>NW_026731529.1:0-502500 GCF_028476545.2 Physella acuta | reverse complement strand
CTCACAAGTCGGGGTATGTTGTACGCAGGGGTGTATATGATGTTACGAGTAAATACCAAACTAGGCATTTTTACTTACAATGTTTAGGTAAGGTGGGGCGACTTAAGCGTTCAGTCCTATTTTTACAAGCTTTTATTTAACTCACTTCCTCTGTCTGTCGCTTTTCTCGAGATATCGCAAGCTACTGAAGGTGTTTTAAAGCAAAAAACATTTTAGTCGTGTCGACTTCAAATTTGTTTTTTAATATTCTTTTATTTTACTGATCTTAGAACAATCTCCAACACATTTATTTTTCAGTTGCCGGAGCAGCAGGTGTATTCTTTGAGACAGACTCTCTGATAGAATCACCTTTACTTCTTGAGTTGGACCTCTTTCTCTCAGCTATACGCTCCTTAGCTTCCTACACTCTCTGTGCTAAGAATTTGGTGTACTCTGCCTGTTCTTCCCTTTTCCTGACCACTCTCTTCTTTTTCAATGCTGCACGGAAACGTTTGCGTTGCACGACGACTGGGGTCACAAGTCGCTGAATTTTAGGGGCTTTGCTCTTGGCTTTCTTGCCTTCTTTCTCTGAAAGGGGTCTCCTAACAACTTACGGTCTCACATCATCTTCTTTAGATAGATTAAAGAGCTTTCTGATTTACCTTGCTCTCTTTGGACCAAGTCTACGGGGAATATTCTTGTCTGTAAGACCAGGGATATCTTGTTCATCTTTCTTAATAATGACAAGAGACAATACACTAAGTTGTCCATCAACAATGCATCCATGAACAGACTTGCGTTTGCGTTCTCCAGTGCGGCGTGGGCGGTAGTATGCGTGTCGACTTCATAAATTAGGAATCACTAAAAAAAAATAGAAAATATCTTCCTTATATTAGTAAAGGTATCAATTAGATAATATAGCGACCCGCGCTTTTCTTTATAGTTATTTAAATAGTAGTGTATTATATATTTAAAGAAAATAATTTATTTTCACCTTTTTAATGCTTTATTTTATAATAGCGTGTTAATAAAACGTTTTTTATATTTTTTTAAATGTTTTCTGGATTAGCTTCTAAAGCCTTTGTCCAACCAAGGATAAATTACAAGACAGCAGTTGTTTTTAATTTAAAGTTGTCTCTCCAAGAAGAGTTGCTGCCCATGAGTAACGAACCACTTCTAGCCTGAGATACAAACTATTGTCTATCGTGTCTGCTGTTTCAGCTGTTCCCGATTATAAATTTACCACGTACAGATCTCATCACAATGTTAACGATATAAATATCCTGTCTACTGTTTCAGCTGTTCCAGATTCCCCCCCCCCCCCGAAAATTTCAAGTGTGCCCCCCCCCCGGCGAAAAAGGTCTGGAAGGAACACTGGGTTTAAGAAATACATGTAGTCTTTGAAAACAACACAGAAACGCATCAAGAAAATAAACTAAGAGACTATAATCAGATTGTCCTTGGCAATAATTGTCTTGAAAATGTTATGTAAACATATTTAATTTAAAAACCAATCTTTTAAAAATATGGCAAGCGATAAAATTATACTTACATTTTAAGAACTTAAAGCTGTTTGAGAGACATTGATTACACTAATTTTCGTATGCTTGTACTGATAATAAACCGTTCAACATCTGTTTAGAATTATTTTATCAATTCAAATATTATAAAGAGATAAACTCAACCCCTCCTTGAAGTCAACCTGAGTTGCCAGGGTGATTAAAACACTGAATGTCACAATAACTATAGGGTATAGCCTAGTATTGTATTTATATTAAATAATATAACATCCCCATTACCATAACCAAATTGTTATGTTGACTATAATACAACACATCAAATCAAACATTCTTCCCTTTCGAAATGTCTAGTTAAAATGTGATTAATCTGTATGATAGTGTGTTTTTTTTCATGTTTGTGATTGTCTTGGTAAGTAGAAGCAATCAAGAATTTTACAGCAACAAAATTTACATACAAGTGATAAGGTAATAAATATTAACATAATGGCATATACGCGATGGAGCATTACTGCACCATTCATGCTATCGCAATGAAAATTTGAGTACACTTCCGCAAAGGCTTCGGTCATGGGCCTAACATTAGTTTATTCTTCTTCTTCGTTCTTAATTTTTAGTGTTGGAAGGGATCGAGCCTTATCTGCCAGAGGGTTTGAACTCGAGACTTTTTTTTCCAAATTTAACAACCGTGAGCTTTGTCGATTTGACCACTCCTCCAACACAATTAAGTATACGTGTCAACTGGTTATGCGCCATTGAGGCCATTGACTCCAATTTCATCCTGCTTTTCCTTTTGGATTTGCTTCCATAGCCTTTGTCCAACGAAGAACAAACTACAAGGCAGCAGTTGTTTGATTTTGGAGTTGTCTCTCCTAAAAGAGTGGCTGCTCCACATTTGTTTAAAATATTGGAGAGACGGCTTCCCATTGAAATGTTTAGTTGAGCGCCTAGAGATCCCCATTAGCTATCTTAGCAACAGGGGACAGCTTATTGGGTGTCCTGCACAGGGGGATAGGTGTACTACTTGCATCATCAGTCTCGCTGAATTAGGGGCTCCCGTGACGTCTTTGACACCATGGCCGTCGCCGAGGGTTGTTTCTTTCACCATCAGCGTATCCCGGGCGTGCCTGTGTTAGTGTGTACAAACTAGAGCCCCAACAACTAAGCTGGGGTATCTCTAGCCAATTAATATAAAAATTTCATTATATTGATTTGTATCCTAATTTAACAATTCCATTACTAAGAAACTAAATTTATGTATCTACAAATGAATATATCTATCCATTTAATATTCGTCTTATTTATATATAAATTTGTGTATACAATTTGTAGAAAAAGAACATTATGCTCTCGATAACGAAATAGACAAACAAACAACAACAAAAAAGAAAGAAAAATATATTATGTAAAGTTTTCGCTTTTAGTAGTATTGTAATCGCCCCGGCCGAACCCTGCTCTGGCCTCTGCTAAAAACGTACATGTAAAGGACCATGACATGTGTGTTTTGTAATCAGCATATACCCGGCATTGCCCACCCTAACTACAACAAAGCAAAAAGAAAACACAAAAATAAAAACGCAGACATAACGCAGGCACAAATACAAACGCAAACACAAATACAAACAAAAACACAAATACAAAGTAAAACACAAACGAAAAACCAAACGAAAACAAAGCAAATCCAAACGCAAGCCCGACCACAAATGCAAACCCAACCCAAATACAAAGAAAACACAAACGCAAACATTAATTCAATGTGCTTACAGTCTACCCCAGGGCGCCATATTGCACCATGCTGCGGCACCGTCGGAACTATAGTACCCCAAATTATTCATAGTCTTTTGCAATCACTTAAACGAACGTAGGTGCCAGAGCGAACATTCATGGAACGTCCGGGACACGAAACAGCGCTCAAGGACGCCCGGATTTGTTTCACTTAATTATTATAGTAATCTTTTTTATCCAATTGTTTTCTCGGTAGTAAAGCTTTATACTGCTGAATGTACAGTTAAAAGCGTCCTCTGAAAGAAAGGTACGCACGGTGACGTAAAAAAGGTAACATTCAGCAAGATTGGTACTACCGACAAAAAAGAATTCCTCTTCGTGCGCCAAAAAGGACAGACAAAACAAATGCGTAAAAAAGACAGATAATAACCTGCGGGAATTCCTGTTCCCGAATAAAGATGTCTTTTGTTACTTCAACTGTCTTTGATTAAAAATAAGAAGAAGAAAACAGTACGTTCAGTGTATAAAATAAATAAAAGGCAGTATTTAAAATACCTTTCACGTATCACTTGATCAATCCACGCTAATTATGTAATATTTTTCCCCAACACCAAAACAAAGTAATAAAAGGTACAATTTTCCCTCCCGTTGTAATGTTTTTTATAAAGGGAAGTAATTTCGTTTTCCTAATTTATCAAGGGACGTAATGAGCGCTAAAAGACTAATGCAAATAATTTTCAGACAATTAGAATTTGTGTAAAAGGTGATTTTTTTTTATTTTGGTTAATAAATATCTTAAAAATTATTACTTTTAGTATCAAAAACAAAAATTATTTTAACACATCTTCAATATTAATGTTTTAAAAATTATGAATGTAACCAATAAACACTTTAAATGGTTAATACTATAAGAATGGGGCCTATTATATTATAATATTTCTTAGAATTCCTCTATTACAAACATTTTAGAACCATACAGAATTGAATTGATATGTGTAAAAGGTGATTTTTTTTTATTTTGGTTAATAAATATCTTAAAAATTATTACTTTTAGTATCAAAAACGAAAATTATTTTAACACATCTTCAATATTAATGTTTTAAAAATTATGAATGTAACCAATAAACACTTTAAATAAAACAAATTATAAATGTAAACTAAAAACACTTTAAATGTTTAATACTATAAGAATGGGGTCAATTAAATTCCAAAATTTTTAGTAATCCTCGGTTACGAACATTTTGAACCATACAGAATTGAAATGCTATGTTAGATCATGGGTTCCCAAACTGGGGCTTCCTAAGGGGTCGCCATCTGGTCGCTAACTGGTAGAACTTGGCAATGAAAGAGACAACTAAATATTTAGCAGAATATCTTAAATTCGGCTTTACTAACATCAATGGAAAAAGAATAGAGAAAAAAACAATGCGTACTGTGCAAAGTTGTTTTCAGTCTTGAGTCTATGAAACCTTCAAAACTAAAACGTCATTTGAGACGAGTCATTCGAAACACGACGCTAAAAAAAGATATGGAGTTCTTTCGTCGAAATGAAGCTTGTTGCAAACGTCAAAGACTTAATCGAACATGAAGTTTTCACCATGAAAACACAGCATTAGTGTAAGCATCATATTATGAAGTCGCATTAGAACTTGCCAGACAAAAAAAGATCACACAATATTAGAAAATCTCATCAAACCTTGCATGTTGAGGATGGTGACATTAATTATTGGGTATCACAGTACATTAAATGTCCAACAAATATCACTATCTAATAATACTATTCAGCTGCATATAAAAGACATGTCCCTAGCTGTTAAAAACTAATTTTGAATGAAATTGAACTGTCGCCATAGTTTCATTTTCAAGTTGATGAATCAACAGACGTGAGTTCGTGTTTCCAGTTGCTTGTCTCTATGAAATATATTCATTCGGATGATAGCAAAGAAGAGTTGATATTTTATTTATAGTCATTAATTCATTACCTGTTGTATACATATTTTCTGCTTACACAGAAAAATCTATCTAAAACTTACAACATAAATTAACGCATATTTTATTAGCCAAATGGTTCTTCCACACATAAACAGAAGTCCTTTTATGTTTTCCTTCTTTTTTTTACTTAAAATTCAACATTCAAATTGCTAAGACTTTGGAACCCTTTTTCATACAAGACTGAAACATTCCACATGCATTTAGCATTACACCATGTACAAAACTACGATTATACATTAGACACTACTATATAAAATACTATAAAGAAAAGTGTGGGTCTCTTCCTAAACATTAGTAATGGTATCCAATAAATACTAAAGTGCTCCACGCTTTTCTTTATAGTAATTTAAATAGTACTGCTTAATATTTAGGAAGAGACCCACGCTTTTCTTTATAAGTATTTAAATAGTAGTGTATAATTTATTTTCTACTTTTTAGTGCATTATTACATAAAAGCTTGATATTAAAACGTTTTTTATGAATTTTTTTCAGTACTTTACATGTTTTATTTACAATAGTTACATGACTAAAAACCATTGTCAAGTTTATAGCTAAAGTTTCAGTAAAGTATTATGGGATGGCGCAGTCCAGTGGTAAAGAACTAGACTGCTGACCCGACAAAAAACCATTGCGCGCCAATTGAACGTGATGACGCGCTTTTGACGAAGAGTCCCCCTCGATGCACGCCCAACACGGCCGCCATGACGCGTGTGGATAGATCTGCCTACTAATTAGGTCCAAATTTTAATTAATTCACAAAAAATTAAATAGGCGACCAATTAAGTGAAATTGAATGTCACGATGCATTGCCGTCATATCTTCACCCACGTACCAATTACGAACCGTATCTGTTAGTTAGAAGTGCCTGCTATTTCACATGGCCTTTTCGATCTAGACAGACAGACTGAGACTGACGAGGAAGCAAGTCAAATAAAACCTTGTAAAAAAAAAACTATTTGGTGTAGTATGCAAAGTTTATACCCGAACGTGAAATCGATTGCCTTTCGAGTTTTTGTTCCTTTTGTGTCTTTAAAAACAAAACAAAGAAATAAATTAAATCCTGATAATGACATGAGGTTGGCGTTAACAAAAACTCAACCGCGATTTATTTGGCTAGTGATATGCATTCAAATTTCACCCATCGAATCAAAACAGTTATAATGATTAATTAATATTGAATGTCTACTAGAAAATCATATTTTTGTGCTTTATAATTTTCTCACTAATTTCGACTTTTTAATTCTATGGGGGTCGCGGGTGACTTTTTTTTTCATAAAAGAGGGTCGCCACTCGAAAAAGTTTGAGAACCACTGTGTTAAATAGATGAGTATAATCACATGAAAAGAAAACCCAAGTGAACTAATTAAAAGCTTAGGATGTGTGTTTAGTAGTTTATTTACAAATCAACACAAATTATTTAATCATCAAGTTTCCTCGGGTCAAATTGAATCTTTTACGACCCTAACCTACTTGACAAGTTTGGAATAAATCGGTTGGTGTAACCTCTTTCAATATTCGACCTGTTACGAATTATCAACAACACGTTATCAAGTTTTAGAAAAATAGATTTATTACATAGGTTGACATTTGTGCTTATATTATGTTAGTAGGTTTATTACATAGAATGATGTGTTTACTTGTATTATGTCTGCTGTGTTCAATGTAAGGTGGATTTGTTCATATGTGTGATTTTGGTGTGTTTCACTGCAATGAAATATATTCAATACAATTTAAGATAATATTTTATGAAGAGTAAATCATAATACACCACCATACGTTCAATTTTTATTGTTTTCTACACTTGAAACATCTAAACGAAGTTTCAAATTTAGAAATCATGGTCACAGAAATGATAAAATTAACAGTCCCGTTCAGATGGTGACAAATTACAAAAAAAAAACTTAGCCAGATGACGCCGATGTTTAAATCAAATCCATTCACAGTTCGATCAATTATATAAGGGACATTTAGAAACGCATACGATAATAACACTGTCATTAACATTTTAATCACTTTTTGTTTTCTGAAATTGTTCTTTGTGATATTAATTTTTGTTGACGAATTGTGCAATTTTAGCATTATTGAAAAAGTGCATAGACATATGATTAACAGAGGAGCAATAGCTTGAAGAAATCGAGAAGAAATTTCAAAAGAATATTTAAAATGGATTATATAATAATCCGCTTTAGTGCTAAAATTATTATTAGAGAGAAATTTTGTTAAAAAAATGATCACGTAAAAATTCGGAAACGCATTTATGAACAGCATAGAGATGGCAAGAAGGATAACAACACCCTTAATTCGTTTAGGCTTGCAGATATTATGAACATTGAAGGGCAAGTACACAGCTATTAAACGTTCAATGGAAATTAAAGCTACTATATAATAATAACAATTTTCAGCTGTACTATTTATGATCGCGATGACGTTTAAAAGATCATAAAAGTCATCATCTTTTGATTCCATATTCAGAATATAATAATAAAAATTATTAAATAGGCAAGTGCTTGAAAAAACAGCATCAGAAACAGACAGAGTAAACATGAACACATTGGTTGACGTGTTCATACCTTGGCTATAGAGAATCACCATGGCAATCGTGTCGAAGAGCATCCCACATACGTTAGCTATATAAAGCAGTAATAATTCGATCATAATTTTCAAGACAGAATGAATCCCCAGTAGATTATCACAAACACAAAGATTAAATAATACTGTTGCACTCGTTAATGATAGTAATAATTTTAAACTTATGTTGTTTGTGTTTCATCTGATACATTCAAAATCTGAAATAAAATAAATTTATTTAGATCATTCCACAATTTGTATAGGTAAAACGTAGTTAAATCAACCAATATATTTCGTTTAATATAAAATGTAAAAGCTTATTTATTACTAATAATATTACATATACATAGTTATGCATTTTGGCGACATTTCATTTCAATTTAAAAAATAATATTTATTTAAGTTGTTTACATTACTTGGTTTTCATTTCTTTAGACTTAACATTAGTTGGTCGCACAGTATCTGAGAGAACAACAAACAATTTACTTTGATTAATTTTTTGCAAAATGGATAATTAAAACTATGTTAAGACTATTACTAATTATAAATTGAGCATACCAAAAGTTGAGCATGGAAATGACTATTATGGATTAAAAGTGAATAAAAGAAAAAGGCATACACTACAAGAAACTAAACATTACAATTGTGAAAAAACACACAAAAAATTGTATAAATGACAACCATTAAAAAATGAATAAAAATAAAAGAACCATCTTAAATAATAGTAAAATAGTTGAAAATACTAATTTTGCTTTTTATTTTCAAAAATTCCATTTCTTGATACACACCTAAGTGAATATATATATATATATATATATATATATATATATATATATATATATATATATATATATATATATATATATATATATATATATATATATTCATATATAAATTTATTCATTAGTCATGTAAATAACAAAACTGACTGAGGCATTAATTTGGTGAACTACATATGAAAAAAAACAAATGAATGTATCATATTGAATTGATAAACTTGCTTCTGAGAAATAAACTTGTGTAAGCTTTGTTGGAAAAATGACAACTAAAAAGGTTACATACGCGATAAGAACAAGCCTTGTTACTTTTAGATCCTTCATTTTTTTCGTTGTCAATGATGGTATAGAGTGTCTATTTAAATTTCGTGATATAATAAATATTTTTAACACAATCATAATTGTACAAAACACCACAATAATAAAAGGGAAATATGTTGTTATTATGAATATATCTAAACTATATATATAAAAAACATGGTCGAAATTATTAATATTAGACTCATCCGTTTCATCGAATGCTAATGCATATTTAACGAAATAAAAAACGTAGTTAGATTCAAACAAGATTGCGATCGCAGAATAAATAAAAATGAAAACTAAAGTACACTTTATGTTTCTTGTGTTGAAACGCTTAGATACACTGAAAGGCAGGTAGATAAACGCAAATCTTTCAACAGTGATCAAAGCAACTTGGTGAAAACTTGCTAGAATGGCGAAACGATTGATTGTAACTGTGATAGTGTAGTAATTCAATCTTATACCGTCGAACACAGTGTAACAAAACCTGCTGCAGATGAACAAGAACACCAACTGAATACCAGTGATGGAAAACAACAGATGGGTGGCGGCAACAGAGGCGATGACGATGTTAACTGAGTCTTTAAGTCCGCGAGATACGACGTCTATTAGTGTCAAAATATTACCCATACTTCCCAGAATAATCAAAACACTTGTCAGTACTATAGTACAGAAATAAAAAATATCATCCGTTATCGACAAATAATAACTCCAACTAGCATAGTATTGTTCTATTGGCTTATTGTTTGAGATATTGCCCATGTCACTCATTTCTAGCTTCAACACAGTTTGTTAGGAGACTTATAAAAACAATTGATGCTGAAAAAGTTATATTGTATCAAAACACATTGTAAGTTGTTTCACTAAAATTAAATTAATTTAATGTTATTTGAGTATAAATCATTACAGCTCTAATTTGAAACGGCAATACAATGCAACAGTTTAACTTTTAAAATATATTTCTTATACTTATCATTTTAAAATGGCTGAACACTTGGGCGGTCTTGACCTCAAACATAATAGTCCTTGGGTCAGGTAAAAGTAGAGTTACCTTTTTTCAGTAATTTATTAGTATAAAGGAATAGTGTGGTCAGCATTATGCAAAGCCGCTGTACTTTCCCGATTGACAGTCATGATCCGAATTTAAGAATTTCGGGCAGACTAGCGCTCTACCATTCAACCACTCAGCCTCTAAAAATATTCAACTATAGCTGCAGTTAATCTGCAGCATAAAAACTTATATATATATATATATATATATATATATATATATATATATATATATATATATATATATATATATATATATATATATATATATATATATATAGACACATCCAGCAACAAATTGCAAATGCAATTTTGTTTTAAATGTTTTATCAACAACAATATTTTCATAACTAGCACTATTAGAACTGAAATCAATATCTTAGACTCTTAAAGTAAAAGAAATATCAGTGATTCTGAAAAAAAACATTAAATTTCATTAAAGTACTCTGACTAGCGATTCAACTAGACAAACATCATCTCAAATTTAGAGCCATGTTAAATATAGTGTAACATTATTTAAGAATGTAATGAAAAACTCATACGGCAAAAATATTAATGAGGAACACTGGAAATTACCAGAGACCATTAGACAGAGAGGCACAGAAAGAAGACTGAACATTGAAACCATGTACGATATATAAATAAATAAACATATATATATATATATATATATATATATATATATATATATATATATATAGATAGATAGATAGATAGATATACATATATATACATATATATATATATATATATATATATATATATATATATATATATATATATATATATATATATATATATATTTATATATATATATATATATAAACTTCAAAACAAAGTTACTGTGTGAACATGCAGTTGTTATTGGACTGCAAACAATGCGTCTGACGCTATGATAACATGAGAATTATTGACCGAGGATGATGTGTTTTACGTACCTGGCTTTAAAGCTTACCGCGGCATATATATTCTCTTCTGGCTGGGATGCTCAAATCGTTACATTAAATTTTATTTTCATCTTAACAACCAGCTAAAACATTATTTTCTTAAGAAGTGGTGTGAATAATAGACGGAATAACTGTTAGTTGAATTGCCCTAAGTAGTTGTTTTAGATTGGAATATTCTGGAAACATATATAGAGAATTGTTATTGCAGAAATTGAAAAAGTTATTTCTTTGCCTGAAAATAAAAGGAATTTTCCAATGTCGTTTTTATAATTAGATTTATCAAACCATTTCATATTTCTATAGCCCATTAGTGTACATATTCTTGAAAATGTATCTAGAAAATGTCTGAATTTCACATAAAATGTCTTTTAAAAAAAGGAATTCTTTATCTGCCGGGAATTATTGTTTGTTAGTAAAAGCAGATATTATTGTGAGACATGACGTAATAAATATATATTTCAGTCTATGGTTAGTGTTATACACGGATTTTATTTCTGCTTCAAAGACATGATTTAAGCTTTGTAAAAAAAAAAATTCCTTTCTGTATTAATGTTTTACATCTCACATATTTTCCAAATATTTTCGTCACAAAGAACACGTTTCAAACTGAAGTGTTTTCTTTATTGCGAGAAAAGGCAAACAATAGACACAAAGGTAGATAACAAATAAACAAGAGCTGTGAATAATTAGTTCAAGCATTTATATATATATATATATATATATATATATATATATATATATATATATATATATATATATATATATAAGTATATTTATGAATAATAAATTTATTTTTATGTTTTTGTACATATCGTATTTTCATAGTAAACAGCAACTATTTTAACAGAGGAATATCTCAAAAGTCGGGGTGTGTCGTACGCAGGGGTGTATATGATGTTACGAGTAAATACCAAAGTAGGCATTTTTACTTACAATGTTTAGGCAAAGGGGGGGGGGGGGCGACTTAAGCGTTCAGTCCTATTTTTTTCTTTGCTCCTAATCATAATGTTGGACTGGGTTTATTATTACTTATCAACTTCTTATGAACCATAATGGCCGTTGACTCCTATTTCAGTTTTTTAACAGCTTTTTTTAAATTGCTTCCCCTGTCTAGATTGAAACGGGAGCGCGAACTTTTGGGCACTTCAAACTGATCGATTTCTCTTAAATTCGACACATGGGCCAAGACCCAATGACAATGCAATATGACATTACATTAGACTTAATTGGATGCCTAATTAATTTTAAATAAATAAATTAAATGTATCTGAATTTAATAGGCTGCCTTGTCTCTGTGGGAACTTAACTGTTGATGTTATAAAAGCTTTTTCGATAGACGCTAGACTTAGCCGCTTTCACCCGACCTGTCAGGTGAGCTGTGTTCACGCTGAATGCTTACAATCGTATGGCTGGTCGAATAGGGCTGGTAAGTAGGTCACCAATCAGCCCTACGGCTCAATAAAACCTACTTGAGCCATAGAACTAGTTGGTGACCTACTTGCCAGCCCTATTGGTGAAGACTATTAGGGGCAGATAATACATGTTTAAGCGATTTGAAACTTAGGGGAGGTAAGAAAATTAAGACCTTGCTGTCGTCTATAAAATATGGCCAAGGACTGCTGCTTTCGCAGGGTAGATAATCGTCTTCCAGACATCGGAAGCTACCGAAGGTGTTTTAAATTAAAAAGTTTTTAGTCATGTCGACTTCATAAAATAGGAATCACTAAAAAATAGAAAATATTTTCCTAATATTAGTAAAGGTATACATTAGATAATATAGCGACCCACGCTTTTCTTTATAGTTATTTAAATAGTAGTGTATTATATCTTTAAAGAAAATCATTTATTTTCTACTTTTTAATGCTTTATTTCATAATAGCTTGTTATTAAAACGTTTTTTATATTTTTCTATATTTTTTTCTGGATTATCTTCTAAAGCCTTTGTCCAACCAAGGACAAATTACAAGGCGGCAGTTGTTTTTATTTTAAAGTTAACGATATAAATATCGTGTCTACTGTTTCAGCTGTTCAAGATTACAATTGTTCCGCATACATATCTTATCACAATGTTAACAATATAAATATCGTGTCTACTGTTTCAGCTGTGTAAGATTACAAATGTACCACATACAAATCTTATCACAATGTTAACGATATACATATTGTGTCTACTGTTTCAGCTGTTTAAGATTACAAATATACCACATACAGATCTTATAACATTGTTAACGATATAAATATCGTGTCTACTGTTTCAGCTGTTTAAGATTACAAATATACCACATACAGATCTTATAACATTGTTAACGATAAAAATATTGTATCTACTGTTTCAGCTGTTCCCGATTGGAGTCAAGCCCAGCAGTAAAAAATTGTCTGAACAATCTCTCCGCCTGCCGTCAATGGCTGTAGTCACGTGGTTGAGGCGTCACACGTGGTACTCTCCACACCAACCACACGTCAACAAATGTTAACACAATGAACCGTTGTTAGAGTTATTAGTGCTTTAATTTTATGACAAAGAACAATTAAAATGTATGGTATTTAATTGAAACATTTTTTTTAAATGTGAAAAAATTAACACAAGGCAAAACTTGACCCTATATAATGAAATGCTGTCAATTATTAATTAGACATTTTAGCCGAATTGTCTAATTATACAACAAATGTTTGGACAATAACTTCTTCAACGGTTTGATACATATTTAATTATTTTATCTTAATATTTATAGAGATTAAAAAACATCATTATAAAAATGCTTAAGATTTATTAACCTAGGGCTTGGGTCTATTCTGTCAACGTAATTCGGAAGGATGTTCGCCATGTAGGTGTGTATAGATTTACCTGAAAAAGAATCTTAATATGCAAATATAAAATTCTCAAGCACTGAAAGTACGTTTTAGATTTGAACAATTAAAAGCTACTTGGATAGATGATAACCAATGAGAGCCTATTTCCATTAATCAGGTTTGACAAAAGATGTTATATATATGCGATACAGAATAAAATAATCTTTTTGTAAGTGCTTCCTAACGAAAACTTGTTTTTTTCAGAGTTTAATTATTTTTAAAGTTCAAAGCAGTTATAGACCTCTAAATCGATATTAATTATGCCAATTGTTTTCTTATCGGCCCTACGGAAATTTTTTATTCCGGTGTACTGGCGGTCAAGTCGTTCTCTGTCATTGGAAGAAATCAAAACTAGAGAAACTGTAGATCACAACAAACAAGAACACAGGTAATTACACAGATAGATGGGCGATGTGAGACAGCTTGGACTTTTACTTTAGATAGACGCTGGTGGGAACTACAGGAAAATATAAAACAAATTTTATTCAAAAGAGAGAATGGGGAGTCTGGTTTATTTGAAAGTGTGGTTCATAGCAGATGGAAATTAGCCTGGTTTTGTCGTATCTTTAGAACATTCTCGAAATGTTTTTTTTTTTTAATTAGTTGGATAATACGTTAGGCGGAGTAAAATAAAAATTGATATAGAAATTGAAATCCTAACTGTATTCAACAGAAAAGAAATGCATACAGAGTCGTACAGAGTCAAGGTAAGTAAATGAATATTTTACACTTCAGATTATTTTTTACCAGAGGAAGGCCACTATTTTATATTACGTAATTTTAATGGACAAAAAAAGTTCCCTCTAGAGACGGAGGTAAACCGGGATTCATCCCCCTAAACTTTCTCGTACATTCTACTATAACAATCAAGGGTTTCAACCTCCTTTGCATTACAGTTATAAACAGGTTTTTTAATACTTATTTTTAAAAAATTCATTTGAAAAAAAAACTTTCTCGAATATTCTTAAATAACACTACAGAGATGGCAACTCGGGATAAAGACATGATTTTTAATCCTTTTTTATAATGTTTTAAACTTTTTAAAAATAGAATAGAATCTCGTAGAAAAAAATAATTGCACAACAAGTGAACGCCGAACAATATGTGTATAATAGTGTGAAATATTATTGGTAGTTTAGAAATTCACATAACGGTACTCAAGTTATCGTGTTCACAGACACTTATTTACACACACATAGCACATACACAACAGACATACGGACAAAATTGAAAAACTATGTTTTTCCGATACCGATTTTTTTAGCACGATTACAATGCTCATATATACTTCGAATACAAGAAATTAAAAATAGAATCTCGAAGAAAAAAAAAGCGCACCGAGTGAGCGGCAAAAAAAAATGTGTTTAATAGTGCTGTAAAAAATTCATAAAAACGTTTTAATAACAAACTTTTATATCGTAAAGCACTAAAAAGTAGAAAATAAAAGATCTTCTTTAAGTAAATAATAGTACACAACTATTTAAACAACTTTATTATATTTTAATGCACTTATTAATCACCTAACAAAGTAAACAGTGTATGTCACAATGCATTATCTCCGAGTTTTGTCCTACATGAAAATTGTAAAATAAATCGGCGCTGTTGAAGTGGTAAAAATTTTGTTCGCAAGTTTCCACTATTGACGGAAAATAGACAGAGGAATCAACTCTGACAGAAATATATATATATATATATATATATATATATATATATATATATATATATATATATATATATATATGTAAATATATCTACAATTATTGACAAAATTCGATCCCCCAAATGAGAATCCTGGCTCCAACACTGGTTGCGCTTACATTTGGGTGTTATATAATAAAGTGATTCATTGTGCATGTCATCTAAAAAGTATAGATTTTTAATCCTACTCTAGAACTGTATCTTTGATAAGATCTATAAAAGTATCAACATTTCAAAGTTATTACAAAAAATTCAATATTATAATAATTAGTTCAGGAAAAAAATTCTATATAATATAACATGTTAGAATTGAAACTTACACAGGTTATTAAAAATACTGCTAATTAAAAAACATCAAAGAAATAATTTTATATTTTAAAAATTAATTCAGTGTAAAATGATTAAAATTTAGTAGAATATGAAATATAATGTAATATAATGTATACAGAAGTATATGGAAAGGACGTTAAGATATCAGTAAATAGACGGATAAGCTCTTACAAATAAACAAGGGAAATGTGTCTCAGCATGCAAAAAGGTGATGTAAAACCCTTTCACAAATTTCATTTTACCCTGATAAAAACTTCATAGATTATACAATAGTATTGAATTGTTTTATAACTTTTATGTTTTAGTTAGATATTCTAAACCCAACATGATTAAATATAATTTCGCCGCTAGACTAAAATGCGCAACTAGAATAAATCAATTATGTGAATGCTTCGATTTTTTTGACGCGCAGAATTTTCCAAGAGCCGAGAGAATAAAATGTAGCAACGGGATAAGATCAACAAGAAGGATGAGAGAGAAAGTGCTGGCTAAAAGAGCTATACCGACCCCGCCCAGGTATGTGGCGGATGGACGTGGGTCAGGCTGTGAGATCCTCGTCCTTTTATAGGATGATGTGGTTATTTTTCTTACAGCAAGGTTTGTCTGAATGTTGTGTACAAGGACTCTGATTTCAGAATCAGTCAAGACTGTATCTGTACTTGCTGTGCTCTCTCGAATACTGGTGGTGAAGATGTTGTCTATTGTACTTTCCTGTTGAGCTGTGTTATCTGTACTAAAATCGTTGCCAATGGTGGTAATCAACGGTGTGGTAGTGTCGTTACTGGTGCTGGTTGATTGTAGTTCAATCTCGGTTGTCATTTCTTCTTCTTCGTCGCACAGATTTGTAACGTTAGGAAACTGTTTAGCGTTTGTGTACATGAAGTAGTCGAGAGTCTAAAATAGTAAAATATACATTGGAAAAAATTTTTTGCTGAAATATAGATCTAGATGCGAACTCATTAAAAATAGTAATATAGGCTCTTTGTCTTCATGCTATGTACAATCTATTTAGTGAAGGTTTGTTTTTAAAATAATTAAATAAGGCCAATATGAAATAGAATCCAGTTATCATTTAGAAGCCTAATATAGAAATGCAAATCATTATTTATTTCATTGTTAAGATAATATCTTTACTTGAATTTTTTTATATCAAATTTGCAAATGCAATCGTTGCAACAAATGGTATAAACTTACAACGAATCTTGACACTAATTTGTTAAAACAGAATTTATAACCCTTTTAAAAGTTTTCCTCTTACATTGGTTTGTTTAAGAACATCAGCTACACCCAAGGGGTGACAAAAGGAAGAGACGTTGTTGGTGGCGTACATGTATGCCCCAAACTTGACTTGATCAGCTGTCATCTTAATGAGGTAATATTTGCTCACATTGGGGACTTGGTACACACAGCCGGATAGTACGGTGCCTGCGAAAAAATATTATGTAGTTAAGAAGTGTTAAATAACACACCATATTTATTTTTGCATTGAACAATTGTTATTTAATGATATTTAATCAATACATAGATTGCAGAGGAGGCATTTCAAATCACTATCTTACGCATTTATAATATTTCGCATCTCAGTGAATCAGGCAAATTATAAAATGCTTTCTCAATAAGTTTAGCTGCCAGCCATTCCTCGGCCCGGTAAACATTTCCAGATAAATAAGATCCACTTTTAATTTGGTAACGTTAAACTTTGTTAATCAGTCCAAAACTTTTTTGGCTAATTATATTCACCAGGATAGGTTAGTAAGGCGAAGTCTTCTAGAAGAAGTGAAGACAGCAGGGATGTCTTGGTAGATTGCAAAATTAGTAGCCGGGGACCGGACACAATGGAAGGTTTTGGTTGAAGCCCGGTGCTCCTTGAGTCGTACAGAGTCAAGGTAAGTAAATGAATATATGGCACACGGCTAATACGGTTAAAACATTTAACATTGGGCTTTTGCTAAGTGACCAATGGCTAGGATTAGATAATAAATCAACACTTATAATAGCAATATTTACAAACAATTATCGAAGCTTATCATCAGGTAAAGTAGACACCCATCGGAGGCAAGTAGCAGCAGTGTTTCTTCCTGACTTTTTTCTCCGGGGGGGGGGGGGGTTGGTGGACGGACAAGGGTAAAAAGGATATGTTTTTTTAAATAAATTCCATTTCGTTCGGAAGGGGGAGGGGTGTAGTCTTTATTCGGTTGGCAGAGCCCCCCCCCCCCCCCCCGAAGAGATGCCTGGAAGAAACTCTAGGATTATTTAAGGGGGGGGGGGAGGTCACCCAGACTAAGGGAGAGAAATAAATTAAATGTTTTATGAAAAATTAATAGACATAAAAAAGTCACAATTTTATAGAAATTATTATTATTTTGCAACCATATTACAGCACCTATTTTTTAGCGTATTTATTTAACAAAAAATCCTTCTATATTTATAAAATTATTTTTTTTTATAAATTTCTTCATTTTTTGTAAACAATTATTTGAAATTGTACGTTAATTATTTAAAACTTGGTATATAGTTTCCTGACTTGTAGTTGAGAATTTATCATGATAAAAATCTTTTTATTCGTCTTACCTTTTAAAATTAAAGAATCATATTAATATTAAAAAAAAATATTTAAAAAAAATTACCATTATACAAACTTTATAGACAAAAATAATTGTAATAATTCATTTTATAAGTTGTTTGGTTTTGTTAAATATTCTAAACCCGCCATGAATAAAGTTAATTTCGCCGTTAAACTAAGATTCGCAACTTTAAAAAATCATTTTAAAAATTGTTTTCGTTGGTTGTTTTTTATAGAAAATTTTAAAGTTACCTCCAGTTGAGTCAGGATTGTGTTTTTTAGAAAATTTTAGTTATCTCAAGAGTCTACAGTTAAATCAGACTTTAAAAATTCAAAAATTGTCGTATATTGTAACAATGAAAATCTGTTAGTTCCAGCCATAGATAACTATGTTATGCATCTCAATGCTAATTTTCAGCAAGGAAAACAGCGGCCCTCCAGTTTTAATTTTTTTTTTAAACTTGGGTCAAATAGTTTATAACAAAAAGTTGCATTATACTTTGATCATCGTTTATATGCAGTTATACAGCTCCTTGATTGTAACTTCTTTAGTAAAAAATGTATGTGTATATACAATATTTCAATACTATATATATATATATATATATATATATATATATATATATATATATATATATATACACATTTTTTGGGGTGTAGGACTAAAGGCCGACAAGAGAAAAGGCCCACACAGACAAAAGGCCCACATGGACAAAAGGCCGACAGGACCAATATATCGGCAACAAATAATTGGTTACATCGTGTTTTAGTTAATCATATTGTATGTACCTAACAATATTTATGAGAAACTTAAACCGTCGTATATAATTACATATTTTAAAAATTCAACATGTCTGTAATTGTAGTTTGTTGTTTTATAAACCTTGTCGGCCTTTTGTCTTGTTGGCCTTTTGGATGTCGGCCTTTTGACAGTCGGCCTTTTGTCTTGTCGGCCATTTGGGTGTCGGTCTTTTGTCAGTCGGCCTTTTGTCTTGTCGGAATTTTGTCTTGTCGGCCTTTTGTCCGTGTCGGCCTTTTGTCCGGATCACATTTTTTGGTGAAATATTTCGTCATTTGTCGATTGTTTCGGTAACTCAATACCTTAAATATATAGATGAAGATTAATTTTCTAATAACAACTAATGGACATGTTTATAATCATAGATTAGTTAATTTCTTCCTTAGACTTAGCGATTCATTGGTCTGATAAAGTTGAATTCATATGTATCTTGAATTTGGCATATGAAGGGATAGTGTGGTCAGCACTATACCCAGCCGTCTTACTACCCACAATGTAAGTCAGGTACCCATCAGGTACTCATCGGAGCTGGGTGGACTCAGGGACGTCCTACAGTCACCCATCCGAACAGATATCCGAACTCCAGACCTTCGAGTTAGAAGTAGTAGCGTAGCGAGGGGGGGGGGGGGAGGGGGGTGACATATGTCCCCGGGCGCCGACGTTAAGGGGCGCCAGAATGGGTTGGAAAAATAAATTGAAAGGTTGAGGGGGGGTGCAAATTGAAAGTTTGAGGGGGGGGGGGGTGCAAATCAAAATCTTGAGGGGGGGGGTGTGCAAATCGAAAAGTTTATCTCTACGCCTCTGGCTAGAAGCGAAATTATACAGCTAAATAATATGTTGAGTGTTTGATAAAAATGTTTATATGGTTAAACATTTGATAATCATGATAAACATTTGATAAACATGCATTATCAAACTAAATATAAATAACAAAAATATGTGTTTTTATTTATGCCCAAACTAACCTAAGACAACAGAGCAGATGGATGTGTAGATCGGGCTTGAGTTGATCTTTAGCTTAGAAATAAGATTGGGCTCAACAATGAGGAAAATAAAGACATTGTAGCTTTGTAGTTCTGGGGTGATCTCAAATTGGTAGTGGTAGTCCCAGATGGTGCTTGGTACAATGGTTGTCACACAGGCGCTGAAGTTGTTTTCATCATCTGTGAAAATTTTTTAATAAGAATGAAAAACACTTCATTTTGCAGTATTTGCTTTAGTGTTTAACTAAAAACCAAAAAATAACATAAACATAATTTCGGCTATTTATTAATATTTCAACCCACCTGACGTTTGTAAATGTGTTTTGTACAAGTAGAAGCTGGCGTTGCCATAGAAATAATAAAACTGGTCTCCTGGTAAAGTTACTGTTACAAATTCCCCCATACGTAATATTTTTGTCATGGTCGAGTTTGGTAGAAAGATCTGCAAAAGATGTTAGAAGTAAAGAACTCCTTTCGTCAAACGGAAGTGAAGTTACAAAACATAGTTGGTATGGATTCGAATTCTTAACAAAATACCATCCTATGTAATACACTTTTGAGGAGGCGTGGTGGTGCGGTAGAGCTCACGACTGCTAACCCACCCGTTTTCAGTTCAAATCTTGGCATAGTGTTTACCATGTTACATATGCCTGGGTCGCAGAAACAGGGGAACTCTACTTTATCTGGCCCGTGGATCGCAAGGTCAAAAGAGTAGCTATACTTCAAATTTCAAATTAACTCAAATTCGGTTACAATTGTAGGCACGAAGGCCTTTTTTCACATTGGCCGTTTAAACAAATAAAACAATTTAATAACACATAGCAGTAACATAGCACTAAAAATGTGTAATAAAGAAATAATGTTACATAGTTATAATACAAAATGAGATAAAAAAGAGAATATAATAGATGAATGAGCGATGTTATAATGAGTCAGTTAGAGAGGTCTTTAAATAATTGTAGTTTTAGTTTAGATTTAATATATTTTCAGATCTAGATAGCTTTATTTTATTAGGAAGATTGTTCCACAAAGTAGAACCAGAGTAGGCGAAGCTATGTTTTTGGAAAAAAGCTGTATATGGGAATGGTAAATTAAGACGACGATTTAATTTTATTTTAAAAGAAAATAGGTCTGATAAGTAAGAGGGGGCTGTTTCATGGAATATTTTATATAAGAAAATTGATTTAGTATATATTATCTTTTTATTTAATGGAAGTATTTTAGTTGTAAGAAAAGAAGCCAGACTACTAGACAAGACAGTAACCAGTTTTATAGCCCTTTTTTGTAAAGATAGAAGAGTACGCTGCTTAGTTACAAAGCTGCCGCTCCACACTACAGAAGCATAATCCAACTTTTGTTGACATTCACTGAGCTAGATACATTAGTACATACTAGAACTCTAGAACCTATAACTAAGCTAAGTTACATTTTTCTTCTCAACACTTTCCCACGCCGTCCATGTACACTAAACCCCACACCCGCTAATTTACACTTAAACAATCCACCTTTTCAAACCAATGTAAAATATCATATCTCTTCAGGTGTGCACACATCACACCCAGCCCACCTACCAGAGGCGTTGCGAGGTGGGGGGGGGGGGCAGGGGGTGCGGATGACACCATTTAGGGGGGGGGGGGGTGACACCAAGGCAAAAAATAGCAAAATATAGAGAAAAACTTGAGGGACGGGTGAAAATCGAAAGTTTGAGGGGCGGGGGTGCAAATCGAAAGTTTGAAAGGGTGCAAATCGAAAGTTTGAAAGTTTGTCCCCGGGAAGGGTCGCTACGCCTCTGGGGGGGGGGGGGGCGGTGACACCATTAAGTGCAGCACCGGGTGACACCCGACCTCGCTACGCAACTGCCACCTACACATACATACACACAAATATATATAAATGTATGTGTGTGTTGAAAACAAGAGTTCAATACACTTTGGTAGGAAATAAAAATTGACATAAATGAGTGAAATAACAATTTCTTTATCCTGCGGTCTGTCAGGTGTATGATTACTGCTAGAGCCGGTCGTATAGAAGAGAAAGAAATATTGTATGCTACATTATTTTATCGTAAATTACTTTTACTTGTGTGTCGTCTGTGAGCCCAACCATCTTAAACATATCCTCGCGTGTGTTCAGTAGAGGCCAAGATGGGAAGCTGATGTAGACAGCTGATGTCAATTCTAGTGGGAGACTTTGGTCCAAGGTGGAATCATAGGCGACTTCACACGTTCTTTTCTAAAGAGATGAAAAAAAGTTATGCTAATTTGATCTTATTAAACCAGCAATTACTCTACTAAATCAGTGGTGTAGCCAGGAATTGGTCATGGGAGGGGTTCAAATACTTTTCCATATGTATAAAACCATATATATATATATATATATATATATATATATATATATATATATATATATATATATATATATATATATATATATATATATATATAGGGATGTTAGTCGATGGGAGGGGTTATAACCCCCCTAACCCCCCCCTTGCCTACGCCACTGTGTTAAATAATATGATATGTTTGCTCCTGCTAGAAAGTAATTGATGTTTAAGCCTTCAGTTTGTCATTCTAATAAATCTAACTACATTTTACAATAATTAATTACCTTTATAGATTTAACAATTTACTTTCAATAGTATGTAATTGAAACATAACACCTAAACACAACTCACCTGAGAAGTAACAGTGAGTACTGTGATTGGCATCGAAGACTCAACTAAACTGCCAGAGCCGTTTTGGAATGTGTTGAAGCTTACTGTCCCATACAAACTTTGCAATGATACTTTTAGTGGACGCCAAAACCTTTAGCAGTGAAAAAAAAAATTAAATTTATACAAATAAATAAAGATGTTTAACTTAATCACAAGGATTTTTAAAATGTATGAATATTTTAAAACTAAAAGTAATAAATGAATATGTTTCGTATTTATTGATTAAATTAAATTAAAATCTAGGTAGTACATTCAAGATTCGAATACGATAAAGTACTTTATCTCAAAGGGCTGAATGACTAGACCAAGTATTTATTTTTTATATAAAACCAAACCTTTGTTCAGAACTGTTTCTTAACCACAAGGAAATATCTGTATTGTTATCAGACATTGACACAAATGCCATCGAGATCTCTGTAGAAAGATCAATATTCTAGGGTACTGATATTGTATCTCGTTTAAACGTGTATTACATCTTACATTTACCTGCATTGTGTACTCAACTTGTTAAAATTAATTTAGCTAAACATTGTCATTCTTAAAAATTACACCATGTAGGAATAAAAATAGGAAATATATATAGCAATGTATGTATGTTTGTTTCTTTGTCTGCCTTTTATGCACTACCACACCTTTCATCCGATCACCATGAAACTTTGGGAAGTTGTTGAGAATACTCCTGTGAGGTTTAAAACAAAAATCAAATTCGCAAGGGTGGCGCTTCGGCAGGGCGCGATTTGTTTTTTTCTCTACATACGATATATAAACATAAAAGTCTATTGCGGTTTGACACCGTTCATCTAATCGCCATCAAACTTTATGGAGTTGATTAGAACACTCCAGGAAAAGTTTCTGTAAAACATGTTTTTTACTTTCGCAAGGGCGGTGCCACGGGAAGTTGCGATTCTTCGCTGTATACGGTATATTAAAAAATGAAAGGCTGATGAAAATACTCACGAGAAGGTTTATGGGGGGGGGGGGGGGGAATATTTAATTTCGTGACGGGCAGCCCCCGACAGGGTGTAATTTGGTTCCACGGTCATTCCCGTGAGCGCTACGGCGACTACGCTCGTTTTAAACATTGACGATAAGATGGGGCGTTAAAGTTATTCACTAAATTAAATAAGGCTCGCCGGCTCCCAGGCAGGATGCAATTTGCGCCCCGGACTTTCCCGTGAGCTCTATGACGCCTACGTTCGTTTTATACATTGCGAAACACTATGCATAAGGTTGGGATTTAGAGTCGTTCCCTAAACATAATTAGAAGCGTCCGTCGGCGCCCCGGCAGGGTGCGATTTGGCGCTCAGGGCTTTTTTTTTCGGGCGGGTGTGTAAGAAACCCGTACCCTGATAAAAATGATAGAAGCACAGGCATTGTTTACATTTAAATAACACTTTTTTAGAAAATAAGGTTACGCGTCTACATGATTGGTAAAGCATTGATAAAAAACTTCCTAATATATTTCGTCAGATTTTATTTTTATCTTTTATGCATTGCTACACCTTTCATCTGATCGCCATGAAAATTTGGGAAGTTATTGTGAACGCTCATGGGGAGATTGCTGCGAAAAAAAATGTCATTTCAATTCCGCACATGCGGTAAGGTGCAATTTGGCGCCCCGGTTTAGTTTTAAACAGTGCAATAGACTTTGAAAAAGATGGGGCGTTTAGTCGATCACTAAACCAGGCTTCTCCAAACTTTTCAGCCCGAGGGCCGCATTAACTATCAAATATCAGTTTGGGGGCCAGAGTTTCTTCCATGCATCTCTTTGGGGTGGCGGTATCCCCGTACCCCCCCCCCCCCCCCCAACGAAATATAATTTATATAGAAATATATACACATTTTAAATGCATCCCCCCTACCCTGGAGAAAAAGTCTGAAAGAAACATTGTCGAGGGCCAACAACACACTCGAGGTCCAAGTTTTTTCTCCTTGGGCAAACACAAAAACCCACCCGCCATTTTTTTAACTTGTCTCTAAGGAGATAATTTGCTTGCTATGACCTCCATCTGCAGTTCATCTTGGCAACTGGTTACATTTGCTTCAAATGGGTTTTGAAACAGCCTCACTTCTGCCTTTGAATCCTAGTCAGAAAACCGCTACTGAAACTGCAGCTGGAGGTCTTGTTAGCAGTTTTTACTATTTGAGTCACAATATTTTCATCAATGTCTGCAACACGGAGGGCAATGGTATTAGCACCCAAATCTACATTTTCAAAATGTTTTGAATTTTCTGGGCAAAGCTCCTCAGCCATTTCTATCAAACATTTTTTTCCTTGAACAAACAGATCTCCGCGGGCCGGATAAGAGGACCTCGCGGGCCGTAGTTTGGAGACCCCTGCACTAAACTGAATCAGACGAGTTCGCCGGCGCCCGACAGGTTTCAATATGACGCCGCGGGTTTCACTGTTAGCGCTAAGACGAATACGTTCGTTTTAAAGATTGTGATAGAATATGGATAAGAAGTAGTATTTTAGTCGTTCAATAAACTGAATCAGGCATGTCTGACCGCGCCCCAGCTGGGTATGATTTGCCCCGGGCTACACTGGGACCGTTTTAATCCCGCGGCATCGCGCGGGGACGGGCACGCTAGTGTATTTAGTGATAATCTAGTAGGTAGAGGTATGCGGTCAAAAAACATCCGGTCTACGTTAACTATTTTTTTTTCTTTGACTGCATGATTAATTGATTCTTTTTTTACTTTCTCGTATAATAAGTATAGAAATCGTCCCTTGTTGCCATCACCGTATTGTTATAAAAGAACATTAGAGAAAGTTTAGGGGAGATCTCTCCCACTTTATTTAAACTAGGCACCTTTTTGCTTACCTGAGTGAGTAGGTTCCATATCAAGAGGAAAGTAGAAGAGGGAGGTGCCAGCCTTAAACATGTGTTCTGGCAGTACAAGAGTTGACATCGAGAGAGGAAATTTTTGGTCTGTGATGTACAGGACAACACTCACAGGCTGGCTTGACTCCACTGATACTAGAAACAAAACAAAAAATACAGTATTTAGATTGCGATAGTAATAGTACACATAATTCAAAATATGTCAGATAGAATAACTCAGTTTACATTAAAATCCTTAATGTGAATATGAATTAAACTTCTTCCTCTTCATCTTATATGTTCTTAATTTTTAGTGTTGGAAGGGATCGAGCCTTATCTGTTAGAGGGTTTGAACTCGAGCCTTTTTCGGTTTAGAAACCATAGACAATTGACTCCGATTTCAGCCTGCTTTTCTTTTGGATTTGCTTCCATAGCCTTTATGCAACCAAGAACAAACTATAAGGTTTGTTTGATTTTGGAGTTGTCTCTCATAGAAGAGTGGCTGCCCGAATTTAACTTCTAAAATACGTTGCAATAAATCAATTATAAACATACGATCATTATTTGGTTTATATACATTTAGTAAGCTAAATGCTTATTTTTGTTTCATGTGATTTCATAATGTATCGTGTGTTGTGTTTCATTTTTGTTTCTTCTTTTTATATGTATTCCTTCTTTTTTAGACATCTTTCTATAGTCAATTGTTTTAAAATAAAGGGATTGTGTACCTGTCGGGGAAAAAGGCTTTGTAGGGTTTATCTTAAAATTGCACGATTTTCCTGGGTACAGAATATTATGGGACGTTACGTCATTGCCTTGTTGGTCCTTTAAGACAAACGTCAGGTAGACAGAGATGGACGTGAATCCTGACGTCACTTGGAGAAACGCTGTTGTTTCATTGGTCCAATCAGTTGGGGGAAGTGCTGCCACGTAGCGGCGAGTATTTGGTTCAATGGCGTCTTAGTTATTGGAACAAAGATAAAAAAAAGATCATTAAAATGAACGTCTCAATTTTAAACGTAAATTGACTGTGTAATTAACTGTTTATTAATTTTCGTTATTTATTAATAATACTAATAACATTGCACATGAATAAATCTAATTATCTTTTCATAAAGTGCTGACACAATTATAAGAAACTTATTCTGCGACTTTTACAAGAACATATCTTAACATTATATTATTAATGGTCTTCATTGAAACAAAACAAAATACTATAATGCAAATTCATTGTACTTTACTAATGGACCTATAAATGTATTATATTTACAATGTGAAACATTTAAAAGCTTAATTAACCAATTTACCATAAGATAGAAAAATATGATTGCGGCAATCTATCCGTACACAAACTTTCAAGCTTATCACATTTAAAATATTTTAACTTCCATTAAATAAACTATTGCAAAAAAACAAAAAACATAATCAAAGGCTCAGAATTGTGTTGCATTGCAGTTAAATGCACACAGTATTCTTAGTGTGTGTATATATATATATATATATATATATATATATATATATATTAACTAATCAGTCACCTGTTTGACATACAAATCCACAGCGGCTTGGAGTAAGACTAAGGGCAAGTGCTATTATCATGTCATTTTTCCATACATTGTATAAGATGGGGAGCAGTATAGAACTTTGGTTTAGGCTTAACCATGCTAGAAATAAATAAAAAAAAATACATCGTTAAAATTGACCTGAAGCAGTTTTCTATTATTTGACAAGCTTTAGACTAACCGAAAGTTAGTTCAAGCTGTTCTAAAAGTACTTACCACAGGGTGTGTTATTTAACATGAGCTGAAGTTGGTTGATCACATTCTGTCCTACAGGTACAGCCAGATATGACTTGTTCTGTAGACACAGCGTCTAGGGGAGGTAAATTGTAAAGATATTGACATGAGTATAGAAAGGACTGCACTTACTAAGCATATACATAGATTTATATATAGAGTATTTGAAAGAAATGTATCACTGAATCGGTAGACTATTTTTAGAAGTTACCAGTTACCAAAATGTTACCAGCTTTTAATGTAGAATCAAATTGAGCATTATTTATTACAATTAAATACACTACTTACGATTTTTTTTGTTACAAACGAAAACAAGGATAACAACCTGAGCCTCCTGCCAAGTGACGTTGATGTTGTTGTATTTGAGACATGTGTTGTCCACCATGACAGATCCAGGCATTATTCGATCACACGTTGAGTTTGAATCTGTACGTCAAATATATTTTGAAATTCTTTCGCGCAAATATTCTATTGTTAAAATGTTTATGTACCAAAAAAGAAAACCGTTTTTACAGTGTGAAAGCAATTAGTGAAAGTGAGGGGGGTTGGGGTGGGAATCAGGCGTTGTTGCTGAAATGACAATATAAACAGAAATTAATATTTTACCGCCTAGATAGACAGAGGTACATAATATAGTCCGACTAAAGACAGAACAGTTTATGACCCACTTTAGCCAATCAGCCCTACTAAAGAAGAGCTTTTTTAGGTTAAACCTGCTATATTTACTCTCTGAAATATCACTTTATGCTTGTATTGTTACTAGCTGCATACCCGTGCTTCACCACTTTGAGACTTTTTTAAATATACTAACTATGGAACAGAACAAAACTAAGCACAAACACAAAAGAACCACCAACACAAACACAAACTCAAACTCAAACGCAAACACAAACACAAACGCAAAATAAATCACAAACAAAGACAACGCTAATACAAAAACAAAAAACACAAATATAACGCAAACACAAACACAAACATAATCGGAAACACAAACTCAAATGCAAACACAAATACAAATGCAAACATAACAATGCAAATGCAAACGCAAACACCAACACAAAAAAACACAAGCCTAAACGCAAATTTAAACGCTAACGCAACATGCAAACACAAACACAAAAAACACAAAAAACAACGCAAAATGTAACACAAACACAAGCGCAATCACAATCACAAAAGAAAACACAAAAGGAAACACAAAGAAAATGCAAACACAAACGCTAAAGCAAACTGAAACTCAACGCGCAAACAAAACCGCATTGCATAAACACAATATGGTAAACATTTAAACGGGGTGTAAGCAGGCGTTGTAAATGAAATCTATAATATAAGCGGCCAGTTAGTTTGTCATTATCATCGTCCTTGTACTTGTGTGTCGCTTATGAGGCCTGCGCTCAATTGGTACCCTTGAGGTCAGAGTTCACGCATGCTTGCGTCCTCGATAGTGTTCAGCCAAGCAAGCTTTATTTTAGTGCAACTGATTTGCTGAAATGGTTACACGTCTGGCTCGATGCATGTAAGAAGAGGCGATTTGGTGGCGCGTGTATTGGTAGGTTCGGATCCCGTTTGGTTAAAAACTAATCTGGCTTTACTCGGACTGCATTCTGTACCTCCATCTACCCTTGACGTTAAAATATCGCTTGCTGTTTTTATTGCTATTTTAGTACTGAGTAAAGATCTTGTCTACCTAACTCACGTTAGGGAAAGTAATAGCGGCAAGGCATATAGCTGACTACATTATCTCTTCATATGCCGAGGTCACAGAAGCAAGTGAACTCTACTTCAATTGCCCTGTAGACCATCAGGTTTGAAAGAGAAGTTTACTTTTTCTCTTTAGTCCTAAATATCTACTATTTAAAGTAAACACTGATGATTAAAATGCAATTAAATGTAGAAAACAAAGCTTCTTCTTCTTCTTCGTTCTTAATTATTAGTGTTGAAGGGGATCGAGATTTATCTGCCGGAGGGTTTGGACTCGAGACGTTTTTGTTCGAATTTATCAACCATGAGCTTTTTGCCGACTCGACCACACCTCCAACACAATTAAGCGTTACGTGTCAATTGGTTATGCGCCATTGAGACCATTGACTCCGATTTCAGCCTGCTTTTCTTTTTGGATTTGCATCCATAGCCTTTGTCCAACCAAGAACAAACTACAAGTTGTCTCTCCTAGAAGAGTGGCTGTCCCCAGCTAACGAGCCTAATCTGCCCGAGGAAAACAAAGCTTACTATGCTGACAGAGGAAAGGCTTCATAACACCACAGTTGTCGTTGCTGAGGACAAAACTGTTGCTGGCGTCCATGTCCACACAGAATTTCTGCTGTGTAGGTCCGACCGGCTTACCATTGCCCCACCAGTTGAGTCTTAAGGTTTGGTTGTCTGACATCCATACATAATTAGGGCCTGATTTCACGGCATTTACCCAAACTAGATCAATGGAGAATTGTATAATACATATTAGAAGGCAGATATTTAAGTCATACAGGTAATACATATTTTTAATATATAACAGAAACTGTAATATGTAGATGTTTTTATCTATGTGTATAATTTTATATTTATGGAGAAATTTTATTCTAACAGCAATTTTAAGATTTTTTTATTGCACGTTTCTTACTCACGCAACTGACAAAACCATTTAAACCATCGTAATCTAACTTATCTAAAAATGTTTAAAAACTGATTTTTTTAAAAATGTACATCAACATAGGATGCAATCAAAGGCAATATTTTCCAAACCTAATTTGCTGAGCTAAATGCTTTTAAAAAGTTAAGATTCTTACTTTTTTATCTAAACTAAGAAAAAGTAAATAATTCTTTACATTTTCTTCGTTTGTTGCTTTTAAGTAGTATTATTCTTATAATCACTGTAATTACTTTGAGTGCTATAATCGAGTTAATTGAAAAAAATAAAAGGTTAATAATGTTTTATGTACCTAATAGTGCTCAACTATGTAAATATATAAAGAATATTGTGGGTAAGTTATAAAATGTAATTTTGAATAAAAATTAATTTGAATAAATACTAGGGCCTATTCGCGTAAATGAATTTTTCTTACGCAGAATAAAAGTAAAATATATCAGTGAATGGATAATGTGGTCAGACCAATGCTCACCCGAAATCGGTGTTTAAAAAAAACAGAAACGACTGAAGGGTGACGTCTTTTTAAATGTGGAGTTTGGTTATTTTGTGATGTCATTTATGCATGACCCCCGAAATCCACAGTTATCTAATGATAACGGGTATTTTAGTTCTTTTTAAGATCGATGTATTTTTTTTGAAAATCATTATATGCTTATTTTGTCATTTCAACAATGAAATTATTCTTACAGTTTGTACTTGCTAAAGTGTTCATTGCAGCCCGAAACTCCATAATGGTTCTAGGTTCTACAAGAAGTGCTCTTTTGGTTTCACAGAAAGCCTGGAAAATAAAGACACAATAGTTAACCTAACCTAACCTAACCTAACCTAACCTAACCTAACCTAACCTAACCTAACCTAACCTAACCTAACCTAACCTAACCTAACCTAACCTAACCTAACCTAACCTAACCTAACCTAACCTAACCTAACCTAACCTAACCTAACCTAACCTAACCTAACCTAACCTAACCTAACCTAACCTAACCTAACCTAACCTAACCTAACCTAACCTAACCTAACCTAACCTAACTGACATAACCTAACCTAACCTAACCTAACCTAACCTAACCTAACCTAACCTAACCTAACCTAACCTAACCTAACCTAACCTAACCTAACCTATTCTCAATCATAAAGTGTTAATTTAATTTTTACTTTAGTCTATATTTCATTGTAATGCCAGATTTAAAGCCACTAATAATTAGATTATTAGCATTATATAACATTAGTAGTTAATTTTTTTTTAAAATATAATTTCATTAAGGTCAGCCATAATTAGCCCAAAGCATTGGCTTAAGAGATGCTTAAGACATGTAGGTTTTGAAAAGGGTTGTTCTGTAAAAAAGGACCGAAGTTGTCAAAAGGGCATTTTCTTCCTACAATTATAAAGAGTAGCCTTTACACGTCTGCACATTTTTCTAATTACTTTTTTATTTTTATTTAATTACCTTAGAGTTTGAAATTGCCCCAGCATCCTTTTTTATAATAAAAAACAAACTTAAAAAAAATGTTTTTGTTTTGAGAATTCTCTATGTATTTTTTAACCATCATATAAATATATTCGAGTGCAAGTATACATCCATAAAATAATGAAGTTGTGTTAATACATTCATGAATTTTTTATAAAATAAATATAAAACTAGGGTATTGAATTGCCCCTGGTTACCCAACTTCAGAGGCGTAGCGAGGGGGAGGGGGGCGGGGGGTGCGGACCGCACCGGGTGAAACCATTTAGGGGGGCGACACCAAGGCTAAAAATAGCGAAATATATAGAGAAAAACTTGAGCGGGGGGTGCAAATCGAAAATTTGAAAGTTTGTCCCCGGGAAGGGTCGATATGCCTCTGGGGGGGGGGGGTGACACCATTAAGTGCCGCACCGGGTGACGCCCGACCTTGCTACGCCACTGCCCTACTTAAACAACCTCTACACAGTATACATGTATTCCTCTCCCTCTCACCGCCGTTTCTGTAAAATACTTTTTTTTAAAATTGCTTACAAACATGCAGCGACAATGAGAAAACAAACCTGAGCTTCGCCCAACGATAAACTTGTTTTGTACGACTTGTAGCACTTTCCCCCATACGGAGTTCCACCATCACATGTAATTCCCTCTTAAAGAATACACAAATAATTTTCGCTAAATTACTATTATTAATTAAACTTGTTACTCAGGGGCGTGTCCAGGTTTCATGGATTTGGGGAAGCATAGAATGAAAAAAAAATGTCTCCTTCCTAGAAAATGTGTTTATATATATATATATATATATATATATATATATATATATATATATATATATATATATATATATATATATATATATATATGTTAAGAATAGATTTATGCTGTTTAAATAGAATGGAAATTTATGTATACTAATTTAAAAAATGATATATATATATATATATATATATATATATATATATATATATATATATATATATATATATATATATATATATATATGTATGTATGTATGTATGTATGTATGTATGTATGTATAACGAAGTCCAAACCTGTTTGACACACCACGGCTCTAATGAAACTGCATGGGACATCATTCATAAATGAGCCCACATCTCCACTCACTGTATAGGCCTCGATACAGTTTTCTATATTCATATAATTGTTCGGATTACCGTAATCCCACCAATTTAGTGCTATGATATCTTTCCTGCTATTTGCCCAGACGAAATTTCCATCATCACCTTCGTACTTTCCATTAACCCAAACTGGAAATAAAATTATATTAAATGAATAATTTTACATACTACTATATTTTAATGGTACAACTCAATATATTTGAATAAAAATATAATTTTAAAACTATTATACTTTATCAATGACATAAATGAATGCACTGCGAGATGGGCTAACACAAATATTAACATAAAATCGAATCTAAAAACGATACTTAAAAAGTATTATATAAAAAGTATTATATATATATATATATATATATATATATATATATATATATATATATATATATATATATATATATATGGGAGCCGGACGTTTTCCCGATAAAATCTTGCCCGAATTCCGTTTGCCCGAAGGCCGATTTCCCGAATGGACACTTGCCCGAATGCGACAAACGCCCGAATCGACAATAGCCCGAATGCGACAAACGCCCGAATGGACACTTGCCCGAATGTCCATTCGGAAAATCGGCCTTCGGGCAAACGGCATTCGAGCAAGTGTCTTTCCGGAATTTGTCGTAGACCCACAAAAAATAAAAAATAAAAATAAAAAATATATATATATATATATATATATATATATATATATATATATATATATATATATATATATATATATATATATATATATATAATTTTAATAGACAATTCTTTAAATGCAATAATGTTTTTAAAACCTACATTTCGTTCTTTCCCGGTTTGCCATGCTACTAATAACATCTGATCTTTCAGATTCCGTTAACATTTCTGCCAGAGTTGCTCCAGGTCTTGTGCTTTGACAGTAAGACTAGTAAAAGGAAGTGTGTGAAATATAGACAAATATAAACTCAAAATACGTAAAGAATAATCGTTCGACCTATCGATCCATTTGGCAGATAGAATAGAGTTCATCTTTTTACTTTCTCGTATATACGAAGTATAGAGAAAGTCTTGTAATCATGCAAAAAAAATCGAGGTTTTTGCAAATCTCGACGTTTTACACCTCACTGATACGGAAAAACAAAATTTTGCAATCTTGTCCGTATGTCTGTGTGTATGTCTGTGTGTGTGTCTTTGTGTGTGTCTGTAAACACGATAACTTGAGTACCGTTAGAGGTAGGTTGATAAAATTTCATATATAAGTATTTTATCAAAATCGTAGATCCCTGTCAACTTTTGAGCGATTTTCGATAACCGAAAATGGTACTTTTTTCTACTTTAAATTTTTCAAAAGCCTATAACTTGAGTACTATTTCAGATAGATAAATGAAATTTCACATGTAAGTAAAAGATCTAACTCTACCTTCCATCAAATTTTGAGTAATTTCCGTTGACCGGAAGTAGTAATTTACGCTATTTCCGATTTCTCAAAATGTAATGTAAATTTATAAAGTAGGCTACTAATAATATTTCGCACTATTAGGCACATTTTATTTAGCGTTCACTGGTGTGCAATTATTTTTTCTACGAGATTTGATTCTATTTTAAAAAGTTTAAGTATTTAACATGGATTAAAATTCATGTCTATATCGCGAGTTTTTTCATATAAGAATATTCGAGAAAGTTTAGAGGAGATCAATCCCGGTTTATTTTATCTCGTATTTACTTCCCCTAACATTAGATACCTAGCTGAGCTATGGGGACTCCCCGGCGGTCTATTGACTTGGACATGGATTCGAACTCGAGAGTGTCTGATTAGCAGAATAGTGCTCTATCGCCTATACCACGCCGTCCCACATAACCAAACATGCATAGGCTAGATTGTTAATGTGGTTTATAAATACTTAAATCAGGTGATAATAATACATGCTCTACTATCTGCCGAAAGTCAGAGACTGTTTAGGTTGACATATGGTTAGAACTAAGTTGATTTATAAAAATATTACATAAACACCTATACGAATTCTACATTAAACAATGAATCTCAACGTCTAGCGTAATACCTTCCATTAATAAAACCGGAAGTGATCTCCCCTAAACTTTCTCGAATCTTAACATATAAAAGACCATATACGCACTTCTCTCCCTCTCTGTCTCTCTCTCTCTCTCTCTCTCTCTCTCTCTCTGTCCGAAATATATTTTAGGCTAATGATTCAGAAATAGATGGTGAACTTAAAGATAGCGACTTAAGTTGAAAATAATATATTGGATGTTTTAAATGTATAAACTAAATTTTATTTGTAAACATAAATAAAAATAAAGGCATATTTAAATGTAGAAACACATGCAACCGGATTAGTGTTAATTGTTGTGTCAAGAACGCAATATACAATGACACACACACACACATACACATAGACATATCGAAAAATTGCAAAACAATGTTTTTTTTTCCGAATCATGGACATGTAAACGTCCATATTTGTGAAAATCAATATCGATTTCGATTTTTCGTACGATTACTTCGTATACGAGAAAGTAAAAATGTAATAAATGTTAAATTACTTGATTCTCTCACTTAGAAAATAACACTTCCTTCGGTAAACATTAAAACCTTATTCTTATACACAGACAGCTCAGACCACACGTCTTGTACATGACGCTGTTAGTTAACTGCCCAACACGTTCACACAATACACTGAATATTCAAGGGACATAACTACAATATATATACTACACGGGACGTAATGAAAGTTAACACCTTAACACAGTGGCGTAGCGAGGTCGGGTGAAACCCGGGGCGGCACTAAATGGTGTCACCCCCAGAGGCGTAGCGACCCTTCCCGGGGACAAACTTTCAAGTTTTCGATTTGCAACCCCCCCCCCCCCGTCGTCAAACTTTCGATTTGCAACCCCCCTCAAGTTTTCGATTTGCACCCCCCCCCCCCTCAAGTTTTCCATTTGCACCCCCCTTAAACTTTCGATTTACACACCCCCCCTCAGGTTTTTCTCCATATATTTTTGCTATTTTTTGCCTTGGTGTCGACCCCCCCCCCCCCCTAAATGGTGTCACCCGGTGCGGTCCGCACCCCCCGCCCCCCCCCCCCCTAGCTACGCCCCTGACATAACAATATAGTTTCAACATGTAAAGCTGTGTATTTATTTGAGTGTAATTTTTACCTGAGCATCAGACCAATTCTTCGTCAGATTAAAATACTGGAAACATTTCCCATTGATGTAGGTCGAGCTGGACCATAATGGGCATGGGCGGTCTTTAAAAATATAAAAATAATATCTTAAAGATTTAAACCTGAACTCAAGGCGGCTGAGCGAGAACGTTTTAGCGTAGATTTGGGAAGGAAACTAAGATACAAAGATAATGCGATGTAAATCATGGCACCCCGTCAAAAGAGCGCACGACAAAAGAACTCCGACATAAGAGCGCAGACAAAATAGCGCCGACATAAGAGCGCAGACAAAAGAGCGCCGACATAAGAGCGCCGACATAAGAGCGCAGACAAAAGAGCGCCGACATAAGAGCGCCGACATAAGAGCGCAGTCAATTAAAAAAACACATGTTGTATGCTAATCGAATACGACATGGTTAACACTTGTTTTAATTATACAATCGGCGGTAAGATAAAACGACATGTGTTTATTTATATATTAGTATAATATGTTATGAATGCAGTTTGAAAATATTTCTAATCAAAGTAACATGGAGAAGATCGAATCAAAGAAAGGGAAGGTTATTATATTGGTCCAAGACTACAGATATCGAAAAGCCAAAGCAAATGCTTTCATATGAAGTAAGCAGGGTATATTTCAGTGTTCTTTCTAATTAAAGAAGATGCCACATAGTCAGTGATATAGTCAACATATCTATTGTTAGGAGATGGTTGTGTTGAAGCGTGAGTTAGTTAGGTTATAGTTGAGTGGTAAATCGTTGTATTAACTGATAGGTATAATTAGTTATATACTAGAAGTTAAATGTTGGACAGGAGATTTAGAATTAGAAAAAAATTAAGTATATATATATATATATATATATATATATATATATATATATATATATAATTATATATATAATTATTTATTCAAATATATTTTAATATGAATACTTAACCATCCATCCTTCTTAAAAATGTGGCAAGTTTACTTACCTGTTTGGCACACGACTCGACTCAACACGGTACGGCACTGCTCATCAATTAGCCTGCAGCTCAAGAGCCTGAGACAGTCGGAGTTATCATTGGCATAGTAATATGACATTCCCCAAAGCCACAACTGGATTACGTCCCCTGTAGAGCTCCACACATACTGGCCTTCTTGCTGTAAATCATTGCCGCCTATCCAAACTAAGGAGAGGAAAGTAATCAAGGGAGACAATGCTTGTTAAAACATGCAATAGAATTGTATTAACTTATGTTGGCCTTTGAAAAGAAGGAGGTGAGGGGGGGGGGATAATTTTAGGCTTTATATAATGTCCGGTCACTTTAGATTCTATGTGTCGGACACATTAGACTCTATTTACCTGATACGTTAGATTGTATTTACCGATCGTCTTAGATTCACCCGATGTGGCAACTCCTGGTGTCAACACCCCCCCCCCCGAAAGAATATTTTTTTTGCATATATATATATATTTATAGGGTATATATATATATATATATATATATATATATATATATATATATATATATATATATATATATATATATATATATATATATATGTTTCTGCAATATATACTTTTTGTATATACGTATGTGCATATGTATTTAAATATTTTTAAAGCTACACAGTTTAATGGGCTGAACTTTGTCTTCTTTTTTATGTATAGAACAATGAGTAACATATCGATCAAATACTTTTTTTTTAACGTTTTTTTCCGCTGAAAGCTGTTTGCCTATGTATTTGGTGTCACCTTCCCCTGAACACTTTTTTGTAGAGCGGCGTCAACATATATTTATCCACCACGAAAAAGTATTGGGAGGCCTAATTCTAACAGTTATTAATAATTCAAGTGGAAAAACCATTGCATATGTCAAAAATTATTAAATTTGGTGTCTTCCCAATCCCTGTGGTCGATATACATACCATACTACAATTCTCAACAAAAGCTTTTTCCTTAGGCAATATTGCAACATTTAGTAGGTGTCACAAACTCCCCATCATTCGCCCACAGTGATTACATTCACCGGACACGTTTCATTCTATGTACCGTTACACTACGACTCTATTTACCGGATATTTAAGATTCTATTTCCCGGATAATTAAGATTCTATTTACCGGATAATTAAGATTTTATTTACCGGATAATTAAGATTCTATTTACCGTTACATTAAGAGTCTATTTACCGGATAATTAAGATTCTATTTACCGGATAATTAAGATTCTATTTCCCGGATAGTTAAGATTCTATTTCCCGGATAATTAAGATTCTATTTACCGGATAATTAAGATTCTATTTACCGGATAATTAAGATTCTATTTACCGGATAATTAAGATTCTATTTACCGTTACATTAAGAGTCTATTTACCGTTACATTAAGAGTCTATTTACCGGATAATTAAGATTCTATTTCCCGGATAATTAAGATTCTATTTACCGGATAATTAAGATACTATTTACCGGATAATTAAGATTCTATTTACCGGATAATTAAGATTCTATTTCCCGGATAATTAAGATTCTATTTACCGGATAATTAAGATTCTATTTACCGGATAATTAAGATTCTATTTACCGGATAATTAAGATTCTATTTACCGAATAATTAAGATTCTATTTACCGTTACATTAAGAGTTTATTTACCGGATAATTAAGATTCTATTTCCCGGATAATTAAGATTCTATTTCCCGGATCATTAAGATTCTATTTACCGGATAATTAAGATTCTATTTACCGAATAATTAAGATTCTATTTATCGGATAATTAAGATTCTATTTACCGGATAATTAAGATTCTATTTACCGAATAATTAAGATTCTATTTACCGTTACATTAAGAGTTTATTTACCGGATAATTAAGATTCTATTTCCCGGATAATTAAGATTCTATTTCCCGGATCATTAAGATTCTATTTACCGGATAATTAAGATTCTATTTACCGAATAATTAAGATTCTATTTACCGGATAATTAAGATTCTATTTACCGAATAATTAAGATTCTATTTACCGTTACATTAAGAGTCTATTTACCGGATAATTAAGATTCTATTTCCCGGATAATTAAGATTCTATTTCCCGGATAATTGAGATTCTATTTACCGGATAATTAAGATTCTATTTACCGGATAATTAAGATTCTATTTACCGGATAATTAAGATTGAATTAACTAGACAGCTTATATCATCTTTACCCTACACTTTGTATTATATACTCATGACTAGCATAACTTAACTGTGTAATAACTAAGATTAATGTACAGAGAAATAATAAATGTCACCATTAGCTCGACCATCGCTTCATCATACTAATATAGTATTCAATGTTATAAAATCTGACAGATTTGTACTAGGGCATTTGACAAACAGATATAGTTCGCCCATGAAGCGCAACCTCATTCAGAGGCGTAGCGACCCTTCCCGGCGACCGGGGACAAACTTTCGATTTGCACCACCACCCCCCCCCCCCCCCACGCTCAAACTTTCGATTTGCACCTCCCCTCGAACTTTTGATTCGCACCCCCCTTAAACTTTAAATTTGTTTTTCGAACCCATTTTGGCGCCCCCCACACCAAGGTCGGCGCCCGGGGACATATGTCCCCCCCCCCCCGCTCCCACCCCCTCGCTACGCCTCTGACCTTTCGAGGTTTTGCAATTAGACACACAGTTCTATTGAGCGCCAGGTTAGGTATTGATTTCATTTGCAGAAGATGCCAAAAAAATACCAGAAAAAAAAGTTAGTAGCCCAAATGCCTAGACCAAAGTCTTCTCTTCTAGTTAGGCTGATGTAGCAGGTTATGCATTTTTTAGCATGACTTAAAGGCGCTTATTAGAAATGTGTATAATCTATAGGGTAGTGATTTTTGCATTGTCAAAATACACATACGATAGAATAATAGATTACCAAGTAAAACCAGACGTTCCTTAGCAACCATAAAATCTTTCATATTAAATTTTTATTCACATGTCTAAAAAAATCTATTTACCTGACCCAATAGGGCAATCTAATCGTAAATGATAACTTACATTTGCATTTTATTTTAATTATTTGATTCCGTAGTCTATTAGGCGTCATCCATAAATGACGTCACACAATTTTGTGATGATGTGTAATGAGGGGGAGGGGGGGGGTTCAGATGTTGCGACGTCATAATTTTGCATTATGAAAAAGAAATGTTAGAAAAAGAATTTTAGACGTTATTTCGCGTTTAGATAACTTTTTTTAATAAATTGTAATAGTTTAGACAAGATTTTAGAAAAATATCGATGTTTTAAAACTGCAATTTTGAGGGGGGGGGGGGTTGTAGGTTGAGGTGTAACGTCATTTTAGGGGGGGGGGTCTGGCTTTTTGTGACGACGTGTGACGGAGGGGAGGGGGCGGGAGGTAAAAATCGTCAAAAAAGCGTGACGTCATTTATGGATGACCCCTTACTAGAACTCTTAACGTTTGAATGCTCCTACATTGAGTCGTATCCCAATGTACTCATACTGTTCAAGTAAATTTTTTTTTACATTTTTTTTTTAAAGCCTCACATCATAAAAAAAACAGAAATATTTTTTATTTTACCATAACAGAAAACAAATAACTATATATTATAACGCTGTCGCTGTCTAGGTCATTTTGTCAACTTACAATCAACATTGAAATCACTGCAAATTTTGATTACAGCGTTTCTCTCAGCATCTGTGACTGGCTCAGGCAAACGACCATTGACTGTCTTAGCGCAAAAAATCCTGTTGGAATATATATATATATATATATATATATATATATATATATATATATATATATATATATATATATATATATATATATATATATATATATATATATACATATATGTATATATATATATATATATATATATATATATATAAATATATATATGTATACGTATATATGTACATAAGTATATATATATAATATGTTTTAAATATTTATATACATACGGGTATATGCATATAAGTAAGTATATGTATAAATGTATTTATTTATATATATATATATATATATATATATATATATATATATATATATATATATATATATATATATATATATATATATGTATACGTATATATGTACATAAGTATATATATATAATATTTTTTTATATATTTATATACATACGGGTAGTTAAGTAAGTATATGTATACATGATTTATCCAACCCGCTAACTTTGAGCCTGTTTTTCCTTTTGCCAACCAAGAACAAATAGCAAGAACAATGTTTGATTTTGGAATTGTCTCTCCTAGTTGGAGACTCCAGCTACCGCGAATATCGTGAGGTTCGAACTCGAGACTTTTTGGTTTAGCAACCACGAGCTTAACCGACTCGACCACCTCGACCCCTATTACATACATAAAAGCTGTTGACGTTTTGTAATTTACTGTTCCCTTACATCACCCTTAATGTAGTGATTGTGGATTTTAATTAACTATTAGCGAAGTAAATAACCAATACCGCAGCTTCGGTCCAGTTTGCTGTTTTCTCATGTAAGGTAAAACATTTGCCGTTAACGTCTACAGAATAAACGTTAAGGCATGGCGTCGTTGTTGCTTGACCTACAACAAAATAACCACAAATATTACATGATTGTATTGGAAATCAGTGTCGTATGATAGAGCACACCACTGCTAACCTTAATGCTCGAGTTCGTGTCCCTGAGTGTGTATATTGTAATTGAGTCCGCTCAGCCCTGATGAGTACCTGACTAACGTTAAGGAAAGTAAAAGACTTGGCATAATGCTGACCACGCTATCATATCTATCCAGAGGCGTAGCGAGGGGGGGGGGGGGGGCGGAGGGTGCTGCCCGCACCGGTTGATACCATTTAGGGGGTGACACGAAGGCAAAAATTAGCAAAATATATAGAGACAATTTGAGGGGGGGGGGAGTGCAAATCGAAAGTTTGAGGCGGGTGGGGGGTGCAAATCAAAAATCGAAAGGGCTACTACGCCTCTGGGGGGTGACATCATTAAGTGCCGCACCGGGCGACACCCGACCTCGCTACGCCACTGTATCTATCCGTCAAAAGTCGAGAAAAATGTGAAATCTACTTCACCGGCCCAATGGACCGTCAAATTCGAAAGAGTAACTTGATCGCCTGAGGATAAACGGAAACATATAACCTCAATCATAAATAGCAGAGTTTCTTCCAGGCATCTCTTAATAAATAAATAAATAAATATATATATATATATATATATATATATATATATATATATATATATATATATATATATATATATATATATATATATATATATATATAGGGCATTTGACAAACAGATATAGTTCGCCCATGAAGCGCAACCTCTTTCCCTCTCGAGGTTTTGCAGTTAGACACACAGTTCTAATGAGCGCTAAGTTAGGTATTGATTTCATTTGCATTTGATTCCATATTTATATATATATATATAGTCTACCGCCCCCCCCCCCCAAACGAAATGAAATCTATATAGAAAATATATATTTTTAACAGTGTTCGCCCCCCCCCCTCCCCCGAAGAAAGTCTACCGCCCCCCCCCCCCCCCCCCGAAAGTTCCAAGTGCCCCCCCGGAGAAAAAAGTCTGGAAGAAACACTGATAAATAGAGCTAATTGCTCAAAGCTACACAGTTTGAGTTTATCTATTTAATTAAAGTAATAAGTCTTTATATTTTAATATTATGATTGCAGCACATGAATTCACAGAAACGTTAATAACATTTTTGTTAAAATACTTTTTGTATTTAATAACCTTTATCTTTAATGACGAACTTTGATATACAAAATTCACAGTTAAACTATAGTTAGGCTGATCAAAGCATAATAAAAAATGTATTTTACAGAACACTTTTGCAGTTGAAAATTTCAGTTGATTACGCAGAAATAATCCGCTTTTTACAGGTTACATTGGACACTTTTTGTACTGTACATAAGTTTGAGATATAATATTACAAGTGTATGATGAAAGTTATAAAAGTCTTGCGAGATTTCTCAGCTAAAAGGATTACATAAAAATAGTGTAAGTAAAGTTATCTTTTCGAACATTAAGTAACAATTGACAAGTGAAGTAGAGTTCACCCGTTTTTGTGAAGGGATAGTGTGATCGGCACTATGCTCAGCCGCCTTTATTTTCCTGTACTTGAGTTAGGTACCCATCAGAGCTGGGTGAACTCAGGGATGTTGTACTGACGAACCCGAATTAGAACTATAAATTTAGAGCGCTCTACCTTCCCTAGCTAAATATATTGTGATAACAATAAAATCACATTAGCTAAAGAAATCAGATATAAGCCGGGTTATTAAATTTTTTACTTTATATTTTTGGATGCAATACTGAAAGATCTAGAACAACTGCCTATAAATATATCAGCACTAAAAGTAATACCAACGAAAAAAATATATATTTCCAAATGTGATCACTCTCATAAAACATTTATAATAAAATAAAGATAACGAGCCGATCCGCGGCGTATCATATGCCGCTATTTACTTGTTTTACTTTTTACTTTTCAGTAACCTACACCCCCCCCCCCCCCCGTGAAAGCAGCCTCCTCTTAGTTACCTCCCCTAAGTTTAAAATAGTTTCAAACTAATTTGTCTACCTTAAATAGGCTTCACTAAACCCGGCTATTCGATTGTAAACATTTAGCGTGAACCACAGCTCACCAGACCATGTGGGGGTGGGGGTGGTTGCGATATGCCTAGAGAGGAAGAGAGGGGACTGCAAGGCGCGCTTACAGCTTGGTGTTTTCTAACGTCTCCAAGAAGAGAATTATATATACAGATATAAAAGACTTAAAAGATAATAAAATAAAACGTACCACTATCGTTGGTTAAAAAAAGCAAAAACAAAATGATTAAATCCATGTATCCAAAGAAGGCAGCTTCAAGCTGAACACAGCTCATAGTTTAAACATATATAGACCACAGCTTCAACTTGTCTACTAAACAACCATATACTTTACTACTTGTTAAACGGAATAAAAGGTAGGCTATATGCTTGAGCGATGTTCGTATTGCTAGTTCAGTAAATGAACTTCAGACAAGTGTTTTCAAGAAACAAAACATGTCACAGACGCCTTTTAACAAGAGTATTGACTTTTTGTTTATCAGAGGTAAGATCAACAACTTCAAATGAAAATATATTTTACAATTCTTTAGAGAATTTTGAACAAAGTTTGCTATGTAAAATATTAAAGCAAATACAATTCAGCAGTTTCAGAAAGGTTTATTATATATAATTGACTTATTGATTTACTGTAGAAAAAGGCTAGCTTGTGTTAGATATGGCTAAACAGCGTAACGTCGAGACGGGGGTGTAGGTGTGCGTGTGCAAGTACGTGTGCATGTGCACGTGCGTGCATGTGTGCGTGTACGTGTGCGTGTTCATATGCGTTTATGTGTTCATATGCGTTTATGTGTACGCTTCCGTGTGCGTAAACGTGTACATACATGATACGTGTGCGTGATTGTGTTCGTACACACTAGTGTGCGTGTACATGTGCGCCCATGCTACGTGTACGTGAAAATTCCACATAACTTGTTATTGCTTTTTCCTTTGATCATATGAATGTTTAATTGATATTTTCCGGGGGGGGGGGGCGGACAACATTTTCCGGGGGGGGGGGGGGGGGGCGGACACTGGTAAAAGTATACATTTTCTATATACATTCCATTTCAATTGGGGGTGCGAGGGGGTTGTAGACTTTCCTCAGGGGGGAAGGGGGGCGGTCGACTTTCCTCGTTTGGGGGGGGGGGGGGCCGGTAGACTTTCCTCGGGGGGGGGGGAGGGGTCGGTAGACTTTCCGCAGGGGGGGAGGAAGGTAGACTTTTCTCAAGGGGAGGTGGGGGGCGGAGCCTTTCCCCCCCCCCCCCCCCCCCCCCCCCCCCGGAGAGACTTATGGTAGAAACTCTGATTGTAGTCAACCCATGGATCTGTGTTTCTCTACCTGTATCCATCTTGCCCATGGTTGGCTGCTTCTTACCAGCTTGGCTAGAACCAGAAATCTGCCCTGAACTACCGTTTGCATAAATGACATCCAAAATATGATAGGTGAGTTCGTTCATATCAATGAGAAGAGTGATTTCAAAGGCTTTTACTTTTTTTATTGTTCTTTTGCCGCCTAATGCACGAAGGTTACCAGAAAACCTGACATAAATGTTTGCAGGGTGTGTGGTAGACTCTTTGCTATCAGGGTTATAACTGAGTCTAATATCAGAGGCGTAGCTGGGGGGTGGGGGTGGGGGGGGGACAAATGTCCCCGGGCGCCGACCTTAGGGGGCGCCAAAATGGGTTGGTAAAATAAAATGAAATCTTGAAGGGGGGTGCAAATCGAAATCTTGATGGGGGGTGCAAATTGAAAGTTTGTCCCCGGGCGCCGGGAAGGGTCGCTACGCCTCTGTCCAGTATTGATGCTATTTGGTTATCTACCCCCCTCCCCACTCCCCTCCCGTCTCACACCTAAACTGGGACACAATGCATCCCCGTCCCACCTAGCTAATGTGTAGGCTAGGGCGCCCGCCCCTCCCCCTCGCTGGAATGCCGGGGTCAAGCAGGGGTTAAAGAACCCGAGGGTGAAGCTTGGACCGGAAGAATAAATTAGGACAGTTGAACGTTAGACTTGCTAGCATATAGTCGTGTTTTGTGTTTTAAAGTGTGATAGGGCTGGTCCCTAAGGCTGGCCGTTATTGATGTTCAAGATTATTTCCTGTTTTATCCAAGACTAAAGAAACAACCATTAAAATTAAGGAGCTGAAATTTCGATTGTGTCTTCTTGAACCTCTCACTGTAGTCATACCTAACCAACCATACCAATAACACATTATAACAGGTACCTAGAAATAAAAACAAGCGGTAAATTAGGGGAATTATACAAGCAGTAAAATAAAAGAAATTCAATATCGAACTCATGTTACAAGTTTTAATTGATTTTCAAGTGTAATCAATAATAGTAGTTAATATTTAATGTTACTTTTATTTAACTAAAATAACACTTTCTTTTACAAAACAAAGTAGCTTTTAGTAAACAAAACATATTTTGATAATGGTATGATTTATTATAACGAATCAATTATTACATAAAGATTTTAAATACTGTGTTTTCTAAATGTAAATTTATATCATTTTCTTCATATGTTATAACAGTACTATTGCAACCTCTTACAATTTATATTTTTTTTAAAAACGGTTTCAAAAAATTATTAAAATGTTAAACATATAACAAAGTACTTGTTGGTAATATCTTTTCAATCGTAATTAAAACCACTGGAAAATTAAAAAGAAATATTTATTCTCAAAACTTGAAAATATAAGAAGGGTTTCTTTTCTAAACAGTGGATTCCCTCGTGTTCAATTAAGTTTCGAAGTATTTTATTTTAATGATGTGACTAATAGAGAAAGTCTTGTAATCGTGCAAAAAAAACCCAGAGATTTTTACAAACCTCGACGTTTGATACCTCCCTGAGTCGGAAAAACATAGTTTGGCAAGTGTCCGTATGTCTGTGTGTGTATGTATGTTTTTATGTGTGTGTTTGTGTGTTTCTAAACACGATAACTTGAGTACCGTTACAGCTAGGTTATTGAAATTTCATTATATAAGTATATCAAATTTGTAGTTCTGTTTCAACTTTTCAGCAATTTCCGGTAAACGGAAGTGGAACTTAATCTACTTTTAGTTTTTCAAAAGCCTATAACTTGAGTACTGTTTCAAATAGATAAATGAAATTTCACGTATAAGTAAAAGATCTAATTCAATGCCTTCTGTCAAATTTTGAGTAATTTCCGTTGACCGAAAGTAGTAATTTACTCAGTGCGCTATTTTGTTTTCTACGAGATTCGATTCTATTTTTAAAAGATTTAATTATTTAAAAAGGGATAAAAAAATCATGTGTATATCCCTAGTTGCAATCCCCCGTAGTGAATAATTATGAATATTCTAGAAAGTTTAGGGGATATCACTCCCGGTTTATTTATATCACTAACTTATGTCTGTGGAAATCTTTTAAAATTATTGCTTTATTTCATTGACGCGAAGAATTTTCCAAGAGCCGAGAGAATAAAATGTAGCAACGGGATAAGATCAACAAGAAGGATGAGAGAGAAAGTGCTGGCTAAAAGAGCTATACCGACCCCGCCCAGGTATGTGGCGGATGGACGTGGGTCAGGCTGTGAGATCTTCGTTCTTTTATAGGATGATGTGTTTGTTGTTTCTACATGCAGGGCTTTGTGGATGGTTTGTAGTATAGCCTTGACTTCGGTGATATTGATGGGTTTTTCTGTAGTTGTGGTGCTTGCATGAACAGAGGTTCTTAACGTTGTGACTAAAGTTCTTTCATACGTTGTTGGGTAACCCGTAGTATTGTGGTTTTGAATTGAGGTAAGGTCGTTTCTTATGGTGGTAACGTCCTTTTTCGTTGTGGTAAAAGCGTTGCGTGAAGTTGAATTGCTTTGGCTGATGGTGGTTGAATTGGATTCGCTGTAGTTCGTTAACTGATCTGATTTGCTGCAGACTTCTTTGTCTTCCGAGTATTGATGGAATTGTATATACTGTAGCTTGTCGAAACTCTAAAAATATATTTAGGGAAAATAAATTGTTAAAATATCAATATACAATACAAATAATTAAAAAACTAAATTAGCTAAAGCAAAATGTTTAAAAAAAATAAAAAGCATATATTTAATAGTGATTAAACTAATAATAAGATAATGCGCAGCAAATTGAATGGATTGCATTCACTATTTTCAAACACATATCCGAGTACTAGTTATTAATAAACACATTCAATTAACAAAAAGAGTGCTGAAAGTGCTTAGTCATATTTTGTGAAAATCAAACCAAGGAATGCTCGTTTTTCCTCAAATACGACTTTATCTATGTACAAAATATTTTTAAAGTGCCTCTTTCAAACAAACAAATAAAATAGCAACGGTATGTCGTATAATTTATTTTCTAAAATCATTTATTTTAAAAATAAGCTATGAGTTGGTTTAAATTAAGCTTTTTTCCACCATTTTTTATGAAGCGCACTTATAATACAAAGCCCCATTAAAGCACGTAATTTCTTAACAAAAATATATTGTTTGTAAAGGACTAATCGGAGGAGCGATTGTAGATAGCAATAATTTCAAAAATAAAAAAAAATATTTCCCTTACACTAGTTGGTTTTAAAACATCAGCTACACCCAAGGGGTGACAAAAGGAAGAGACGTTGTTGGTGGCGTACATGTATGCCCCAAACTTGACTTGATCAGCTGTCATCTTAATGAGGTAATATTTGCTTACATAGTGGACTTGGTACACACAGCCGGATAATACGGTGCCTGTGGAAGGTTAGCAGTGTAGAATTATAAAAAAAATACAGCAGCATATTAAAGATTCTTCGTTAGACCTAGTGATACATTGGGCAGGTGAAGTAGAGTTCCTATGTTCCACGACCTCGGTAAATGTTTAGATAATATGGTCAGCACTATGCCCAGCCACCTTTGCTTTCCTTAACGTGAGTTGCCCTTCAGAGCCGACTTGGACTTGGATTCGAACTTAAGATTTTCGGATTAGCAGCCTAGCGCTCTACGTCTAGGTCACGCTGTCCCACACATGTCTACAATGCAGCTAAGCTATTGTTTATATGAAGTGTGACATTACACTTGAAAACAATATAATGATAAATGAATGTAAATATAACTAAACAAGCTATTTTTAACAAACCTATATAGTTTCTAATGTTTTCAAAATTTGTATCATAATTTAAAAAGCTATATTTTATATACCTAAATATTTAAAAAAAAAATAACACTGTAAAATGGGTATTGAGTTAGGCATAACAGAAAATTAAAGCATAATGAATCGTTGATGATGGATTGATTTGATTACCATTATAGCTATAAGCTTGAAAATAATGCTTTCAACACAATGCTGAATTCTCAGTCATCACAGAAACAGTTCAGTGTCGTGTGTAGATGATGACTGCAATACTTACCTGAGACAAAAGAGCAGGTAGTTGTGTTGTTTATCGGGCTTGAGTTGATCTTCAGCTTGGAAATAAGATTGGTCTCAACAACGAGGAAAATAAAGACATTGTAGCTTTGTAGTTCTGAGGTGATCTCAAACTGGTAGTGGTAGTCCCAGATGGTGCTTGGTACAATGGTTGTCATACAGGCGCTCGAGTGGTTTCCGTCATCTGTTGATAAATTTGGGTTTAAATAAATTTAATATATTTTTTAAGTGTTAAAAAACTAATTTTTAAAATAGTTCATAAAATATTCTGTAATTTCGACTTATTATTTATTTTTAGCAATAAAGAAATTAGTTTTAAGAACAGTTGAATTATTATGTATATGTGAATGTATATACAAATGTAAATAACATAAATGTAAATGTATATAAAAATGTCGATTATGTTTTTCACTCACCTGAAGTTTGTAGATGTGTTTTGTACAAGTAGAAGCTGGCGTTGCCATGGAATAAATAAAAATGGTTCCCTGGTAAAGTTACTGTCACAGTTTCCCCCATTTGTAGCATCTGTAGTAGAGTCGAGTTTGGTAGAAAGATCTGTAAAACAGGTTAAAAAAATGTTACTGGCACTGACGTCAATCTGTTGCTAAAATATTCACAAAGTGAATGTTCAAAAATACTGAAACATGATACAGCATTTAAATATTTTTCAATATAAATATCCTGGAACTAACTAAAATAAATACAAATAAGAATTTGAATGCTTATGCAGGAGTAATTATTTATTCACTGGGCACAAATAGTTCTTATTCAGCCTTATTCATCCAGTGTGTTTATTTGTAATGAACTTAAGACACACATTTATAAACTAAAAACCCAACTCCTACTTCGGCATACACTTATTTCTCAAATAAAAAATAATCCTACGTGTGTTGAGATAATCAATTTGATAAGGAAAATGAAAGCAAAGAAATCGTTTAAAAATAATAAAAAGATAACTTGAATAGCGAACTTTGAAATTTAATAACTAAAATTGAATTCCAAGTTTATTTAAATTTTTTATTTTAACATGGTTACATAATTTATGAGTACTAAACGCAAACTTCTTTGTTACATGAAATTATATTTATGTTCAGAAAAAATAAACTTGCATGCATTTAGTCACACTAAGTATATATATTTAAATATACTTACACACACGCGCACACACACACACACACATATATATATATATATATATATATATATATATATATATATATATATATATATATATATATATATATATATATATATATATTCGTACATTATTATACGTCTCAAATGTATATGTTTGCGTGGGTACAAATTACAAAAAAGATCGATATTTATAAAAGAGATATCCATTTTCTCCTCATATTTAGATACATTACCTCAACTTGCGTGTTTTCTGTGAGCCCAACCATCTTAAACATATCCTCGCGTGTGTTCAGTAGAGGCCAAGATGGGAAGCTGATGTAGACAGCTGATGTCAATTCTATTGGGAGACTTTGGTCCAAGGTGGAATCGTAGGTAACTCCACACGTCTTATCCTGTATAAACAACACACTGAATTATTTTATATAACTCATATCATATATCTATATCTCTAATTTTATTTTTCTGTTGATAATTTGCAACTTTCTATGTATATGAGGAAACTATTGGCAAAACATGCTTGTTGCAAATTTAAAAAAAAATTACCCCTATAGTCATCTTAATCAACATTAAATTAAATGAGTATACTAATTGTTGTTGTAAAAGTATACACATTAAAACAAATTTTTAATAGTAAATTATCGAAAATCCCAACTTTAGTTAACAAAATTAATATGTAAATGTATATTTCCTCATAATCAACTAGAAGTAATTTAACAGGTTTCGCAGCTTGCTTCCTCGTGTATTGTTTACCCTACTCTTATTTACAAGACGACAAACATAAAGACATCTCACCTGAGACGTGAGAGTAAATAGTGAGACTGGCACCCCAGATTCCAGCATCAGTCCTGAGGTGTATGGAAATGTATGGAAGTTCACAGTATCATACAAACCATTGAGTGACATTTGTAGTGAATTCCATGGTCTTTTAATTAGAAGAAAATTACATATATGTGGTCGTATGCAATTTTTATTACATAATATTTTTACATATGTCAATTAAACGAGAATATTTCTTTAAAATAATTGATGTAATCATTTTTTGTTTGTTTTAAATTTGTAAAATAATAAAACTCATGTAAATGATGAAAAATTTTAAGAACACAAAATACTAATATGACAGTCTATATTTAGTAGGCTACCTAAAATTAAATTACAAAACCCCATAATAACAAGAAAAATACTGGCAGATATCGTGAAATTCTTACCTGTCTTGCGAGATTTTAGTAAACCATAACGTAACATCTGTACTATTTTTGTACATTGACGTCACTACCATTGACGTATCTGAAGATAATAAGCACTTTTCTAAATAGATTCTTCTTACTTTAGTCAACAAATTACATGTTTAATTGTAAAAAAAATAGACAGTTTTTTTTTTTTATTTTTTTTTAAACTAAGCTCAATACGATGTACGTGTGATTAAAAATATAACCTAACGAGACCTGAGTGAGTAGTTTCCAGGTGAAGAGGAAAGTAGAAGAGGGAAGTGTCAGCCTTAAACATGTGTTCTGGCAGTACAAGAGTTGACATGGAGAGAGGAAATTTTTGGTCTGTGATGTACAGGACCACACTCACAGGCTGGCTTGACTCCACTGAGACTGGGGGGAACAAATGTTTATCCTTGTAGGTTATGGATACACTGGCAAATTGCAAATATTTTTGGAAATAATTTTTTGTCTACACGACGATCTAGATTGTTACATTTTAATACGTGGGAAAAGATTTAAACACTTTTGTTAAACATTTGCAATTTAAACTTAGAAATGTTTAGAAATGATAAACTTTGATATAAAAATATTATTTGTTTTAATGCATTCTTACTTTTGTGACCTGTATTACATTAAATTACAATTTAAAAATCAAATCTACATAAGGTAGTCATATACTTGACAAAATATCATAAACGCTTATTTTGGAAATTTTATGAAACTGCGACAGTTATTTTTTATTTAAAAATTTTTTTCCACACCAAAATTATTAATTATAAATTATTGACATTAAAATTATTAACATAAATTATACATTGAAGAAGGTTAATGCAAAAGATTTTTTTTAATTTAACAGTTTTTTTACAACCATATAACTTTAAAGCTGAATTCTTCTTCAACTACACAGCAACGAGTAGCCTACCTGTCTTAGACAAAATCTGTGTGGAGCTGAGTGTAAAATTGCACGATTTCCATGGAGACAAGATTGTACGCGACGTCACGTCATTGCCTTGTTGGTCCTTCAAGACAAACGTCAGGTAGACAGAGATGGACGTGAATCCTGACGTCACTTGAAGAAACGCTGTTGTTTCATTGGTCCAATCAGTTGGGGGAAGTGCTGCCACGTAGCGGCGAGTATTTGGTTCAATGGCGTCTTAATATTCAAATAAATGAACAAAAAAGTCAATCACGGTTAATTATTTTAATTATAATTTGCACTGTCATATTTCATATACAATCGTTATATATATATATATATATATATATATATATATATATATATATATATATATATATATATATATATATATATATATAAGAAAATATATGTATGTATGTATTCATATAAGTATCTTACTCTTAAATAAACGTTTAATTTATGAAGACCGTATAGTCTCCTAATACACTTATTATATAATATACAACATGACATTAATAAATGCCAATCACCAGTTTGACAGACGAATCCACAGGTTAGAAGGTTGTTCGTTGCTTTTGTCAAAATAGAATTGTTCCATATATTAGGCTGAGTGAGGCTCGTTCCCGTGTCCTGACTTAACCACGCTAGAAGCCAAAAATAAACATCAATAGAAATTAGTGTTTAACACTTTTTCTTGTATTTGGTATTATATAAAGAGCTTTTCGTTTATTTATTTAGTTAAGAATTTAAAAAAAAAAAACAGCATTTGAGGTGAAATATGTTTAATGCTGATTATCACACATCTTTCCATTTATATTATCACATGGTATCAATAGTTTAAAGTTTAAAATTCTAAAGTTTAAAATTTAATCTTTTTTTTAATTTTTTTTATTTTACAATATTCACCAGACTGATATATTTACTCACCAACACAAAATTTCGGATTGTAATTTATCATTTACTTGTAAGAACATCTACATATCGTGAGTTAACTGTATTTGGTGTTGTTATTTCAATAAAATATTTTACCACAGGGTGTGTTATTTAACATGAGCTGAAGTTGGTTGATCACATTCTGTCCTACAGGTACAGCCAGATATGACTTGTTCTGTAGACACAGCGTCTAGGGGAGGTAAAGCGTTAAACATAATTGAAAAAAGTAGCATAAAAAAGTAAAAGTAATACCTTGTTGAACTAAAGTTCCAGGCATCTTATTCAAATAGTATAGTATGAAAAATAATCGATATCACAGTACTAGATTAATTGTTTTCATTCAGTGTTAGGTAGGTTTTATTTTACACTAAACGTCACGTTTTTTTTTAAATTATTTAATTATAATGTATGCTTATTTAGGTGAAATCCTATTTAATAGAGATTGTGGAGTTACCGTTAAGTTAAGTTTAAAATTGATAACAGCTGCAATCATAATTAGTACTCTTCTTTCTTCTTCTTCTTCGTTCTTAATTTTAGTGTAGGAAGGGATCCCCTCCAGCACAATTAAGTATAAGTGTCAACTTGTTATGCGCTATTGAGGCCATTGACTCCGATTTCAGCCTGCTTTTCCTTTTGGATTTGCTTCCAAGGCAGGAGTTGCATGATTTTGGATTTGTCTCATCTGCCCGAGGGCTCGAATTTGAGACTTTTCCGTTTAGCAACCATGAGCTTTACCGACTCGTCCACGCCGACCCCAAGAATTAGTACAAAAGTTATGGAATCCACCAAAGGTCTTAGATATATATATAACGAAAACAAGGGAAACAACCTGAGCCTCCTGCCAAGTGACGTTGATGTTGTTGTATTTGAGACATGTGTTGTTCACCATCACTGATCCAGGCATGATTCCATCACACGTTGAGTTGGAACCTTGGAAAATATACATTTATAAGGGACATTATATATACAAGCTACTGCATAGAAACAATATTGGTACTCCTATTGCAGAAGGGGCTGAACTCCTGATTGATTTCGGAGTTCTCTCCTAGATGGGCTGCTGTCTTCAGCAATAATGGAGAAAATATTGAACGTCAACTCACGGATCTGACAGAGGAAAGGTTTCTCCACACTGCAGTTGTCGTTGCTGAGGTAGAAATTGTTGCTGGCGTCCATGTCAACACAGAATTTATTTCCCTCAGTTACATCGGGTTGTCCTGGCAACCACCAGTTGAGTCTGATCGTCTGGTTGTCCGACAACCACACAAGTGAAGGTTCGATTCTCGTGGCATTTACCCAAACTAAGTGGAGAGGCAAATCGTTTTTTGAAGATCCAACACAAGTATTTTAAAAGTATTGCTTTCCTTAATTCCAACTACTTAGTAGTATTTATTTTATTTAAGATAAATTAAATCAGGATAGGAGCCTTTGGGTGTGCAAATACGAAGAAGGAAGTGGCGCTGGGTGGGTCACACACTGCGAAAGGCTCACCCAAATGTTACACGCCAAGCGCTTGAGTGGAACCCCCAGGGAAAGCGGAAAAGAGGGCGCCCAAGACAGACCTGGAGGCGGAGTCTTCTTGAAGAACTGAAGCTAACAGGGATGTCTTGGGAGATGACAAAATTAATAGCCTGGGATAGGAAGAAATGGAAGGAAATGGTGGAGGCCCTATGTTCCATAAGGAGAGAAGAGGACTAAGTCAAGTCAAATCAAGTTCATAGCTTAGGAGACTGTTTGGCCTAGCGGTAGAGAGCTAGATTGCTAAACCGAGAGTCTCGGGTTCAAGTCAGTAGAACGTCTCTAAGTCCACCCAGCTTTAATGGGTACCTAACTCAAGTTAGGGGAAAAAAGGATCACTGGGCATAGTGCTGACCACGCTATCCCTTCATATTCCGAGGCGTCTGAAGCAGATAAACTCTACTTCATCTGCCGCATGTGTCTTGGGCACGAACACGATGATGATGAAGAAGAGTGCAAATATAAAGTATTTATTATTACGAAAATAATGATTTATAATGTATATCTTATACAATTAAACGGACTAGATTTATTATTAGTTCTAAGAACATTTGTAAGATACTATAAATGTTTTTATTTGTATGCAAAAATAATGACAAGCAAAGAGTCCTTACAGATTTTATTTTGTAAGATCATATTTGCAGTACGTAACTCCTGTACTGTTCGTGGTTCTGCTACAAGTTCACCTCTGTTTGTACAGAAAGCCTTTGGAATAAAAGATATATATCAGAGCCGAATCTCTCCGGGGGGGGGGGGGGGGAATTTGCTGCCCAACCATCACACACGAGGAAAAAGACCCCCCCCCCGATTGGACATTTTAAGTGCCCCTCTCTTCCTAGCAATCAAAACAAAACAAATCTTAAAGAAACTTAAAGTACATATGTATAAATAACAGGTGGTCCAAATAGGAAGCAATAAAAACAGAGGGTATAATGACTTTTTATTATTGTCTTTGTAGCAGGGAACTTATTTAATCCTAAAATTGTCCTCCTTGAGCATAATGTCTAGGGCGAAATTCTTCTGATAAAACCGCCTTTAAAACCGTTTAGAAATTAATACAATAAAATCTCTTTCAAAAACATATAGAAATTAATATGATAAAACCGCTTTCAAAACCGAATAGAAATTAATATGATAAAACTGCTTTCAAAACCATATGGAAATTAATATTATAAAACCCTTTTTAAACTGTATATAAATTAATATGATCAAACCGCTTTAAAAACTGATTAGAAATTAATATGATAAAACTGCTTTCGAAATCGTATCGAAATTAATATGATAAAACCGCTTTCAAAACCAAATAAAAATTAATATAATAAAACCGAATAGAAACTAATAATATCCATTCAATAACAGTCGTATCTATCTGCTTTATGGAATGCTATTTAAAGTTTATAGATATTACGCATGTATGAATTATTGATTTTTTTAAAAACAATATAAATTAAATGCTTTAAAGGAAGATATTTCATAACAGTGCTAAATTGTCATAGGTTGGATTTTAAGAAAATGTGTTCTGGCATCTTTTTGAGGCATCCCGATCAACAATGAAAAAAATATAAAATTTATATAGAAAATATTAAGTTTTCTTATCTTATAGTACATGTTAGTCTAAAATAAAAATGGTACCAGGAAAATCAGCTTCAACGCGCTTGTACTAACTAGTTTATACAGATTTGTATCATAATGTTTTAAAACAAAAATAAAACTGGTTATTAACTAACTGATTAATTTTTTTTCTAATTAATAATATTCTATTCTAAATAACCATCTTAAATGGAAAGATTACGGACAGCCACGGTCGTTTTTTCTCTAATATGACTTTATCTTATGTACAAATATTAAAAGCAAAATACTTATATGAGTACCTCTTTAAAACAAACATTTTTTTTTAAATGTACCCTTTTTAGCCTATTTACATTTTTAAGCAAATTGATCTCAAGGTTTTTTTGTGAGTTAATTACATATAGTACTAAGGTATTCAATTATAATATCGTATTTAGTAACTTCTGGTATGTTTTGTTTCATTTTAAATACATTAAAAAAAACTTATGACAAATCTAAAAAAAATGCCCTCTATAACTCAACTAAATTTTTTTTTGTGTTATAACATACCTTCTTTTTAACTCAACGGTTTTATTTATTTTTATACTATTTCATTAAGTATTTTTTTTTTAACAACAGGCCATAATGTCGCGGGTTTGAACTAAATAAACGATTTTCTTTACGGACACATTAAGTATCTGGTTAAAATCGTACTTGAGCGCTGGTGAAGCTCATAGCTTTGGTGTTGTATGATCGAAAACATGTTCCACCATTGAGTGATCCATCACATGCCACTAGTCAAAATGGAATAAAGAAAATTTTAAATTGTAATCTAAAATGTGTGGTATTAGAATAATATAAGATAAAATTGTAATCTACAAATAGGTGGTATAAGAATATTTAAGTTACACAATTACCTACAGAAGGATAAACAGGTTGGCAATATTATAAGATGATCCAATGAGATGTATTAATGTATTAGATATAAACTACAAAGATACAAAATATATTATGGTTTCTAGCTTATATTTTAGAATAATATAAGATTTAAAATGGTAATCTACAAAATAGGTAATATAAGAATATTTATGTTACACAACTTCTTACAGATAAATACACATGTTGGCAATATCATAAGACGATCACATCAGATGTATTAGTGTATTAGATATAAAATACAAAAATACAAAATATATAATGGTTTCCAGCTTCAGTAAGTTATGACCAAATACGGAAGCGATTTTCTCTTCAATAAAATATAGAAAACACAACGTTTTTCGCTTTATTTCCCTTTCATTATCCACCCTTTAAGGCAGGGGTTCCCAACCTTTTTTTTTACTCTAGAGCACATTCTAAAACATCGGTAGCGTGGCGGGCACCACTTTTTTAAATCGACAAACTCCTTCCATAACTTGTCATTTTCCCATAATTTATTTTCTTATTTTCTTATTTTCTTATAGTCATAATGTATTAATAAATAGTTAATAAAAATGTTTCAAAATAATACAATTATTTGGCATTTTTTTCAAATTGCATTTACACAGAGAAATGTATTTACAAAACGTAAAGAAAGTAAACAAAACATAAATACAAAGAAAACATTTAATTAAAAAAATATAATAAAGTCAATTTGATCTTTGGCATTGCATTTCATTGGCCAGAGCTTCATAATTAGGAGCGTATGACGATAATCCTGTTAGCAAACAATCATAAAGATGCTCATCGGTGAGTCGAGATCTATATCTTGATTTTTATTAAGTTCATGTTTGAAAACAATGATTCGCATAAATTTGTCGAACCGAAAAATGATTCAAATGGCATTAGCTGTTCCAGGCTAGCGTAAATAGTGAAGTCTGGCTCGCCGCTAGACAAGTTGGGACAAGTATCGAACATATTTAATAAACCTAGGCAGTCAAAAAAATAAAAAATAAAACTGTAACAAATGAATAAAAATAAATCATATTTTAAAATAATGTTTATGAAAAAAATTCTGTCTCTGTCGAATAGTGAGAGGCGGGCACATACGAATCGTTCAGTGGGCGCCATGGCGCCCGCGGGCACAGGGTTGGGAATCCCTGCTTTAAGGTATCAAACTAAAATATATTTACAATCGTTCACACCTAGAGGCGTAGCAAGGGGGAGGTGGGCGGACCGCATCGCGTGACACCATATAGTGGGGTTACACCAAGGCAAAAAATAGCAAAATAAATACAGAGAAATGATAATTCCTCTTAATTAAATTGATTAATTAGAGCTAGTTAAATAGTCTTTTAAGAGCAAAAGTTGACAAATCCCGATAAGGTTGTAGGGTGGGGGGGGGGGGGGGGCTGACACCATAACGTAAACCTGCTAATGATAAACAAAATATGCTACATCCAGCTGTATAGATAAAAAATCGTTAGTATTATCTGAGCACAGTTTGAAGCAATCACCGTGGGGAGGGGGGGGGGGGGGACGTAACAACAACTCAACGTTGCAAAATATGCCTTAGGATGTGCTAATCCATGTATGGGGAGGGGTGTGGATACGACAATTAAATACAAACAGAAAACAAAATTGAATACATATACACATACTTAGGGCCTACAACTGTGTATATATATATATATATATATATATATATATATATATATATATATATATATATATATATATATATATATATATATATATATATATATATATAAATATATATATATAATATATAAATATATATATATATATATATATATATATATATATATATATATATATATATATATATATATATATATATATATATATATGTCTTGGTGGGGGGGGGGGTGACACCATTAGGTGCCGCACCGGGTGACAACAGACCTCGCTACGCCACTGTTCACGCCAGCCATCAACAATCTGCCTCAACTATCGCTCACACATTGTTTCCACATCTGACGTGGGAATCAGAATACATAAATATAAGAGTTGAACTCTACTCACAAACTCATATCCAAACTAATCTAACCTAACCTTCAATAAAAAAACTGTAATAACAATAATTAAAAATAGTTCAACTGTTTTATCAATTCCCACTACTTTTCTTAACACAGTTTGTTGTACTGTTAATTTACCTGAAACTTGTATGTAAAAATATGATTCTTATATAATCTTCGTTAAGTTGTATTCAGAATTTCTTTATGAAAACCTAACACGAATGTTGCTCTAGCAATAAAACACAATCTAGATCTAACTCAAAGTACAAATTGTACCCCACCGAATTTTTTTTTCTTCAATAGAACGTTGAATTACCATTTAATTACATACTTGAATTTTTAGGTGTAAAAAAATAGAAGTTGTGAATTATGTAAACCTTCTTAAATGCAGGGCGTAGGCCTACATGTCAGAAAGAATTTTTTTTCTATTATTTGTATCAATCCTCACAAGCCGATGATGAAAACCGTATTAGTAAAGCGATCATGGCAAGGCAAACTGACGCTGTAAATTACATGTCTGAGGCGAAAAAAAAAGAAAATTGGTACTTTACTACAAATAGCCCTCAGAAGGCTATTCGTACTTCGCTATTTTTAGCCGACCAATCAAATTTATTTTTAAATTCATTGTCCTGCGCATGAGTGCATAATTATTTTTATTAGCTTGTGTATTAAGATTCCAATTTTGATTCTTGTAGTAATTGCTCCAGTGGTTGAAGTGGTTTTGCATTGGCTAGTTTGTTTTCGAGGCATGGGTTATATTCCCTTTGGCTCAGAGATTTTTTATTCATTTTTGCTCTTAAAAAAAATTTACTTAAGGATTAGGGTTTGGGTTAGTGTTAGTGTTAGAGTTAGGGTTGGGGTTTGGGTTAGGGTTAGGGTTAGGGTTAGGGTTAGGGTTAGGGTTAGGGTTAGGGTTAGAGTTAGGCATAGGGTTAGGGTTAGGGTTAGGCATTAGGGATAGGTTTAGGTTTAGGGCTAGTGATAAGATTAGATCTAAGAAAATAATTAGCTCTAGATCTATACAACATGAAAAATGGAATTCAAGAATCACAGAAAAAATGCCCCACGCTGATTGGTCAGAGTAAGAATAACCTTCATAGGGCTATTTGTAGTAAAGTACGAATAGCCGCTGCCAAAAAATAGTACAAATCGAATCCTAAAATATGCAAATTTATCCAAACCTGCTTGACACAACACTGTAGAGCTATCTGTACAAGATATATCATTCAGGAAAGAATCGACAACTAAACTGAAGTTCTCCGCTCTCACACAGTTTTGATTGCCCCCCAAATTATTTGGCTGACCATTCATCCACATGTTGCGAGCTATTACATCTTGCTTGATATTGGCCCAGACAAAATTTTCAGTGTCACGATCGTAGTTTCCATTTATCCAAACTGGAGATTATAATTTTATTTCATTAATATTTCAAATACTGTAATGTTTTTATTTTTTATTTTTCTATTGTTTTTTTTTTCTTTCAGTGTGTGTACAAGTTATTAAAAAATTTATTTCCTTTAATACATTAATGACTATGCTTAATTTAGCCTTTTTAAGTATTGCATTATAAAAAATATAATTAACACTGTATCTACAAAAATGTAATTATTATCAAATACTCATTGATAAGTTAGATAAAAAAATAATAATTTTTTATTAAAAAGTTTTAATTCTAGGTAAGAGAAAACGTGTCATTTTCTAAATGAAGAATTAATAGAACCTACATTTCGTTTTTCCCCGATTCGCCATGCTTTTAATAACATCAGCTCTCTCAGATTCCGTTAACATTTCTGCCAGTGTTGCTCCAGGTCTTGTACTTTGGCAGTAAGACTTGCAGAATAATATGAGTAAAATAAATGCAGTAATAAATAAACCAAAATCTTTTTCATAAAAAGTCTAAGCCACACACAAAGAGTTTAACTATGTTTATATTTTATTGGCTGAAAAACCAATTTCTCAATGATTTTTAACACAACCGAAAATTTTTTATTTTTGATTAAAATGCAAAGGAAAGTATTTTTTTACTGTTATGTTCTTATATAATGTAATAATGAACTTCTTACAAATGAAAACAATTACGCGGAAATAGTTCTATCATTTAGCTGACTTTGTGGAATGTTTTATTCTATATTGTATTTTAAAAACAAAACAATCAAAACACAAAACTGAAAACAAATGCGATTAATGTTCTAAACGTTTTATAGCTTGTAAAATTAGTCCTGATGCCTGTGCTTATGTAAGGTGGAGAAACTGAATTATTTCTTTAAGTAAATAATTGCCTATGCTTTCGGAAAACATTAAAATTATGCAAGACGCTACTGGCGATCAGTTATCGAACATTGGCGGTATCCCAGAGATTGGCCGATAGATATCCCACTACTGTTCGATACACCTGCATATTTTATGAATTTAATTCTATTCCACACTTTTAAGTCTCGCAAGCTCCGTTTATGTATGGTAAATATTTGTAAACAGCAAGTAGTAGAAAGACCAACATGTGAGTGTATTTCTGTAAAGTAAACGTTCAATAGTTACCTGCGCGTCAGTCCAGCTCTTGCGTAGGTTAAAATATTGGAAACATTTACCGTTGATGTAGGATGGGCAGGGGCCATCTGGAGAAAAAAAAATAGATCACATGTTTTTTGCGTTTTTATTTTTATAATTAACACGTATCTGTTGTTGATTTGTGTGTCGCGCTGTATATATATACATATATATATATATATATATATATATATATATATATATATATATATATATATATATATATATATATATATATATATAATAGATTTTTAACTAATGGGTACCTGACTCGCGCTAGGAAATATTAAACATTAAACAAATACCCCCCCCCCCCAAAAGGAAAATATCAAATGCCCCCCCCCCCCCCGGATAAAAAAGTCTGGAAGAAACACTGGTCTATACAGTGGGGAGGGGGGGGGGTCACAATTCATCGAACACCAAATTACATGTTTTAAAAAAAAACTCACTACTGAACCCATTGAAAACATTGCGTTAGAATTTAGTTCACGAAAAAAAAAGTTCAGTACCCGATTGACACATCACATTTCCTAACAGACGGAAACATTTTGTATCATCCAACTTCCCCTCCCACAGTTGAAGACAGTTTGATATATCAGTGCTGCTATTCTTGGGCTCGTCCTTGTGCCACCAGCTGCTGATGTTCTGGATTACCTCCCCTGATGAGCTCCACACGTACCGACCTTCTTGCTCTATATCGTTACCGCCGATCCAAACTATGAACAGAAAAATGGTCATGTATAGTTATTCATTTTTATAAGCTTGAGTCGCTTTTTAAATTCTAGTAAAGTTATTCTATACATAACTTAGCGACCCACGCTTTTCTTTTTAGTTCTTCTTCTTCGTTCTTAATTATTAGTGTTGAAGGGGATCGAGATTTATCTGCCAGTGGGTTTGAACTCGAGACTTTGTTCGAATTTATCAACCATGAGCTTTTTGCCGACTCGACCACGCCTCCAACACAATTAAGCGTTACGTGTCAACTGGTTATGCGCCATTGAGGCCATTGACTCCGATTTCAGCCTGCTTTTCTTTTTGGATTTGCTTCCATAGCCTTTGTCCAACCAAGAACAAACTACAAGGCAGCAGTTGTTTAATTTTGGAGTTGTCTCTCCTAGAAGAGTGGCTGTCCCCAGCTAACGAGCCTCATCTGCCCGAGGGTTCGAACTCCACGCCGACCCTAGATATTAGTTGATTATTATAAATTTAAAAAAATCGTTTTTTTTTTTCATTTTTACTGCATTAAAGTAAAAAAGCTTTTTAAAACGTTTTTATGCATTTTTTATGTTAATCCTCATACAAGAGGAAAACAATGTATATTAAAAATAAAAAGCATAAAAATCATGTTCTCTGCTTTAAAAAATATTGAAATTACATCTTATTCAATCTTTCTGTATTTAATATTAAAATATAATATCACCGGACAATTGAGTTGGTTCTTTGCAAGCTAAATCTGATTAAAATATGTGTAAAAGTAGACAAAAGTTAACAAAAGGTCGACTTACACGCAACATTATAATCTATACACACATTTTCTAGGGCACTTCTCTCTGCATTGGTCACAGGTTCTGGGAGTATCCCGTGGACAGTTCTGTCACAATAACCCTGTTTGGATCAAATAGACTTACACACTGCGCACAAAGTAACGCACAAACATGGAGAAGAACGGTAGAAGATGAGGTGAAGGCCGCTGCGCTCATGTGGGCACAGATAAATGGAGCAGCCTAAAACCGAGTCCGGTGGAGACCATTGCTACCCAGAAATCACAAAGGATAAATGATGAATGAATACACAAGCAAATGCATACACACGCACACACAAACAGGCATCTCGTCGAGGGGAGGGGGAGGAATTAAGCCCCAAGAAGAAAGTCAACCGCCCCCCCCTCAAACGAAATAGAATTCAAATAGAAAATATATACATATATATTACCAGTGTTCCCACCCCCCCCCCGGAACATTTTGACCACCCCCCCCCCCCCGAAAATATCAAGGCCCCTCCCCCCGCCCTGGAAGAAACACTGTACCCATATATATATATATATATATATATATATATATATATATATATATATATATATATATATATATATATATATATATATATATATATATATATATATATATATATATATATACATTTATATATATATATATATATGTGTGTGTGTGTGTGTGTGTGTGTGTGTGTGTTACATTAGCCAATTAGTTAACTTTAAATAAAAATCTATCTTTAAATAAAATCTATTTATTATACATTCAACACGGCTGATCGTGTTTCGGAAGTGTAGGCAAAGTCGAACCATTTTATTAGGGGGCGGGGGGGATGAGGCCAAAACTATTGTGTTGAAATCAGTCATTACATCAGTGAAACAAATATGTTCTACTCTGCTGTATTGTAGAATATACGGGAAGGTGTTTGTTGTTGGTTTTGTGTGGTGTATTGGGTGATACACAATGCCAGTTCCACATTACTTAATTAATTCTAGTAGATTATGAGTTTATGTTATCTCCAAAATCCTATTCTTATCAATCTTTTTTCTTCTGAAAACATGTTGTTAAAAATAGAGAAAAAAAGCGTCAAGTACCGCAGCATCAATCCAGTTGGCTGTTGTATTATGTAACGTGAAACATTTCCCATTGACATCCATTGCAAGTAAGTAGGTACATGGTATAGTTCGAACTTGCACTGAATCACAAGTAGAAAGAATCAAAATAAATCAATTTTGATCCATTAAAGTTAAATTATTTAAATTTAGACTAGCCTGTATTTTAAAATCACCAAATGCATAAACGAATTATAATAAAAACAAGTTTTCCAAATGTATTTTAAGTGGAGGCTATTTTATCATTAAGGAAATCAAAATTATTATTAAAATTCATCAAATTGTATTTGTTAAAATAAAGATATATGTGTTCAAAATCAAGTACTTGTTTATTGTAGCGCTCACTCCTAGAAGTTTTTATTTTTAAACTCAAATTAATAACCAGCACTCGCTGTTTCTGCTAAATATTATACCTAATAAATTGCATTAAATGAATATCCAAAAAAAGCTTAATGCCCCCCCCCCTTCCGCACACGACACACAAATATAATGATGATTTTTTTTTTAAATAACTTCTGTGTCGATAAACAAATATTCTGATTTCGCAAAATATAGAGCTAGTCACTTTAATCAATGATGTATGTACGATTACTTAGCAAATAATGCAATATATTTCATATTATTAAAAAAATAACAGAACAAAAATAAAACGGAGCATTGAAATAAAGAAAATTAAATCATTATCAAATTATAAAGAAAAAGAGGTTTCTTTTTTTTGTCGTATAAATGACGAGATTTTTTCGAAACAAAACTACACTAGTGTGGATAATTTTTCCCGTCCTTCAAAATGTCTTTAAGTTTGTTATAAACGTGTGTTACTTTATGAAGAATATGATTTTAAAAAACTCACCAATAAAACCTGAAAAAAGATAGAGAATAAAAATAAAAATATCCATTTTGCAAGGCGCTCGAACAACAAACTGCTAAGTTTCCTACTTTTCAGTGTAATGATCTACATCTAGATGGATTAGTGTCATAACTTAATACTAAATAATTCGTCGTTTTAAAGACGAAGATAATACATTCTTCTTCGTGTGAGTGATACGTAGGTTAGATATGGAAACGGAACATAGTAAACAAAAATTTTGAAATCTATACAATATGTATCAGTGACCAAAAGGATTCGTTTCTTTCAGAAGTGACACATTGAATAGGTTTTATGAGTAATTCAATGTGAGAGTCTTATTGATTTGATCGAAAAGATTGAACCATGTAGGCGTCCTATTGATTTTATTGAGCAGGTAGAACATTGTAATCGTGTCATTGAATACACCGATTAGGGTAATAAAATGTAAGCAGTTCATAAAAAAAATTAAAGTGTAGTGAAATGTAATCGTTTCAATAAATAGAACGAACAGGAATTGAATTGTAAGCGTCACATTGAATTCATGAAATAGGTAATGAAATGTAAGCGTCTAATTTGAAAAGATCGAACGGTTCTATAGTTAGTGCAATGTAAGCGTAACATTGAATAGATTAAACAGTCGGTGTAAACGCCCCATTGAATAGATCGAACACTGGAAATGAAATTGAATGGGTTCTACAGGTAGTATAATAAAGCTAGTAAAGCTTCTAGTTGTTTTCTAGTTGTTTTTTTTCAATGGAAGTGGTAATTCTGGCTTTTTATTCTGATGCAGTAGGGCTCTGGATATTGATGATACAGTGGGGCTTATGGCTTTTTTATGATACAGTCGGGCTTATGGCTTTTAGTTATGATACAGTGGGGCATTTGGCTTATTTGTATGCAATGGGGCCTCTGGCGTTTTGTTAGGCAGTGGGGCCTTTGGCCTTTTTGGTATGCAATGGGGCTTCTGGCTTTTTATTGTATGCAATTGGGCTTCTGGCTTTTTTGGTATGCAATTGGGCTTCTGGCTTTTTTGGTATGCAATGGGGCCTCTGGCTTTATGTTAGTCAGTGATGTTTCTGGCTTTGTTTTACGATAGAGTGGGGCTTCTGGGTTTTATTTTCTAAAACAGTGAGGCTTCAAAATGTAAGCTGTTAAGAATTGAATTAACCTCTCTGCAGCTACCATTTGTATTAAGCTCTTAAGAAATAGAATTCGCGTTGATTGCTCTGATATGTCCATTGCTAGCGACTATTAATGTATCGCTCTGATCAACCGGTCGTGGTATTCTTCAGGCTTGGAGATACTTCTTGGATGTCAGCCTTCAGGCATTATCTCACGGACAAATAATGGGCTAGTAAAAATTGATGTTATGTACTCGTTGTAGTCCACAGTGATACTGGTTGCTTGCGTATTTATCCTAGCTGATCAATACACCGTTGTTGTTTTTTTAATAAGACCGGTTAGGTAAAACAAACACGAATCGAAACATGTATACAGTATTAATATAACCTTTTCATGGCTTATAATAACACGAAGATACTGATTAGATCATCGCTTGGTAGACGGTTTAATTATTTATCATTTCGAAACTTACACAGACTATTCTTGTAGATTCTTAAACGATTAGTCTTTTGTGTGTATCCGAAGACCGAGTATTAATACTACGATATTTCAGATTACAATGCTACTACTGTACTGAGCTTAACCATTGAATGAAAACTAAACTTAACCCATAGACTAAACTCCAGAGGAAAATTGTATTTTATGCAATATTTTTATGTAATTATTTTTTTTAAGAATAGCACGAAGCAAAAATGCAGCACACCATTGTAATAATAAACCAAAAAACGCCAACATTTTTTATTTTATTTCCGGTGAAACTAAAAGAGCAAAGAAACATATAGTATATTAAATATACATAAGTAAAATGATTAAGTCTATGATACAGAATCTAGATAAATACTACTTTAACAGTCTGTAATTTTAAAAATTAGAATCTATTAGAAATTTGATTTGTTCTTGGTTAGGACAAAGGCTATGGAAGCGAATCCAAAAAACGGCCTATTGTTGGATAGAATCTCTTTCAATACTAAAATTAAGAACGAAGAAGAAGAAGAAACTATATTTAAAAGTAACTTAATGACAGATATTTAAAGTCCTGAAACGTTTGTAATAAAGCAGGAATGGTCTACCCTAAACGTGTGCGTAAATTCTTATGTGGGAATACATTCTTGCGATGAAACTTCCAGTGGAATTGGGCTTTAGAAATATCGAAGTTTGTGACAAAACTAGCTTATAGATGCGGAAATTTCTTATAATATTTTTTTTTAAATTAATACATTATAAGGTTCTTTAAAAATTAGAAAATTGCGTAAAGTACTCGTACTAAGCAAGATGCAAAGTAATAGCTACACAACTTTTATATGTAGATAAGTTACATGAGGATCTAAATTAATTGTAGCCTAAGCCAAATTGGCTGAGGCACATCTTTATCTTATGGACGCGCAGAATTTTCCAAGAGCCGAGAGAATAAAATGTAGCAACGGGATAAGATCAACAAGAAGGATGAGAGAGAAAGTGCTGGCTAAAAGAGCTATACCGACCCCGCCCAGGTATGTGGCGGATGGACGTGGGTCAGGCTGTGAGATCTTCGTTCTTTTATAGGATGATGTGTTCGTTGTTTCTACATGCAGGGCTTTGTGGATGGTTTGTAGTATAGCCTTGACTTCGGTGATATTGATGGGTTTTTCTGTAGTTGTGGTAGTTTCTATCATAGCGGTACTTGTAGCCAATATTATTTCTTCTGTAGTGTTCAAACTTGATTCAGTCGTGATTTCCTTTTTCGTGGTCGTAGAGTCGTTTACCCTAGTGGTAATGTCTTTCACTGTGCTGGTAATGCGAGTGGTGGCTGGGCTAAGCTGTGTGGTTGTGCGTGATGGTGGCCCGCTTGTGGTCGTTTCGTCGTTATCATTACCACAAACACGCTCGGCGTTTTCAGGAGTTGGTATGTCGATGGTCTAACGTATATGATGATGGAAAAATAGAAAGCTTAAATTATATTGATTTAAAAGCAATTTATCAGAAATCAACAATTAAAAACAGGTCTTTTCAGTAGAAGTTAAGCTGAATATCATACTAAACAGCACACTGAGAATATAAAGCATTAACTATCTTAAATCGTTGTAGTTTCTGAAAATTGAACTATGGTCTCATAATATAAATATACTTAAGTATCACCATTGACAAGAAATAGTGTACAGTACTATAATAGTGGCGCGGCCTAAGCTTTAGAGAGCTAGGCTGCTAACCCGAAAGTCTCGAGTTCGAATCTGTGTCAATTGATCATCTGTGAGTCAACTCAGATCTGATGGGTACCTGACTCTCGATGGGGAAAGTGAAGGCGGCTGAGCAAAGTGCTGACCACACTTTCCGTTCACATGCCAGGGAACAAGAAACGTATGAACTCTACTTCATCTGCCCAATGTATCACTATTTCTAAACGTTCTTTCTACTGATGAATTTGTTGCCAAAAACAGCGTTATCAAATTAGTTTTTCTTACACTGATAGGTTTTAGAACATCATCGATACCCAAGGGGTGACAAAAGGAAGAGACGTTGTTGGTGGCGTACATGTATGCCCCAAACTTGACTTGATCAGCTGTCATCTTAATGAGGTAATATTTGCTCACATTGGGGACTTGGTACACACAGCCGGATAGTACGGTGCCTGTGGACAGTTTATAAAATAGTGAAACGGCATATTTTTTACACTGTAACATTTTAATATTGAATTACTTGTGAGATGAATAGACTGAGACTGAAATGTCTCTCATCTTTAACCCAAAGGCATATATATATATATATATATATATATATATATATATATATATATATTTATATATATATATATATATATATATATAACATTATGTATATATATGTATGTATCCCGGGCAGATCTGACGTTTCAGTCTAATGAGATCACAAGTAACGGTAGAGCCTTTATTGTTTAGTATTTAGCACAAGAAGATGTCAAGCACCTGACTTATGTAAAAATGAAAAGGCTGAACTACACTTCTTTGGCAAATTGACAGCTGCGTAACCGTAACTTATTTACGTGAAGGTGTATGATGCCTCTTAAGAATACCATTATGTAATGCTGCAATGTTCAAGTACCTGAGACGAAAGAACAGATAGTTGTGTTGATCGGGATTGAGTTGATCTTCAGCTTGGAAATAAGATTGGTCTCAACAATGAGGAAAATAAAGACATTGTAGCTTTGTAGTTCTGAGGTGATCTCAAACTGGTAGTGGTAGTCCCAGATGGTGCTTGGTACAATGGTTGTCACACAGGCGCTCGAGTAGTTTCCGTCATCTGTTGATATGGATTCGATTTTTTTTAATTTAAAAAAAAGCAAAATATAGTAGAGGTTGGCGTGGTCGCTCATGGTTACTGAACCGAAAGTCACAAGTATTTATCCTCGGGCAGTTGTGGCTCATCTAGGAGAGATAACTCTTTAATTATACAACTGCTACCTTATAGAAAAACAGGCTGAAGTTGTAGCCTATATGGCGCATACACATTCGACACGTAATACGTAGTTGTGTTGGAGGGAATACCTTCCAACACTAGAATTAGGAAGAATAAAAAACGTTTAATTAGTTATGCAATTTTGAAACGTCAAAAGTTTTGCGACAGATATACTAATACAACTTCGTTTAATGAAAAGAATGTGGATAGAACATATATAATATGTTGTTTCGTCTCTCTTTTACAAAGTCAAAGCCTACTTATCTCTTTCTTAACCCTTAAAAAATACTTTACATGAAAAAATATATTGACAAACCAGATATTTCCAAATGTGTTTTGTACAAGTAGAAACTGGTGTTGCCATGGAAATAATAAAACCGGTCTCCAGGCAACAAAACTGTTAGAACTTCTCCAATACTTAACACATTTCTTGAGTAGTTGCCTAGATAGTCGATCTGAAAAATAAATACCAAAAATATGTGAAACAAATGGTTGTTTAATTGTTTAAATCGAAATTATTTTAATGTATTTGATAGATTTTAGAAAAATTCAACTAGAATAAGGTCTAAAAAATTAATGCAGTATCGGAAGTATAAGCAGGCAGAAACTCACGTATGGTAACATGGCTGAGAGAAATGTTCGATTTTTAACTCTATTCAAGTTTCCATGGTTAATTAATGCGGTAATTACTGCATAAGAGAGAGAGAGAGAGAGTTGGACACAGAGAGAGATTGACAATAATAGAGATAGAGACAGCGAGGGGGAATGCTATACCACATTTTTATAACTTACATCAACAACGGTGTTTTCTGTGAGCCCAACCATCTTAAACATATCCTCGCGTGTGTTCAGTAGAGGCCAAGATGGGAAGCTGATGTAGACAGCTGATGTCAATTCTATTGGGAGACTTTGGTCCAGGGTGGAATCGTAGGAGACTTCACAGCTGTTTTTCTAGACAAACAGAAACAAACATTTTTAAAGTGAATTTAAAAATTAAAAATAAAAACACCTTAAAAAGTAACTTCCTATTCGTAACAAATAAATGATAATAACAATAGTTTTATCTTTAATATTCAAACCGATTCATTGTTGTGATCGAATGATCGAACAGTGAATTTTTTTAAAAACAATTTAACAAGATTATGTGTGTTTTATTTCGTGTGACGGGTTATTGTATAATTGCGTCAGGTAGTCATGAGACAGATAATTCACAAATAAGTTATTTACCATGCGAAATATTAAACAGAGAAAATTGTTTACATGAACGAGATTATCTTAGAGAGTATCCTGACGTCACCTCACCTGTGATGTGAGAGTGAGTAGTGAGACAGGCTCACCAGCATCAAGAAACACCATTGAAGCGTCTAGAAACGTGTGGAGGTTCACCGTCTCATACAGCCCATTGAGTGATGTCTCCAGCACACGACTCAGGCTTTAAGAATAAAACTACGTTTGCAGTTCATTGTATTAAATACATTTTTTTTTTATTTTTATTAACGAAAATATGTTTACTATTAATCCAAATAATAAAATGGGGAATTTATTTGTAGTTTGGTTGTATTTTTTTAAAACAATGACGGGAAAAAGGATGCAATATAGCAGGTGAACCAGAATTTACATTTGTCCGTGACCTCTCTTTAATAAATCTTTAAAAAAAACAATTAAAACACATATTGTTCATAATTTTCCAAATAAGAAGGCTGTGAATGTTGCAACGAATCATTAATAAAACTAATATAAACAAAATCCGAAAAGTTATCTTGAATAATCCACTAGCCCTAACCCCCTAACAACATATCCATAGGAAAGAGAATCCACAGGTATCTGTTAGTCTTACCTCTGTCTCTCTCCTAGCCACAGTGTGACATATGTATAGTTATCAGACATTGACATCATCGTCATTGAAATCTCTGTAGAAAAATCGATTTTTTGTTTAAACAGTGGTGATGTATGTTCTAATTCTGCGTTTACTAATTGTGTTTATTTCTGTGAATTCTGGTGAAAGCAACCTTAAATACCTTTAGAAAACAGGTTTTTATTATGTGTTTTATTTTATCTGCCGTAAGACAAGACCGTTTTATACTTGTGATTGTACATACAAATGTGTGAATTAAAAATGTGAATTGAGCTCAGTGTCAAAGTAACATAAACATAACAAATCAGTCAATGGGGCAACTAAAGTCGAGTTCACTTGTTTCTGTGACCCAAAATATAAAGAAATAGCGTTGTCAGCACTATGCCCAGGTACCTTTACTTTTACTAACGTGTGTTAAATAGGCCTACCCATCAGAGATGAGTGGACTTAATGGTATCAAGACTGACTTGAACCCGAATTTGAACTCAAGAGTATCGGGTTAGCAATTTAATCTCTACAGCCACACCGTCCCACAAAAGTGGATTGGGATTCGTATATTTTCTTTTAAATACTTTAGTAACATAAAAAATCGTATCCCTAACCTGAGTGAGTAGGTTCCATAGTAAGAGGAAAGTAGAAGAGGGAGGTGCCAGCCTTAAACATGTGTTCTGGCAGTACAAGAGTTGACATGGAGAGAGGAAATTTTTGGTCTGTGATGTACAGGACCACACTCACAGGCTGGCTTGACTCCACTGACACTGTGACTGGAAAAATTAAGTCCATAGATTTACCATTAAATAGAGTTTATCAATTTATATATTACTAGAGCGTTCTGTTTCTCAAAGCTTGAATCTGTTCGAATCGATTATCAAATAAATAGCCTTAATATCTGATAAGCTTTTTATTTAGTAGCACATTGCCTGACTTTATATTTCTATCTGAGCTTACGGCAAATCTTGCAATTCAATTTCGAACCACTTCTAATTTAGCCAATTTACTCTAACTATACAAATACATTATTTCTTTAAAAAAATCACGTAATCCAATTGAATGTTAATTTAAGTTAATAATTAAAATTAAGTGATTGAATACGAAATTATATGTTGTAAAGGAGAGACATAACGATCATTAATCTTAAGCGTAAAACCCAATTAGCCTGGTTAGGGCGTTAAACTTGGTCACGCACAAAAAATATCACAGTCGTACTTAAGGGTCTTTTAGAGATCGCAAGCAATAGTATTAGTAGCACGGGATGTCTACTTTATTTCGAAAGAATTACAATAATTTAGAAAATAAAGCAAAATATAAAACGTCATTTAAAATGTGAACTTTTAACAAGTACAAAAATTAAAATAAAACAAGCTTGCTTTCATTATTAATATCATGTGTCTGTCGTGAGATCCCTCAACAGAGTTTCTTTAAGTTATCTTTTCGGAGGAGCTTCGTCTCCTCCCCCCCCCCCACCCCCCACCCCCGTAGTAAGGCATCCCCCACCCCACCCTAACAAAATAGAGTTACTATAGAAAATATATACTTTTTACAATCACTATGCACCTCGTCTCCCCCCTACCCCCCGCAAAATTTAGTCAGGCCCAACCCGAAATTTTCAAGTGACCACCGTATAAAAAATATTGAAGGATTATATCAGTTAATTCTTTAACTGAAGCAAGCAAGTTTACTATATTTTTGTTTATTTCTATTATTTAATATTATAAACGATTTTATTAAGCATACGACTCATAATACAATGTGCAGTAAAGGTAGTCTGCCATAAATAGTTCGGTTGCTTGTATAGTGTGTTTTATGAGTGTATTTTCTTAAATCTTTTCAAAGAATAGAGAAAACTAATAAAATTAACAAAACATTGACAACTGTCAAGAATATATTACTTGTCTGTGTTAACTCCACTACAGGATCGATTGTAAAATTGATTGATTTTCCCGGGGACAGGATAGTCTGTGACGTCAAGTCATTGCCTTGTTGGTCTACTAGGATAAACGTCAGGTAGACAGAGATGGACGTGAATCCTGACGTCACTTGAAGAAACGCTGTTGTTTCATTGGTCCAATCAGTTGGGGGAAGTGCTGCCACGTAGCGGCGATTATTTGGTTCAATGGCGTCTTGAATAATAAATAAATAAATAAATATACATATATATATATATATATATATATATATATATATATATATATATATATATATATATATACGTATTATTTGACAACTGATATTTTTTTTTATATATTTTAATAGTTCTCAACAAAGTTGATCATATTCCTGCACTTCCTTTTGGGCTTGTTGACTCGGCAACTTGTATAATTATTTGGCTAATTGGATAAATTCGGGTCATGGTCGTATGGACTAAAATTTTATTAAATGTTAATACACTTAAACTAAACAAATTTCCGTTATTACATTTGAAGAATGTATTTTATTAAACCCTAATAACAGCATCTTTTATGTTAATATTTTACAAAAGTAGAACGAATTGCCAATTTTAAAAAATTCACGCAGAAAATGTAGCCCTATGTACAAAATATTGAGCTAGAGATTAACTATTTATAACAAACAATTAATATCCCATTTTTGTAAAAAAAAATATACAATTATTTTATCAATACAATGTATTGAACAAATTATTGTTTAATTGTATGTCTATGTTAACTATGTTAACTGAAAATAGAATGACCACTTTTTGCTCGTATGATATAATTGCTAGGAGTGGTCATGTTTATAAATACTAGAGCACCGAACTTTAGCAAATTCTTGTAAAAACAAACTAGTTGAACACTTTTAAAATCATCATAGTAAGTTATTTATTTGTGGGACTACATTTACACGGTATGACAGGAAGACATACGTAAGTGTTGGTATGTTGTTTTTCTGCGACAACAAATGGATTCGAGTTGAATAACCGTTTTCTGATTACGACAACTCTGTATGATGTTTTTCTCCGACAACTAATAGACACGTGTTAAAAAAACCGTTTATTGATTTCGACGACTCACCTGTCTGACAGACGAAGCCACATCTTAAAGTTCCATCCTTTGTTGCCGTTAATAAGCCCACGGTAGTATTCCATAAAAGATAACGATCTTTGTCTTTTGCTAGCCAAGCTTTAAATAAATGATAAAGTATTATGTTATAAGTGCCTTATATGTTTATTGTTTTATTTTAAACAGTGCCATGCTTGTATGATGATTGTAAAAATAAAAACTTGTATCTTTGAGTTTAGACTTGCATATCTCATTGTGTATTTTGTGTTGATATATATTCTCACACACTTCAACCATTTATAAACACATTCAGGTAATTGGGTTACAATTGTTTTAAGATAGTTGCAGACCAGCAATACTTTTAATTCCAAGTTTAAGATTACATAATTCCAATTTTTGTTTTGGAACTATATTAAAGAAGCAGAATGTTGTCTATTTCAAACATGTTTTAAGTGTAATGTTTTTTCCTGTTATTTTCTTATAGAAAGTCTTACCAAATGAAATATTTCTCAACATAACTTGATATTGTTTGATCGTATTCTTTGCTGAATATATCGCCAGATGTGACATGTTCTGTAGACACATCGTCTATTGGAGGAAATTAATAAAGCCAGTAAAAATGTATATAAATCACATGGCAGCTCTAGCCACTTGATATGGCTAAATTAAGTAAGGAGTTTAATTAAGCTATGACTCAAATACCATGCGTTGAGTAGAGAATAATAAAAATAATAACTTAAGCATTGACATTTTTGTTTAGAGAAAGTAAAATGTAAAGTAACAAATTATCACATAGCATAAAAAATTAGCAAGAAGAAAGTTATTCAATTAATTAGTACTAGGCTATTTATATTAGAATATTAACTACATCTTATTATAAAAGTGTGTTTATTTATTATTGTTTTGTGTTAAATTAACGAACTATTACAAATAATTCAAAAAATTATTCAAGCAGCATTCTTTATAAACTTATGGATAAATATGAAACGAAAACAAAGGAAAAAACCTGAGCCTCCTGCCATGTGACGTTGATGTTGTTGTATTTGAGACATGTGTTGTCCACCATCACAGATCCAGGCATGATTTGATCACACGTTGAGTTTGGTTCTAGTATGAAATATATTAATAAAATTAAACCAGAACAAAAGAAGAAGAAATTAAAGTATTCACCGGCTTATATTACAGAGCTCATCAGAAATGTATGAAAATAATTAAAGTGTAAAACAAAACAAAACAACAACAGCAGAATAAACCTCACTGATCTGACAGAGGAAAGGTTTCTCCACACTGCAGTTGTCGTTGCTGAGGTAGAAATTGTTGCTTGCGTCCATATCAACACAGAATTTATTTCCCTCAGTTACATTGGGTTGTCCTGGCAACCACCAGTTGAGTCTGACCGTCTGGTTGTACGACAACCACAGAAACTCAGCGCCAATTTTCACAGCGTTTATCCAAACTGAAACAATGCGGGGGGGGGGGGGGGAGAGAGAGATTCCAAAAACTTTAAGCCACGTAATTTAAATCGATGATATTTTCTTTGTAAGAAATTTTAAAAATATGGATTAGATTATAATTTCGGCATTAAGATTACTTTGATTCATCTCAATTTAATTGCTCGAATTAAATATTAATATTTTAATCCCCACAACATAACATATTTTGTTATTTTCTTCTTTTTATTTTAATATAGTTAAGATTTTTAAAACGAAAATTTTCAAACCAATTATAAGGCATATAGCAATGACTAAGATGGGGAACATAATAATTCAAGCTTTTGTATTGGATCCATCGACTTGGTAGCGAATCACATGTCACATACATTCATAGCAGACTAGTCAAAAATCACAGTTTGCAGACTGACAAGTGAAGCTTAGGGAGACTAAAATTCAAAAACAATTTCATATCTAAATGAATTTTCGTATCTTAATGTAATTTCGTATCTAAATGTATTTTCGTTTATCTAAATGTATTTTCATATCTATCTAAATGCATTTTCGTATCTCAATGTATTTTTGTATCTAAATGTATTTTCGTATCTAAAATCGCTACTATTTGAGCTAATTTTGTAATTTCTGCATTTATCTTTATATATATATATATGGTTCCATGACAAATGATCTCAGGACAAATGATCTCAGACAAAATATCTCAGACAAAATATCTCACGGACAAATGATCTCAGGACAAATGATCTCAGGACAAATGATCTCAAGGACAAATGATCTCACGGACAAAAGATACCAGGACAAAATATATCAGGACAAATGATATCATGGACAAATGATCTCAGACAAAATATCTCAGACAAAATATCTCACAGCAAAATGTTGATAGTATGTACAATGATTTTAGTTAATTTGAACTTTTTAAAAAATTGACTGCCAATATGTTTTTGTTTACTTTCTTTACGCATCATAATTGTGAATAAAATGAATGTGTTAAACTTAACAAACCATCAATAGATTTATTCAACTTAATCTTTGTAATGGCCTTTGATTTGAAAAAATAAAAATTAAAACAAACTTTCTCCTTTAGCCTGAAAGGTATGATAAATGATAATGTATAAAACAAAGTAACGGTAGCTATACAGCAATAATGTTTAAAACATGCGAAATATCTTTCAAAAATGTTAATGGGTCTCTAGGTTCGTAACGTAAAATTATTGTTTTTATTGCATGATCAACACAAACATAACGTTTACGTTTCTTTGCTGACAGTACATCGTTATGATCACACCTCTCCAATATTATGTGATCATGTATTGTGTGAACTCTTGCTCGACATGTTCTAACTCCGCGATGACCGCTGTTTGTCTTAAATAAGCATTAGTCACCTGATCACTAAGGTGTGATGACGCATAACTATTGAATTTAGCTATTAGTTGTATTGTTCATGGAGGGCGGATGTCTTTCCCTTAAGGCATGTCTCTACCATCAAAGCGGGCTGCCACCTTGATACGCATGTGTTTCTCTATTGTTATTTCATCCTCTTTGATCTAGTTTCGTCCACCTGACATGGTTGGATTGTTTCATGTTTGGCAAGCCCGCCTACGCTGTCTATCGAACAATTTCTTTAATCTTCTATAGTAATAATCCTAATTTTAAAATTCAATATACACTTTTAAAAGTGCAATATGATAAATTTATACGGCAAACATTTCTTACAATTATCATATGGGCCTATAAACAATATTAAACATATTAAACAAAACCATACGACAGTCAATAAAAAATTGTTCAGATCAACTAAAGTCACCCAATACACTATCAAAATTTAGGTGTGAGATATTTTGTCTGAGATATTTTGTCTGAGATCAATTGTCCGTGGTATCATTTGTCCTGATATATTTTGTCCGGGTATCTTTTGTCCGTGAGATCATTTGTCCTTGAGATCATTTGTCCTGAGATCATTTGTCCTGAGATCATTTGTCCGTGAGATATTTTGTCTGAGATATTTTGTCTGAGATCATTTGTCCTGAGATCATTTGTCCTGTCACCTATATATATATATATATATATATATATATATATATATATATATATATATATATATATTACCATTAAATTAGGCTTTACATCATCATCACATACTTACAATTTGTAGATGGTGAACTGCTAAATGCAACACTTAGCTCCCTGATAGTTCTTAGTTCAGCTAATTGTTCCCCTTTGCTCGTGCAGAAAGCCTATGACATCAAGTTAGATTTTATTTTTTTAACAGAAAAAAATAAAAAATAAATAAGTAATGCTTTTAAAAGAAAAACATAAAGCACATCAAATTATGTGATTGTTTATATCTGAGGAGTGTTAGCTATAAGAAATAATGTATACAATGTATTTTTGAAAAATACATAAAACTTATTCATGTTCGTGTTGTTTTTGTTTTCTTTCAAATAACAGAGGAATGTAACAATAAAATGTAATGTGTACAATATATATATATATGATATATATGATATATGTATATATATATATATATATATATATATATATATATATATATATATATATTAAATTCATAAAACACACTGAGAGTTAAAATGTTTTGGTTTGATTTATGTGTGAATAGGCAGTAAAGTTCCCTTTCAAACCTGACGGTCTATGGTGCAAGTGAAGTAGAGTTCACTTTTTTCTGTGACCTCGGCATACGAAGAGATAGTGTGGTCAGCACTATGCCCAGCCAACTTTACCTACCCTAACAGTTGGGTAGACTCAGGGACGGCCTACCGACTTGAACCCTGCTTCGAACTCGAGACTTACGGATTAGCAGGAGTTAGCAGTTTAGCTCTCTACCGCTAGACCACTCCGTCCTCCCTTGGTGTGAATTGGGTTTAGTAAATATGTTTTTATGTAGGTGGATCTTTCAGTCCCAAACAAGGGAAGGTGTATAACTTCACGTAAGGTTTTATATCGATATTCCTTCACCAAGACTAATGAGTCTATGTCATAACTTGTCAAATTCATAAGTAATTACAAATGTTAGGTTAGGTTAGGTTTGCCTGTCGCACTTCTGGGACAAGAGCTTTCCAGGCGCCTCTGTCCTGGGCTAGTATCCTCAACTGTCCCCAGTTGTATCCGAAGTTGGCGTGGTCGAGCTCATGGTTGCTAAACCGAAAAATCTCGAGGTCGAACCATCGTGCATATTGTGTTTATTTTGCGGCATTAAATTTTTAATTCTATGTTTACTCTAGAAAAAAATGACGTCATTTTATTGTGTGTACTTTTCCGGTTTTAGAACTATACATATTCCGTTTTGTTTTAAGCTTTTCCTATATGATTCTTGTGACGTTATGGTCGTTCACTGTGCAGCTATTAAAATTCCTTGTGTTCTCGACAGACTGACAGGATAGTGAAACTATTATAGTGATACACACCTTCGCTTCAGGCCAAGTCGCTAATTCCTTCGTGTGGAATCTGTAGCACTTCTCACCAACCTGTGATCCACCTTCACATGGCACTGTCATATCTGAAACAATTACAAAATTCAAAATGAAAAATATACGAAAAAAATTGTATAAAATTTTTTTCCTTCTTAAATTAAATTGAAACGATAAAAATTAATAAATATAATTAACCACATACAAATCCTTCACTATTTAAAAAGATAGATTTCAAGACATAAAAAAGTTAAAATCATCACATCAAAACTTGATATTTTGATTTGAAAAAGAAAGTATTAAATAAAAAAAAACAAATTAATTATAAAAAATGCATTTAATTTGTCCGATTTGAAACACAAGAATATATATATATATATATATATATATATATATATATATATATATATATATATATATATATATATATATATATGTTATTTTAAGTTAGACAATATTAATTTGTGGGGTGGGGATGGTTCAAGCCTTTTAACCTACATCGTTCCTCATTCTTGCCTTCATGATAAACTATCCTTACTTTTAACTGTAATTCCAATTTTAATCCAACAGATATAACACAAAAAAACTTAATCCATACCTGTTTGACACATGACTGGATTTTTATAATCGCACGGCTGATCAATAAGAGTGAATCCCCCTGCACCACTAGCAGAGGACATGGCGGCGGTACAGTTCTCTTTACCACCTACATTGTTCGGCTCGGTGTAGTACCACAAATTGTGTGCTATAAGATCTCTCTTGCTGTTGGCCCAGACAAAAGTTTCATCGTCTCGATCGTAGTTCCCATTCGTCCAAACTGGAAATTGTTTTTTTTTTAAATTTGAATTTGAATTTAATTAATTTTAATAGTAATTTTTTTAAATAATTGAATATTGTAATAAATACTGGATCTAAATCTTTTGGTTTGTTATTAGCTCTAATTGGTTTTTAAAATGTATCAGAAAATAGTAAAACACGATATTTTCAGGTTTCCTAACAATTACATCGTTTAGTGTGAGATTTCTGCAACAATATAATATAAAAATAAACATCAGCTATAAGCTTATAAACATATAAATGACTTAAAAATTATTTTAAATTAAGCCTAATTCAATACTTGTTTTTTTTACATTTTTTTTAAAACAACATAAAAAATACCAACATTTTATTTTTTGAAGGTTTACCATGCTACTGATAACATCAGATCTCTCCGAGTCAGTCAACATTTCTGCCAGTGTTGCTCCAGGTCTTGTACTTTGGCAGTGAGACTTACAGAATATATGTATATATATATATATATATATATATATATATATATATATATATATATATATATATATATATATATATATATATATATATATTTATAATTATAATTATAATTATAATTATAATTATAATTATAATTATAATTATAATTATAATTATAATTATAATTATAATTATAATTATAATTATAATTATAATTATAATTATAATTATAATTATATATTTTTGCAAATTCAACAACAAATAATATCTAAGAGTGTAAATCAATAAGTGAATTATAATTTTAATCTGTAAATTTTAAAATTCAACATTTCAGATTCATATACGATTATTTGTGCCTACTATAACAATGCAGTCTCATTTTTTGTTTTATTATACGTATAGTCTCATTTCAGATCGTTTTATTAAGGTACTCTACTAGTATAAACAAAGTAAATATGTTTGTTGTTCTAAATTTTGTATGTATATGCGTGTGTAGCTTTTAGCAACAGTAAAATTACCTGCGCATCAGCCCAAGTGTTTGCCAGATTGAAATATTGGAAACATTTTCCGTTGATGAAAGTTGCACTGGTCCATGTTGGACATGGGCCATCTGAAAATTAGTCATTCATTTTTAAGTGATTTATTTTCAAACAACGTTAGATTGTCAATGTATTTCAAGATTTTATAAGCTAGTACACAATATCCGTTTGTCTATCCGCGGGGTTCGGACGCATTTTGCAACTCCATTTTACTAAACTTGCAATGCGGCGAATTAGGTCAACTTTCGAGATACTTTCAAGACCACAATGCAAAAATTTATAAATTTGTACTCTAATTTATCTCAAATTATTTTCCCTTTTTGTGGGAGCTCCTTCCGCTTACGCTTCCGTCATATCCGTCAATTCTCCCGGCTGTCCGCGATAACAGTCCTGCTGCTGTCAGCCGCTCCACCGCCATGCGCCTCCACGTCTCCCTTGGCCTTCCCTGTTTTCCTTTTCCTTAAGGCGATAAGTTTAGCGTCACCCCTTTGATATCGTCTGGACGCACCCTATCCAGCATCATCTTAAGTTTTTAGTCTTTCGGATACTGCTTTTGTCCATCATAATCTATCATCGGTATTGGTGTTACAACAGTTCTAGCCTTCTATCCTTCGCAAGCTGTTAATTTGGAAAGTATCCAAAGTTTTGCTGGTGGCGGTTGTTGCTATCCAGCATTCCCCACCAAACAGTTGGACGCTAAAGACAAACCTTTTTGAAGTCTACATTTCGATTTGGAGGAGATTTTCTTTGATCGCCATTTTTTGCGATGGTTGCAAAGGCTTGTTTGGTTTTAGAGGTGCGTGTTTTAATTTCATCAGTGCAGTCACCTTTATACTTGATAATGATTAACTGATTTTTTTTTACTTCTACAATTGTGTTGTGAATTTTGATAGGCTCTTTACTGGTTGTATTTTGCTTCATAATTTTGGTTTTGTTAATGTTTAATTAAGTCCTACTCTATTTGCAAAATAAATAAGTCCATTTACTTTTATGTTTTTATTTATTTATTTTTTTGCTTACTGGCTACTAGAGTTATGGTGTTTTAATATAATTCAATGTTAAATTATTAATGTTAAAGTACTTTGTTGTCTCTCGTTTAATCTGTCTTACTGTTTGGCACCCAAATGTTTCACTGAAATAAACCGGGAGTGATCTCCCCTAAACTTCCTCAAATATTCTTATATAAAACAACAGGGGATGGGAACTCGGGATACAGTTATGATTTTTAATCCATTTTAAATACTGAAACTTTTTAAAATAGAATAGAACCTCATAGAAAAAAAGAATATTATTAGTACTTTATAAATTTACATGCGTTTTTCAATAAATCGGATATAGCGTAAATTACTACTTCCGGTCCAAAAAAATCTCGATTTTTTTATGCACCATTACAAGACTTTCTCTATACTTCGAATATACGAGATAGTAAAAAGTTAGTTTTCTCTTTTTACTTTCTCGTATATACGAAGTATAGAAAATGTTTGTATTCGTGCAAAAAAAATAGAGATTTTTGCAAATACCGACGTTTTACAGCTACCTGAATCGGAAAAAACATAATTTTGCAATCTTGTCCGTATTTCTGTGTGTGTGTATGTGGGTGTGTCTCTCTCTCTGTGTGTGTGTGTGTGTGTGTGTGTGTGTGTAAACACGATAAATTGAGTACCGTTACAGCTAGGTTGATGAAATTTCATATATAAGTATTATATCAAATTCGTAGATCCGTATCGACTTTTGAGCGATTTCCAATAACCGAAAGTGGAACTTTTTCTACTTTGAACTTTTCAAGAAACTTTAATTTGAATACTATTTCAGATAGATAAATAAAATTTCACACGTAAGTAAACTATCTAATTCTCTGCCTTCTGTCAAATTAAGAGTAATTTCCGTTGACTGAAAGTATAAATTTTTGCTAATTCCGATTTCTAAAAAAAAAAACATGTGAATTTATAAAGTACTAATAATATTCCGCACTATTATGCACATTTTATTCGGCGTTCACTTTTTCTACGAGATTTTATTCTATTTTAAAAAGTGAAAGTATTTAAAATGGATTGAAAATCATGTCTAAATCCCGAGTTGCCATCCCCTCTTGTGTCATATAAGAATATTCGAGAAAGTTTAGGGGAGATCACTCCCGGTTTATTATCTATAGCGCATCTAAAATGTATTATTTCAAATGTTGTTTTTTTTCAATCTATTTGCAATTACACTTATTTGTGTCTTGATTCATTAAAAACAACGTCGGACCACAGTGTATTCAGTTTTTAAAATCTAATATATAAAGCTCAGTTCTGTATGTAAAAATACATATGTTTGTCGTTGACAAACTTCGATGGATTAAAGTATTAGATAATTAAAGTTGTTTTGGTCTAAATTTATTAGTTAAAAAATTAATATTGAAAGTTTTGGGAAATAATTTTCATTTAACAAACTGAAAGTATTATTTTTTGGCATGTTCATTAAACACAAGTTTTAAAAAAAAATCATCTTTTACAAAAAATTCTAATTATGTCTTTATTTAGTCCTATAGCACTTACTTCCTTTTGATAAATTAGGAAAACACGATTACTTCCCTTTATAAAACCATTACATTAGTGGAAAAGAATTTACTTTTTATTACTTTGTTTTGGTGTTGGGAAAAAAAATAATTACATAATTAGCGGGGATTGATCAAGTGCAAATGTTGTAGGTATTTTAAGGATAAGCTTGGAGTATTATAATTGTTCATTAAATTGAAACAGGCGCGTTCGTTTAAGTGAGTGCAAAAGACTATGAATAAGTTGGGGTACTATAGTCGTTCATTAAGCTAAAACAGGCGATTCCGCCCCGGGCGTTTATGTTCGCGTTAGTGTTTTCTTTGTGTTTAGGTGGGTCTGCGTTAGTGGTTGCGTTTTGATTTGGTTCGTTTTTGTTCTTTCTTTTTTCGTTTTTGTTTGTGTTTTTTTCTTTGGGTTTGTATTTGTGTTTTTGGTTGGCTTTGCGTTTGGATTTGGTTTGTTTTCGTTTTTTTTTCGTTGTTTTTTTTGTGTTGGTATTGGTGTTTGTGGTTGTGGTTGGGTTTGTTGTTAGGTTTTTGTTTTCGTTTGCTTTTTTGTTTGTTTTTTCTTTGTGTTTGTATTGGTGTTTGTGGTTGTGGTTGGGTTTGTTGTTAGGTTTTTGTTTTCGTTTGTATTTGTAATTGTGTTAGCGTTATGTTTGCGTTTTGTTGTTTTGGTTTTGGTTGGTTGTGGTTTGGGTGGGCAATGCCGGGTTTATGATGATTACTAAACACACAGGTGATGGTCTTTAACAGAAAGGTTTTTCACAGAAGCCAGAGCAGGGCCTGACCGGGACGGCTAGTAGTATATGAAATTCTAATTTTGTAGTTACGTAAGATATGTTTTCGATTAGTGTAATTTTTTTTCAGAAAATATCCGTAAGTGATACGCAATATGTAAGGCTAAGAATACAAATGTGAAAAATTGTACAAATAGAAGTATTCAAATTTCAGAAACTGACATTTTCAAATACATAATTTTAAACAACAAGGTATTAAGAAAGAAGAATTCGTTGAGCCCCCCCTCTCCCCCCGAAGAGATCCCTGGAAGAAACTCTGTTCACCGCTAGGCCACGCCATCCCACATTGTATAAAAACATACTAGAAATTGTTTTATAGCATCAAAGAAGAAAGGAAATACCTGTTTGACACGTAACATTACATTTTTGTGAGCAAGCTACATCATCTAAGGTGCCGTTCCAGATTCTGAGACAGTTGGATGATTTAGTGAGTGATTTGTTGGGCTCCCCCGCGTGCCACCAGCTGCTGATGTTCTGGATTTCCTCCCCCGAAGATCTCCAGACATACCGACCTTCTTGCTGTATATCGTTACCGCCGATCCAAACTATTGAGAGTTCATTTTACATGTATACTTCAATGAGATAACCAAACTGTCACGCTAAGATATCATATATATATATATATATATATATATATATATATATATATATATATATATATATATATATATATATATATATTCTAAATTCTCTGTCTATATGTGTGCTAGTCTGTGTCTGCGCGTAAACTACAATAGCGAAAATATATATATATATATACAATATATGAATAACTAATATTACCCTCATCATCTTTTAAATGGGAATGAAAATTCTTCTTCCAAAAAAATACTAAAACACAACACATTTTAACGATCAATCTTAATTTCTCATAGAGAAAAAAAAACATTATTGTATTGTGTAGCCTTTTTTAATTGATCGTTTGTTGAGCAACGTCTAGAGGCGTTTATTCAATTATTGGGTGACTGTTTCTTTCTACTCACTATTTACATTGAATTGTCTCATGGCAATTCTTCCTTCCTCAGTCAATGGTTCAGGTAAAATCCCATTCACAGTTTGTGAACAATAGGCCTGTATATAAAATATGTTCATGAATACAAACATATAGATATACAAAAAATAAGTTCATAGACATATACACATGTATATACATATATAAATCAGTATATAAGCCTGTACATATATATAGGCCTATATATATATATATATATATATATATATATATATATATATATATATATATATATATAATAGATACTTGTGTATATGTCTATGAACATATTTATACATACATATATCCATATATATAACATCTGTTTTATTTATATCAGTCGTTAGACCAGACAAAGCCCATGGTAACGTAGTAATGAGGAGACAATTTGTGTATGTAATGAATATCCAGTAGCGTGGAGTATTCCTTAACCTTGGTCTTGTTCTGATATCTAATGAGCCACTCAGTTCGAAGTCTTAATAATGACGCCACAACACTCTAACAAATGGGGTAAGATATGTGGACCCTACCGCAGCATCTGTCCAGTTGCTTTGCCTATTATGTGACGTATAACATTTCCCTTCTGCGTCAATGGCCTTCAGGAAGGAACATGGCGTCGAACTGGTTTCCGCTGTGTATCAAAACAAAATTATACGTCAACAATACTATTAACACAACTTAGATTTAAGATACATACGCATGATCTAATATATATTTATATATATATATATATATATATATATATATATAATATATATATATATATATATATATATATATATATATATATATATATATATATATTTATATATATATATATATATATATATATATATATATATATATATATATATATATATATATATATATATATATATATATATATTGTTTTTCGTACGCCAGAGTTGTGACTAGTTTCAAGTGTCCCATGACGGCGCCCAGCTCTCACCATGCTTGACCACAGCAGTCTTATGTGCTTTGACCACATGTGCTTTGACAACTGGGGGTTTGCACATAATTTTGAACGGGGAACTTTAAGCTCTAGTCTCATTTAATTCACTAATGAAGTGTAACAACCTCTCACCTCCTCGGAAAATGTATTGAATAAATATGAATAAAAAAATTGGGTTGCTTTTGTCTGCAGCATTTCTCCATCCACTTTCTTTTGTTTACCAAAATTAAAACGTACATCCACTAATTAGTTTCACGAAATGTTTTCTGATAGTTGAAATCTAGTTTTCCAAATGATGAAAACAGATATTTATAGCTAGAACTATGTAGATAAAAGATTTTAATTGTTGATGTGACATTGAAGAGAAAAAAAACGTTTCGTTATTGGAAACAATAAAAGTAAAACTAAACTTATGAGGTAGTGTTGGTACGGAAAATCTGAATTAAAAATACTTCATATATATATTTTTATATTAAAAATTGAACTTACCAATAATATTAAAAATGAAAAATAAATTTAGAGCTATACTTTCCATGTTGAGACGCAGCTACCAACAGCTCTGTTTCCTGTTTTGTCAGGATTTGAAGATTTCTGGTTCTACATGAAGCCTAACGTAACATTGCATAATTTATAATCACAACAGCAAAGACAATCAACGCTTATACGATTGAGCGATAAAGGTTTTCGTTCTGTATACAAAACACGACAGGTACAAAACAAATATTTAAAAATCGATTCAAGATTTTATCCTTAAACATTTTTCTTTGTTTCTTTAACATGGCGATTTCCCACTCCCAAGAAAAACTTACTTTAAACTCCGACAAGCACAGAATTCCAGCTCTAACCACCAACCCCCACCAACCCCCATCAAACTCCCACCAACCCCTACTACCCCTGCCAACCCCTGCCAATTCCTACCATTTTCTACCAAACTCTACCAACCCCTGCCAATCCCTACCAACCCCTGCCGAACCCTACCAACCCCTACGAACCCCTACCAACCCCTGACAACCCCTACCAACCCCTGCCGAACCCTACCAACCCCTACGAACCCCTACCAACCCCTGACAACCCCTACCAACGCCTACCAACCCCTACCAACCCTTGCCAATCGCTACCAACCCCTACCAAACCCTACCAACCCCTGCCAACGCCTACCAAACCCTACCAACCCCTGCCAACCCCTGTAAACCCCTACCAACCCCTACCAAACCCTACCAAGCCCTAACAACCCTTACCAACCCCTACCAATCCATACCAACCCCAACCAAACCATTCCCCCTGTACTTTGTCGTGTACACATTTTAACCTCCCCAACCCCGTCCTAACCACGATAATCCCCCGCTCCCCCCCCCCCCCCCCCCCCCCCAGCCGCTTCATTTTGTTCCCACTAGAAGTCACTTCCATTATATTACACGCTAAATGGAAACTGAGCGTTTTCCCGAATGGACACTTGCCCGAATGCGACAAACGCCCGAATGGACACTTGCCCGAATGGGACAAATGCCCGAATGGACACTTGCTCGAATGGGGCAAATGTTAGAAAGTCACTTGCCCGAATGGACATTTGCCCGCACCTTTTTACAAGCGGATTAAACAAATGACAATACATAACACAGCCCTAGCGAAAAACACAACAACACAACAAAACACAACGCATCGCAACACATGTTAACCCAATACAACAACAACGACAATACACAATAACAACAAGACTAATACACTACAATACAATATTATCTAACGTCATTACTACGTAAATCATTTAAGTGTTAGGGAAACCTTCCTTCTCGTACTTGCCAGCTAACATTTTTCCAGCCAAACGTGAACACGTCGCAACACATGTTAACCCAATACAACAACACAAAACGACAATACACAATAACAACAAAACATAAAACATTCATGACTGGTCTCGTTATACGACAACGGGTGAAACAAAAATGCAATTCTACTTGCAACAAAGTTCTTTACGGAGAAGTTTCAACATGTTCTTTAGAGTCCAACAGTATGTAAGTGGTTTTTCCCATCAGATGTTTGTGTGTGGTGGGGTGGGGGGCACGTTTCTTTTAGGTCTATCTTCGAAAAGACACTATTCCCAATCCGGCACATGGCTAATAACTCAACGCCCCATCTTACCCCCACCCGCTCGTACGAAATATAAAGATATTTATATACAAAATGTATTCTTAATCCAGTGCCCCACCCCCCTTGCTACGAAAAGTTCTAGTTAACATTTCGCAACCCCCACTCGTCCCGAAAGTTTAAAGTTCCTCCCCCCCCCCCCCACCCCTTTCCGATAATTGATCTCAGAAAAAAAAACATGGTTTGCTAACCACTACTCAAACAAAACGAACTCTCCATTTTTTTACAGTCTAAGGTGCGCACAAAAATGAATGGGACAATAGCTTACATACATTTGCTACTGTTGTTGTTTTTTTAGAGAGACAAATAAACAACTACGTTGGTGGATTTTATTCCCTAAGGAGAAATTCAGGGAAAGTGGGATAGCAAGGAAGAGAAAGAGAGATAGAGAGAAAGAAATAGAGCAAAAAAAAAAGAGAAAAATAGTGATAGATAAGAAAAGAAATATTGAAAAACAGAGATATTGTCAGAGATAGAGAGAGAGTGGCGGAGAGTGTGACGTGGATAGAGAGAGAGAGACTAGAGAGAGAGACGGAGGGAGTGACAGAGAGAGAGAGACTCGTAGAGAGTGACATAGAGAGAGAGAGACTAGAGAGAGAGACGTAGAGAGTAACATAGAGAGAGAGTGAGAGACTAGAGAGTGAGACGTAGAGAGTAACATAGAGAGAGAGAGACTAGAGAGAGAGACGTAGAGAGTAACATAGAGAGAGAGAGAGAGAGACTAGAGAGAGATGGAGAGAGTGACATAGAGAGTGACATAGAGAGAGAGAGAGACTAGAGAGAAATGGAGAGAGTGACATAGAGAGTGACATAGAGAGAGAGACGGAGAGAGAGACGAAGAGAGTGATATAGAGAGAGAGACTAGAGAGAGAGATGGAGAGAGTGACATAGAGAGTGACATAGAGAGAGAGAGAGTCTAGAGAGAGACTAGAGAGAGAGACGTAGAGAGTAACATAGAGAGAGAGAGAGACTAGAGAGAGATGGAGAGAGTGACATAGAGAGTGACATAGAGAGAGAGAGAGACGGAGAGAGAGACGAAGAGAGTGATATAGAGAGAGAGACTAGAGAGAGAGATGGAGAGAGTGACATAGAGAGTGACATAGAAAGAGAGTCTAGAGAGAGACTAGAGAGAGAGACGTAGAGAGTGACATAGAGAGAGAGACTAGAGAGAGAGATGGAGAGAGAGAGACGTAGAGAGTGACATAGAGAGAGAGACTAGAGAGAGAGATGGAGAGAGTGACATAGAGAGTGACACAGAGAGTGACATAGAGAGAGAGACTAAAGAGAGAGACTAGAGAGAGAGAGACGTAGAGAATGATGGAGAGAGTGACATAGAGAGTGACATAGAGAGAGAGAGACTAGAGAGAGAGACGTAGAGAGAGAGACTAAAGAGAGAGAGATGTAGAGAGAGATAGACGGAGATAGTGACATAGAGAGAGAGACTAAAGAGAGAGTGACGTAGAGAGAGACGATAGAGAGACTAGAGGGGGAGACGGAGGGAGTGACAGAGAGAGTGACATAGAGAGAGAGACTAGAGAGAGAGAGACGTAGAGAGAGAGAGAGACTAAAGAGAGAGAGACGTAGAGAGAGAGAGAGAGACTAGAGAGAGAGAGACGTAGAGAGAGAGAGACGTAGAGAGAGAGAGACGTAGAGAGAGAGAGATACGAAGTGAGAGACGTAGAGAGAGAGACGGGGATAGAGATGGCGAGTGACAAAGAGAGGGGCGAAGAGAGGAACAGAAAGACTGGATATCCATTCTAATGTGGTGAGGAAAAACAGAAAGAGAAAGAGAAAATGAGAAGGAGTTAAGAACAGAGGCAAATGGAAGGAAATAGAGGGACTGAGAGACTTAGAGAATGAATGGAAATTCGACCTTCATCAGTTTTTCAGTTTTTCAGCAGACCATCATTGCCTTAGACATAAAATGGAAGAATGATTGCGTTATACCGCAACTCTTCTACTTGAAGCTCCAAAACAATATCCTTAAACGAATCAATAACTCGCATAAATTAAAAACTATCTTGCTATCTTGAAACGCGATTTTAAAACATGCATTAATTATTGATGCACATACGTATCACTTTTATGGGCACGGAGATATGTACAGGATAGTTGTTAATTTCTGGCTTCAATAATATATATCGTTTACAAAACTACCAGGAACAATTCTCTTTTACCACCCATTGTGGTTTGGTTTTTTATACTGTGTTGCACTAACACCAACCCTATGGTAAACAAATATGACAATTTATAACGGTTTCAACAAATCCTAGGAACAAATTATTTGGGAGCAATTGTTGATCTTCTATTACAATTTTATTATTACACTTAAAACCTACTACTTACTTGTACCCCAGCAGTAAACCTAACATAAATCCTAACAGTGTTAGAATAAATTTAGAATTTGATTGACGTATAACAAATATTGGTCTACACTAAAAGGAACAAACAATTTAAACACAACATTGCACTGTATTTTAAAATTCTTTCAAAAACTTTTTTTTTTGTTTAGAGTGAGAATATGATAGGAAATATAATAATGATTACAATAATTTGACGACAATTAATGTAAGTAATTAAAATGATATTTAATTTAAACAAACGAGGGGCAAATAATATCTTTAATTAAATAGAACACTTTTTCTTTAAGCCTTAAATTATATTAAACTTCAGGTATGTACAAAATAAAATAATAATTTTAAAAAAAAAGTTATTATATGCACATATATTCTCTCTTATATAACCATTGATCGACACATGAAACTTAATAAGTGGAAAACAAAATTAACATTTTCAAAATTTTGTTTGCTGTATTCCGACATTACGAAAAATGACTTCTTCTACATATATACAGTTTTATCACCTTAACCAAACTTTGAATATTTTCACTTAGTTTGAAGTACCTTTATTAAGCGGATATACTCAGTTTATTTCTATTTTTTTTACAATTTTAGATTTAAACCTTTTTGAATAGATTACTATGTTTGGCCGAGTAAAGTATGTATTAAACAGCAAAAAAAGGGCTGATAACATTTTTTTTTGTCATGGATACTCTAAAAAACCTGCGCCATTTTGAATGTATTGGTACTTTTAAAATCTCTGATGCATTTTTGTTTGTGCACTTATAGTAATCAAATTTATATTTCAGTATATACTAAAACTTTTGTCACGATATTTTTTTGAAGGAGCAACTGAGCAGAATTCTACAAGGCCTGAAAAGTCGTACCCTATTTAGTATTAAAGAGTTACAAAATGTGAATATTATTTACCATAAACTTTTTTTCTATGAAAGCCATCACAATTCTCTGGTGAAAAAAGGCATCGTTTGATAAATAAATAAGTAGTAGATTTATAGTGTTAAAAAAATTTACGTACAAAGAAAACCAGCTTAACGTATTGAAAAGTAGGTCATGAAAATACCATGTCTGTAAGAGTTGCACAGCCGATTGTAAGCTTTGGGTATTTCCGAAATTATGGAAAATACGCTAATCAAATATATGAGAAATGCAGCTTTCTAAAGATGCCAAATACAATATGATGACAGACACGAATATAAAATTTTTGTAGAGAGCTTTTACTTTTGGCAATTATTATTTCAACAGTCAAATGTAAATGAATGTATGTTTCGAGTATGTGTTTTATAAAGGCGATATAAATCAAAGATAGAGGGTGGGTGTGCGCATGCGCTATGGAAAGGAAAATGAGAGGTAGAAGGCGGGAGAAAAAGATGGCGATGTTTTACCAGTGAAGTGTTGTACATATGAACCAATAAAATTATGGAAATTAACGGAACAAGGGTTGATATTTGTTTTGAGTGTGTGCCATGCAATAGGTAGGAGAAAAGGCTGTGACATTTTGGTGCCAGAAGTGAAAGAATTTAGTATTTAGTATTGTTGACATTTTAGTAACTGAATAACTTTTTTGGACCATTAAGATGGAGGACTATGCTAAATTCATTGAGTTGGCTGATTCGTTAGGATACACTGGGGCAGAAAAGGCTAAATGGGTTGAAAAGAAGATAGCTAATGCAATTGAAAGGGAAGACAGAGCTTTAGAGAGGGAACTAGCAAAAGCTAAAATAGAGGCTGATAAGGAAATAGCTAAAATAGAGGCTGATAAGGAACTTGAGAGGGAATTAGCTAAAGCTAAAATAGAGGCTGCGAAGGAAAAAGTTAAAGTGGAGGCTGATAAGGAACTAGATCTAGCTAAAATAGAGGCTGAGAGGGAAAAAGTTAAATTAGAAGACAGAGAAAAACAGAGACAATTAGAAGATAGAGAAAAACAGAGGCAACATGAGTTAGAATTGGCCAAAATTAAAAGTAACCAATATCAAGACAGCAATGTTAACAAAACGGACAATTGGAAGCCTAAATTCAGAGCATTTAAACCACAGGAAGAAAGTGTGGAAACTTATTTAATACTCTTTGAGCAAACATGTAAGAGTTTTAATTATTCATCTGCTGAGAAGGCACAGGCTTTATTATTAATTAATTTGACAGGAGAGACTATTGCCATAATAGCAAGTATGTCTGAGGCTGAAAAAGAAGACTATGACCTAGTAAAAGAAAGATTGATGAAACATTTTGGAAAGACAGAAGACTATTACAGAAAGACCATAAGGGACGCTAGAATTAACAACACTGGTGACATAAACCAAATCATTTTTGATATTCGCAAATGCATGAATAAAAGGCTAGAATTGGCAGAAATAGATTTGAAGAAGCCTGAAGCAATTATTAAACTTAACCTGATAGATCCTTTTTTAAATAATGCAACAGATAGTCTATTCACTTTTTTGAGTGAAATAAAAGTTAGGACACAAAAACAATTAATAGAGCAACTTAATATTTATAAGGATGCACATCCAGGGGCTATTTGTGGACAAAAGAGAGCAGGGAGAGATTTCAGCAGCAGGCTACAGTAGAAACTCTGGCAGGAATCAAAGAAGGTATGGCAACAACAATAGAGATAGAAGTAATAGTGCACCTACCAGATGGAAACCAGACAGATATAAATATAGCAGAAGCACAGAGTGTTACCACTGTGGGAAAACAGGCCATGTCTTCTTCTTCTTCTTCGTTCTTAATTATTAGTGTTGAAGGGGATCGAGAATTATCTGCCAGTGCATTTGAACTCGAGACTTTGTTCAAATTTATCAACCATGAGCTTTTTGCCGACTCGACCACGCCTCCAACACAATTAAGCGTTACGTGTCAACTGGTTATGCGCCATTGAGGCCATTGACTCCGATTTCAGCCTGCTTTTCTTTTTGGATTTGCTTCCATAGCCTTTGTCCAACCAAGAACAAACTACAAGGCAGCAGTTGTTTTAATTTTGGAGTTGTCTCTCCTAGAAGAGTGGCTGTCCCCAGCTAACGAGCCTCATCTGCCCGGGGGTTCGAACTCGAGACTTTTCGGTTTAGCAACCATGAGCTTTACCGACTCGACCACGCCGACCCCATGTAAAGGCCATGTAAAGTCCGAGTATTTCAGCTTACAAAATAGAGATACATATCTCAGCAATAATAACAGAGGAGGTTATGCACCTAATAATAATTATAGAAATCAAAGTAATTATTACAGACAAGGACAGTATAGTGGACAAAGTAGAAATGAATTCCACAATCAAAGTAGACAGCCAAGAATGGGACCAGACAACAGGGGAGAAAATAGAAATAGTAGAAATAACAATCAAGATACATCAGCAGGGGTAGAAGGGTCAGAGACGGTGGCATCTGTTAGACAAAGCAATACAACGCTGAAGATGTTCCCAGCTATAGTAAACAACGTCAGAGTAATGTGCCTGAGAGATTCAGGTTGCACATGCATTATTGTTAAGAAAAGTCTTGTAAGACCAGAACAGTACATTCCTGGCATAATGAAGATGACATATGCCAACAAGAAATTTAAGGATGAGTGTGAGATAGCAGTAGTTGATATAGAATCTGCTTGGCTGAAAGGTAAAATAAAGTGGCGGTCATGGGAGAACCAATAGCAGATATGATTATTGGGAATGGAAATGAGGTGCAAGAAAGTAATGAGGAAGATATAGATAGATGGGAAAGTCAAATAGGAGCAGCGGTCGAGACAAGAGCACAGAAAAAAAGCAAATCAGGGAAGTGGGGACAATGAGGAAAGCAACACAGAATTAACAGAAGATATAAATGAATGGATTAAACTTCAGGAAGAAGACAATACTCTCAAAAATATACTGAAAAACATCAATACAAGTAACATGAATGTCAGGGGATCTAAGTACACTAAAGAAAATAATGTTTTAGTCAGGAAATATATTGATAACAAGAACAATGAAAAGACTCAGATAGTAGTGCCACAAACTATGAGAACAAAGATATTACAATAAGCACATGACAGTCCATTGAAAAAAATACATTTGAGAGAATAACTGAAGATTACTACTGGCCTTTAATGAAGGCAGACATAAAGAAACACATACAAAAATGCACCAAATGCATAAGACTCAATCCTGTTGATGGAAAACATAATGCACCCCTACAACAGACAGATAGAGTTACAAGATCATTCCAAAACATAGAAGTGGACATAGTTGGACCTATGGAACACCCTACTTCCCAGGGCCACAAGTTTATATTAACTATAGTGGATTGGGCAACCAGATGGCCAGAGGCAATACCACTTAGAGAGATTACAGCTTTGGCTATATGTGATGCTTTGATGGGTGTATGCACAAGATTCGGTTTTCATGATACAATTTTATCAGACAATGGAACACAGTTTAAAGCCAAATTAACAAAGGCATTCACAAGCTTCTTGAATATTGCACAAGTACATAGTACCATATACCATCCACAAGCAAATGGGATTAATGAGAGATGGAATAAAACACTGAAGATTATGTTAAAAAAAGGTAACATAGGATCACCCAGGTGAATGGCACAAGTATTTACCTCAAGTGCTATTCGCATACAGAGAGACTAAACATGAGTCAACAGGTTTTTCTCCTTTTGAACTGATATATGGGGTAAAGCCAAGAGGCCCATTAACTTTATTGAAACACAAATTATTAAATAAACATGAAGAGGAATTTGATCCTCGTGAACTAGTAAACCAGACTAGAGAGGGATTAGTTTATGGTGTCCAGACAGCCCAAGAGAATGCACAGGTAGCCAGTGAAAGGCATAGAAATATAAAAAAACAAACATAGATATTTAAGAACTTTTGAAAGAGGAGATTTAGTTTTTGTCAAAATGCCAGACAGAAAAAACATAGAAGTATAAACATAAAGGGAAATAACACTCCTATACACATAGACAGAATAAAGAAATTATATGTAGAGCCAGAGAAACTGATAGAAGAGGAACATATGGCCAGTACTATAATAAGTGAAAGCTGTAATACACAAGAAATTAAGACTAATCATATCCCAGTGATTGAGCAAAACATAATAGACAAAATAGTAAATGAGTACAAGGATGTGATTACAACAGAAATGGGTTTTTGTCACAAAATGTCACAATGTTTTGTGTGACTGTGTTCAGGCTATAAATTTGCCACAGGCATTTTCCCTACCTTTCATCTATCACATACGAAATTATAAGACGAGCCTTCTTTTACATTATATACATATTTATTTTGTCTCCACATGGACAATGTGTACAGCCAACTTACGCCATGTTTTCCTTCTTTTTTTCCTTACTACTTCCCACGCATGCGCACAACTCCTGTCTCTTTCTCTGATGCAATCTCAAAACGCACTCCCAAAATACGCTCTAACAATGTTTCACTGTTATACGCCCTTTCTCCCGTTAAAAAAAATTAATTTATTAATTTTTTTTTTTTTATATAGATCACATTCACTATAAAATCTTCATGATAACATAACAGTGAAACAAAAATCATGTGGAAAAAGAAACTCGTCAATGAACATCCTAAATTATTTTATATGTACACTAATGAACTAACTCAAAACTATCAATAAGCCAATACTATATCCCATAGAGGAGTATTTCCCAAGAACCCCTAAAACAAAAACCAGGTACACGGCACAACCTCGAGATACCAAAAAGAAAACGGACTGCATCCTCAGTCTCGCAAAACAAAATCAACTATCTAGCGATGAAGATCAATTATCTCCAAAAAACAACATTAAGCTACTGGGTTCATTATCCAACCAAGAAAATCAAACCTCTTATGGTATAATAATGTAGCACATTGTACATTAGATATAACGATATAACTTAATCACATGTTTCACTTGCTATATCAACTAATGGTGCATGACGACGCACAACCAACTATTAGTATACAAATATTATATCCAATGGAGGACAATTTTCCATGACCCCGGGACAAACAAAATATCTCGGCAAACCATCGAGATCCAAATAACAATAATCAATATCCATCAAATAACTATGTTACGTATCAACCCGACAGCATCCAGCATGAATGGGTGACTACGACAATACAACTACTCTACAAGGAAAACAGGGAAAATACTGGGTCCAACAACCAAATCAGAAAATATATCCTCAATTGATATCATATCCAATAACCAAAGAGTTCCTAAACCTAGCAATAACAAAGTAACAAATTACTTAGGTAAACCTTCCTAGTTTACTAAGAACAAATGACTCTAACTAAGGAACATCTCTTCTTAGCGTAACAAAAAAGAAATCGTTAAACCTCACTAAGGAATATTGCCTCTTAGTGTAACAAACCAAAATCATTAAACCTCACTAAGGAATATTGCCTCTTAGTGTATCTCAAAGAAATATAACTCAGGAAAACTTTCTCCTATTAGAACAAAATTATAGCTATGCAATAGCTCCCATGGGCAAATCATATCCTTGATTTCCCTACTTCACTGGTTGAGGTAAACTCCTCATCATAAATATGATTACCACATATTATTACATATAATTACCACATCTGTCAGGTCATACTGCCATAATCATGTTCATTACTTAACAAGATATACAGTATACATACAATTCATAAAAATACAACAAAATGTATGTTCATTTTCATTACTAAATTAAAATAGTGGTGAAACATATTTATACAAGTCATGTTATGACTTATTATTATCTTGCACACATTTGTAAAATGCTAATGTTCTCTGGAAGTACACATCACATACTACATTATTCAAAATTTCCTTATAAGAATTGGCTGATATGTCTCAGGTCATTATTTTCTTTATTCAGTTCCATGTTTGTTTTTTCATCTTCAATCTGTCTTGATAAAAAATCAGCTAGTGTATTGTGCTGTCCCTTTACAGATTAGCTTTCCTTGACATAATTTTCCTAGACAAATCCATTTTCCTTATGAAAGCAATATGTTAAAGTCAAAGCTCCAAACACATAGTTAAGCTCTGATAATTGAATACAACTTGAAGCAACAATAGAATCCATTAGCATTACCATACAAAGTGTAAAAGAAATACACAACTGTTATGTTCATAAACATCAGTTAACAAAATACAAGGTCCAATAGCAAACTAAACATTTGTTAACACATCATGATAACAAACTCCATGCTTTACTTTAAATGGTTTTCTAACTTACACAGTCCCTTAAAGTCAATAACATGTAAAATAATGTATGTTATTAGTCCTCAGTAGTGGTAGCCATACTTTATATCACTGATGCTTAAGTACCAATGCACACAACATAAAATAACAGATTTTGTTAGCCAAAAAGGAATGTGTAGAGCCAATCAATGAAATAATTTTTTTTTTAAACTGTTGAGGTTGGTGAAACACTAAAGTGGTTAAAAATCAGGTTCTATATGCATGATAACTGATGTTATATATTGAAGCTTGAAAGTAAAATCTTGAAGGAGTTGTAAGTTCAGCATATTTATCCACAAAATATTAGAAAAATTGCATAGTCCAAACAATGATTTCACTTCTTTCTTTGTACTAGGAGTTTTGATATTTAATGTTTTGTCCTTATTTCCTTCAGTAGGTCCAATTTCTTTATTTCCAACCTTGAATTCTAGGAAGTCTACTGTATCCACTTCCACATGCAGTTTCTCTGGTGCTATGGTAAACACATGTTTTCTAAGTCTTTCCAGTAGTTCTGTTAGTGTTTCTATGTGTTCTGCCCATGTGTTATTATGTATGCATATATCATCAACAAAGAAGACCAGGTTTTTCATTCCCTCTGTCATTTTATTCATGAATTTTTGGAATGTGGCAGTGCTGTTCACAAGTCTGAATGACATCACCTTCCATTGACATAGACCCTTGCTTGATGTAAAAGCAGTGTATTGTCTTGACTCCTTTTTAAGTCCTATTTGCCAGAAGCTTATGTTCAAATCACAAGTGGTGAAAATTAAGGATTTACTGATAGTTTCTAAAATGTCTTTAGGATCATTCATAGGTTGAGCATCTATCTTAGTTCTTTTATTCAACTCTCGATAGTCACAACATATCCTTGCTTTGTTGTTCTTATTTCTTACTATCACCATGGGTGATGAGTATGCTGATTCTGTTCTTTCTATTTGCCCAGACTCAAGTAGAAAATCCATTTCTGCTTCAACAGCTTCTCTATAAGCAACTGGTACTTGGTAATGCTTCCCTTTCATAGCACTATAATCAGTCAATTCTATTCTGTGTTGAATTGTTTCAGTAAAACCCATTTCTGTTGTATTCACATCCTTGTATTCATTTATCATTTTGTCCATTATGTTTTTCTCCTTCACTGGGATATGATAAGTATTAATTTCATGTGTATTAAAGCTTTCACTTATTATAGTACAGGCCATATGTTCCTCTTCTATCAGTTTCTCTGGCTCTACATATAATTTCTTCATTCTGTCTATGTGTATAGGAGTGTTATTTCCCTTTTTGTTTATTTCATAATTTACATCAGATAGTTTCTTGATTACTACAAAAGGTCCTTGAAATGCTTCTATGTTTTCTTTGTCTGGCAGTTTGACAAAATCTAAATCTCTTCTTTCACAAGTTCTTAAATAGCTATGTTTGTTTTGTATATTTCTGTGCCTTTCAATGGCTACTTGTGCATTCTCTTGGGCTGTCTGAACACCCTCAACTATTCTCTCTTTAATCTGGTTTACTAGTCCATGAGGATCAAATTCCTCTTCATGTTTATTTAATAATTCAAGTTCAAAAGGAGAAAAATCTGTTGACTCATGTTTAGCCTCTCTGTTTGCGAATAGTACTCGAGATTTGTTACTTTTACTTTTTTTTAACTCTAACTCATGCTGTCTCTGTGTGTCTTTGTCTTCGGCCTCCATTTTAAATTTTTTCTTTGTAGCCTCTAGCTCAGCTCTTGCTAGATCTATTTCCCTCTTTATCTCCATTATATGTATAGCGAATTCCCTCTCTGACTCTCTTTCTTTCCTTTCAATTTCATCCAACTTCTTCTTGTCTTCCCTCTCAATTGCCTCTGATACTTTATGTTCAACCCATTTGGCCTTTTCTGCCCCAGTGTATCCAAAAGAATCAGCTAACTTAATATATTTGGCGTAGAACTCGCACTCCATCGTAATGATCTCCATCGTAATGATGCAAGAACAGTTATTTAGTTACACTACTAAATCTAGATTTAATTTTTTCTTGTACGGTGTAGAGCACCGACCACTTCTGATACCAAAATGTCACAGTGTTTTTGTGTGACTGGGTTCACGCTATAAATTTGCCACAGGCCTTTTCCCTACCTTTCATCTATCACATACGAAATTATAAGACGAGCCTTCTTTTACATTATATACATATTTATTTTGTCTCCACATGGACAATGTGTACAGCCAACTTACGCCATGATTTCCTTCTTTTTTTCCTTACTACTTCCCACGCATGCGCACAACTCCTGTCTCTTTCTCTGATGCAATCTCAAAACACACTCCCAAAATACGCTCTAACAATGTTTCACTGTTATAGTTTTACTGAAACTATTCAACACAAAATAGAATTGACTGATTATAGTGCTATGAAAGGGAAGCATTACCAAGTACCAGTTGCTTATAGAGAAGCTGTTGAAGCAGAACTGGATTTGCTACTTGAGTCTGGGCAAATAGAAAGAACAGAATCAGCTAACTCATCACCCATGGTGATAGTAAGAAAAAAGAACAACAAAGTAAGGATATGTTGTGACTATCGAGAGTTGAATAAAAGGACTAAGATAGATGCTGAACCCATGAATGATCCTAAAGACATTTTGGAAACTATAGGTAAATACTCAATTTTCACCACTTGTGATTTGAACAGAGGCTTCTGGCAAATAGGACTGGAAAAGGAGTCAAGACAATACACCGCCTTTACATCAAGCAAAGGTCTATGTCAATGGAAGGTGATGCCGTTCGGACTTGTGAACAGTACCGCCACGTTCCAAACATTCATGAATAAAATGACAGAGGGAATGAAAAACCTGGTCTTCTTTGTTGATGATATATGCATACATACTAACACATGGGCAGAACACATAGAAACACTAAAAGAACTACTAGAAAGACTTAGAAAACATGTGGTTACTATAGCACCAGAGAAACTGCATGTGGGAGTGGATACAGTAGAATTCCTAAGATTTAAGGTTGCAAATAAAGAAATTAGACATACTGAAGGAAATAGGGACAAAATAGTAAATATCAAAACTCCTAGTACAAAGAAAAAAGTGAAATCATTTTTAGGACTATGCAATGTTTATAATATTTTTGTAGATAAATATGCTGAACTTACAACTCCTTTAAGAGAATTGCTATCCAAAGACAAAGTTAAACTAGTATGGACACAGGAATGTGAAAGTGCTTTAAATAAAATAAAGGCATAATAAAATGAAAGAAAATAATGACATAAGACATATCAGTCAATCCTTATAAGGAAATTATGTGATGTAGTATGTGATGTGTACTTCCAGAGAACATTAATATTTTAAAAGTGTGAGCAAGATAGGAATAAGTCATAACATGACTTGTATAAATATGTTTTACTACTATTTTAATTTAGTAATGAAAATAAACATACATTTTGTTGTATTTCTGTGGTCTGTATGTATACTGTATATCTTGGTTTAACTTCAAGTAATGAACATGACTATGGCAGTATGAGTTGACAGATGTGGTAATTTACATACTTTATGAGGAGGAGTTGACCTCAGCCATTGAAGTAGGGAAATCAAGGATATGATTTGCCCATGTGAGCTATTGCATAGCCATGATTTTGTTATACTTAGAAGAGATATTCCTTAGTTAGAGTCATTTGTTATTATTAAACTAAGAAGGTTTACCTTAGTTACAATTTTCTTTATGGGTGATACTTATAAGATAAGTGAAGCTTTGCACTTTTGCCATGTATTTTATGAATATTATTGTTTTAATTTGGTAAGTGTACATATAAAATAATTTAGGATGTTCATTAGCAAGTTTCTTTTTCAACATGATTTTCATTTAACTGTTTACATGTATAATGAAGATTTTATAGTGAATGTGATGTATATAAGAAAAAATTAATGTATTAATTTTGTAAAGGGGGAGAAAGGGCATTTGTAACAGTCAAATGTAAATGAATGTATGTTTCGAGTATGTGTTTTAAAAAGGCGATATAAATCAAAGCATGCGCTAAGGAAAGGAAGGAGAGAGGTAGAAGGCGGGAGAAAAAGATAGCGATGTTTTACCAGTGAAGTGTTGTACATATGAACCAATAAAATTATGGAAATTAACGGAACAAGGGTTGATATTTGTTTTGAGTGTGTGCCATGCAATAGGTAGGATAAAAGGCTGTGACAATTATTTTTTTATTAAAAGCGCCATAAAAATAGTATTTTTAAGCACATAAAAACTGTTCTCATTAAAGTTATTATTTTCTTAATACAAAAATGGATAAAGTATCCAAAAGTCCAAGAAATCCACTATGCGGAAAAATCAAGATTTTTGGTGATTATTTTATGAGCAGATCCCCTTCATTATTCAATAAAGAAATGGTTCAATGTTTTTTTTGTATCGCTTTGATTTGAGTTATATTTGTCTATATATTGTTTCTTCAAATATAATTAAGATCATCGCAGTTGTACAACTGATCTGAATATATGGACTGCTAAGTAAATACACAATAGGTCTACTTTTGTGTGCAGCCAAAACAAAAAATATTAAAGTGTATAAAACTTATGTTAATTTCATTGAGGCGAAGAATGTTCTAAGAGCCGAGAGAATAAAATGTATCAACGGGACAAGATCAACAAGAAGGATGAGAGAGAAAGTGCTGGCTAAAATAGCTATACCGACCCCGCCCAGGTATGTGGCGGATGGACGTGGGTCAGGCTGTGAGATCTTCGTCCTTTTATAGGATGATGTGTTCGTTGTTTCTACATGCAGAACTTTGCGTATGGTTTCGACTATAGCCTTGACTTCGGTGATATTGAGGGGTTTTTCTGTTGTTGTAGTTGTTTCTAGCATAGCGGTACTAGTAGCCAAAGTGATTTCTTGTGTAGCATTCAGCCCTGATAAATGTTCGGTGGTTATATCGTTTCCAGTGGTTGTATTCTGGTATCGCAAGGTAGTAATTACTTTCACTGTGGTGGTAATAGGATTCTTTGCGGTGGTGCTGCGTTGAGTGGTGGTGTTTGATTGTGGTTCACTCACGGTTGTAATCTGATCGTTATCGTTGCAAGCATCCATCACGTCATCAAGCTTGGTGTAGATAAATTTATCGACGGTCTAAAAAAATAGGAATAGGTGAAGAGGGTAAAAATATTGGTAAACACATCGAGATTTTCGAATACGAGAAAGTAAAAAAAGATATAAACTGATATTATAAACTTAGCCAACCTTGCCAACAATAATAATATATAATTTCCCTTACGTTGATTGGTTTCAGAACATCAGCGATACCCAAGGGGTGACAAAAGGAAGAGACGTTGTTGGTGGCGTACATGTATGCCCCAAACTTGACTTGATCAGCTGTCATCTTAATGAGGTAATATTTGCTCACATTGGGGACTTGGTACACACAGCCGGATAGTACGGTGCCTATGGGAGGTTAGCAGCGTAGAATTATAAAATAATATAGCAGCGTAATATACCTGCAAGAGATTAATAAATAATGTTATAGCTTTTGCTTACGTAGTAACATTGAAATGCTAATTAAAATGCACACATATATTGGTGCATTTAACATTCTTACATGAGCGTATAAACAATTATACAATAAACAGCACTGCATAACTTAAGGTTATGCTTTTGCATTTAAGTAAGTTTAATTTGTTATAACTCGACGTTATAAGGGTTTGTGAGTCTCGTTTAATGGTAAGAAAGGGAGATATACATTTTTAAACTAACTTAATTTTTGTGAAGATGATTCCCATTCAAAACAAAAACATTGTGGCTACTTGTTGTTTGTGGACTTTGCTTCAAGATTTTAAAATATCATGAATTTCCAAAATGCAACCAAGATATAAAAATGAAACGCTGTTTTGATTTTGGGAACGAACTTTTGCATGTTTTTCTTACAGTAACGTTTTATGGCAGTGTGAAAGTGGGCGTTTTAATCAGTTTTGCCTAGGGCGCTAAGTACACTGGTGGTGGCTTCTAATGCACTATGATTGTTAGTAGATTAAATTTTGCACTAACCTGGAACTTTTGAGCAGGTAGTTGTGTTGATCGGGCTTGAGTTGATCTTCAGCTTGGAAATAAGATTGGTCTCAACAATGAGGAAAATAAAGACATTGTAGCTTTGTAGTTCTGAGGTGATCTCAAACTGGTAGTGGTAGTCCCAGATGGTGCTTGGTACAATGGTTGTCACACAGGCCCTCGAGAAATTTCCGTCATCTTGTGAAAATTGATTAAAATTTAAAAAAACAAGGTAAAAAAATAGTTAATTGTTTATTTATAAATATCATAAAATTAATTTTGTCTCTATTTATTATCAAAGCAAAATCTTTATTCCATCTTGGTAAATAACGAGTTATTCAATAAAAGAGTTTTCTTACCAGATAATTCTGAATAAGTTTTGTACAAGTAGAAACTAGCGTTGCCACGGAAATAATAAAACAATTTTCCTGGTAACGTTACTGTTGCAACCTCTCCCATACGTAATATCTTTGTCATATTAATATTTGGTAGAAAGATCTGGTAAATAAATAAATAATAGTAACTTTCAAATAGAGTCTGAATTCGTATTTTATTTTGCAGGAATAAATAGCTGTTAAACTTCATTCAGTAATTGCTAAAATAATGGGTTTTTTGTATTAATGATATGTATAGAGGTGTTTTGTTACTCAAAATTATAATTAGGATAAAAGTCCAGAATTTGATATCATTGATTTAAAAAGGCATTCACAATTCATATATATTAAAAATTGATATGATATTATAAATTAAATTTAAAGTATTCCAAAACAATTCGTTTTATTTATTTGCTTTTTTTCTAGTTTTATTTAATCTAAAGTTATCATCTACATATTTTTGCTTCCCATGTATCATTATTTTAATCAAATGGTTTCATCAAGAATTATTTAGAAAAAATTATTTTATCTTAATATATCATAAAGCTATCATAAATTACGCGTTTAGATAATCATTAAAGCAAGTTATGCTTCTTTCCCTTTACTACTTTTACCACCAGAAAAATACTATAATAACAATCTAAAGACACCATTAATATAACTTTAAAAAAATGGTACAATTTTTAAAAAAACAGAAGTGAACCGAAGAAACCAGAGCACATGGTATGAAATTGAATTATTTTTTTTCGAAGAATCCCAAAAAAAATGTATTCAACCAAAAATATATATTTAAAGTAATATATTTCATGCTCAACTCATATTAATAAAGTGAGCAAAAAGGAGTATTTTTACATCCGAATATTCAAATATAAACAATAGTATGCACATATTATATATATATATATATATATATATATATATATATATATATATATATATATATATATATATATATTATAGATTACTTTAACTTGTGTGTCGTCTTTGAGCCCAACCATCTTAAACATATCCTTGCGTGTGTTCAGTAGAGGCCAAGATGGGAAGCTGATGTAGACAGCTGATGTCAATTCTATTGGGAGACTTTGGTCCAAGGTGGAATCGTAGGCAACTCCACATTTATTCTTCTACAAAGATACAAACAAAAACAAACAAAGGTTTAGTTCGATACTGTCATAATGTTTTTGATTTTTTTATAAATTCAAACTTTTTATTTTATTTTGACAATAAAAAACTTGAACATATCGCATTTAGAAAGTCATAAAATGTCATGTTATCTATGTTGAATAAAATTACATAGGACAGAATAAATGCATCTACATTTTCTAAAAATTTACAGTAATTCGACTTAAATAAAAGATTATACTGAATTCATCTCACCTGCGATGTAAGAGTGAGAAGTGAGACAGGCTCACCAGCATTAACGAAGACCATTGAAGCGTCTTGAAATTTTCTTAGGTTTACTGTCTCATACAGCCCATTGAGTGATGTTTTTAACACACGTTTTAGACTTTAAACATAAAACAGCATTGGCAATTTATTCTGTTTACTACATTTAACTTTAAATTAATCCAAAGGAAATTGGTTCAAATAAGTATAAGTTCAAATACATATACAGTTAAAACAGTAATTGCGGTTGGCCCTGTAATTATTGATAACCTATCAGACTTGAAAGTCAATATAGCAGGCGAAGTATATTTCAACTCGGCATTGTGGACAATTATACGTCTGCCTTTACTTTACCTAACGTCAGTATGTAACTATTAGACCTGGGTAAACGTACCATTGACTGGAACTTCTGTTAAAAGTCCTAAACTCTACCGCAACATTAAGTATAAAATATATAAATGAAGGTGTCAGAGTTATAATTTACACCTAACACACATCCAAGTGGGCGACGGAGTGGTCTAGCGGTAGAGACTGCTAACCCAAAAGTCTCGAGTTCGAATCAGTAGACCGTCCCTGAGTCCACCCAACTCTGATAGGTACTTAACTCAAGATAAGGAAAGTAAAGGCGGCTGGGCGCAGTACTGACAACACTATCTCTTCATATGCCGAGGTCACAGAAACAAGTGAACTCTACTTCACTTGCCCCATAGACCGCCAGGTTTGAAAGGGAAACTTTTACTTACTTACACATCCCAGTAGTGTATAAATAATCGTAGTTAGTTAGTATAAAAGTCTTACCTCTTTAAACCAGTGAACTCTACTTCACTTGCCCCATAGACCGCCAGGCTTGAAAGGGAAACTTTTACTTACTTACACATCCCAGTAGTGTATAAATAATCGTAGTTAGTTAGTATAAAAGTCTTACCTCTTTTGTGTGTCGTTGCCTAACGACAGTGAAACGTCTGTGGTGTTATCAGACATTGACATAAATGTCATTGACATCTCTGTAGAAAGACGAATTTTTATATGATGTAATTTTATAAGCATATATGAAGAAGCAAGTGATATTTTTTTTAAAATAAAGAAACAGTAGCCTATACATTGCGCTTCCAAATCGAGTTTAAAATTTAAAACAAATCTAGTTTTAAAACAGTTTTGAAAAGAATAAAAAACACCTTTAGCGATAGTGAGAGACAAAACTGCTATAATTAATTTATTCGTCATTTATGTAACTATTTCCATGGTTGATTTATTACAGTTAGGCATAACATTTAAATACAAATGAGTAGCGGGAACAGTGACTTATTTTATTTTCTATTTTATAAATTTTTTTTTTAAGTTGGGAGAGTTAGTCAAACATAAGAAATGAAAAAAATTGTAATAGGATTTATTTTCTCTTTAACTGCGTTACTAAAATATTTTTTAGAGTTTTAAAAAAGTATCAAAAATTTATTGACCTGAGTGAGTAGGTTCCATGTGAAGAGGAAAGTAGAAAAGGGAGGTGCCAGCCTTAAACATGTGTTCTGGCAGTACAAGAGTTGACATGGAGAGAGGCAATTTTTGGTCTGTGATGTACAGGACCACACTCACAGGCTGGCTTGACTCCACTGACACTGTTACTGGAAAACGTTTTTTTAAAGCATTAATTATATGAGCATAAACAAATACGCTCAATGATTCAATGGAAATACGATTATGTTTCTGATAGTTTGAAACATTTTTAAACAATGATAACAAAAATGAACTATGATACTAGAAAGTTATACTGTCATGAACCCAAAATCAGCAGTTGTATTTTTTATATTTGACCACATTGTAATTATTTGTAAATTATTGTCCATGTAAAATGTCTCTAAATCAGATTTACTGTAGTCTGTCAACCAGAGTTTCTTTCAGGCATCACTTCGGGGGGGGGGGGGCTTAGAAAATTTTTTACCGCCCCCCCCCCCCTCCCCCCGAACGAAATGAAATTTATATAATTTATATAGAAAATATATACTTTTAACAGTGTCCGCCCCCCCCCCCCCCCGAAGAAAGTCTACCGCCCCCCCCCCCCAAAAAAAATTTCTAGTGCCCCCCCCCCCCCCCCCCGGGGGAAAAAAGTCTGGAAGAAACACTGCTGTCATCCCTAAGTTTGGCTACGCCTTAAAGGAGATTTACCGTTCTTAAGAAACATATTTTTTCTTATGGCTACGTACGCTCAATACTAAATTTCTTTAGGCAAAATAAATGAGTCTTAAAAGTTTTCATTTGATGATAATTAAAAAATGACTTCCTTTTTTACAGATTGCTCGAACTCTTTTTTCTCTTTTAAATGATACTGAACTCGCCTAACCATAATTTACAAACAGCTAATTTTTGTAGTTTAAAACAGAGATTTCTTTCTAAACTTTTAAAAGACGAAGGTTGATGTTATTAATTTGTTTTCATTATTAAAATTTACAAAATAACTCCAATAATTTTGGCTTCAAAAATTCATGTTTAAAATTTAAAATATATATATATACTTTATAATATATACTTTACATACATTGAAAGAAGAGAAATCTACTATTGTATTAGTCTAATTTAAAAATAGTAACAAGGATACCTGTCTTAGATAAAACCTGCGTCGAGTTGACTGTAAAAGTGATTGATGTTCCCGGGGACAGGATCCTCTGTGACGTCTTTTCATTACCTTGTTGATCGATCAAGATAAACTTTAAGAAGACAGAGATGGATGTAAATCCTGACGTCACTTGTAGAAACGCTGTTGTTTCGTTGGTCCAATCAGTTGGGTGAAGTGCTGCCACGTAGCGGCGAGTATTTGGTTCAATGGCGTCTTGAGTAAAATAAAAATATAAAATACATTTTCCTTTGTTTCAATTGTGTCTTATAAAAGAAATGTAAATTACATTTTTAAATAAATTTCATATGTATTTAATAACAAGTGACACAGTTGCTCCATTTATCAAAACAAGTAAACTTCATTTTTATGGGTTATATAAGTTCTCTTAAAATATGCACTATGGATATAAAATAAAGTTTGAAAATATTTATATTTTAATCTTCTTAAATACAGCCGTTGTGTATGTCAAGGAGCGTTCACTCATTTCAAACACTCAATAGTAGAAGATCGTCAAGTTCAGAAGTGCACTGATAAATATAGTTATGCGTTTACTTTAAATAAGTAACGCTCCAATTTCAGACCATCATTTGGGCAGATGACAAAAAGTTCATCTGTTTCTTAACCAGTACTTATGAAGGCAATGTGTGAGCAATACTCTAAGCTACCTCTAAATACCCTAAAAATTCGGTTACCCAGCTGTCCTTGGTAAATGCAGGAACATCCGAGAGATTCAAGTCCAACGTCCAAACGCGGGACTTTCCGTGAAGCAGTCGAGCGCTCTACCACTCTACCACACAGTCTAATTACACGAACATATAACTTTAATAAGTATTGATCACTCACCTGATTGACAAACAAATCCACAGGATAGAAGATCGTTTTGGGTTGTAGATAGTCTGCTAATATTCCATAAATTGTAATAATTCGTGTCCGTTGGATTACTCCCATTTGAGAGACTAAGCCAGGCTTAGACATTTGTAAAAAACATAATAGTAAAATGTAAATATATAGATAGCTATTTTTTTTCGTTCAATACTTTTGCAAATTAATATCCAGATACATAAGTTAAAGTAACCCTTTCAAACATAGCCAGCCAGTGGGGAATGATATAAAGCTTACCAGATTCTGACCACGGCATATGAAAACATACTAAAGTCAGTTACAATGCTCGATTGCCTTTTCGTACTGTAACTTGATTAACGTACCATTCAGAGACTGGTTGGCGCACTGACGTTCTACACACTTTAGTCAGTGATCCGAACTCGAGACTTTAGGGTAAGCAGTTGTATGCTCTACCATCCGTAAACTTATAACTTACAAATACCCCAGAGTTTAATTTTAGCACAATGACTTAAAAAAAACCTGTGGTGCATGTTTATTTAAAGCTTGATTTAAGAACAAAATGGACCCCCTTCACAGGCAAATAGTAATTTTAACAGAACATTAAAAGAATATGATAAAAAAGTAAGTTATCGTTTGTAGTTAGTATGGTGAAAATGAATACCAGAGGGTGTGTTATTTAACATGAGCTGAAGTTGGTTGATCACATTCTGTCCTACAGGTACAGCCAGATATGACTTGTTTTGTAGACACAGCGTCTAGGGGAGGTAATTGTTAAACATAATTGAAAACAAGTAGCATAGAAAAGTAAATGTAATACACGTGTACTAGAGTTTTAGTAAACTGTAATTTTAACATGGTAGCAATTTAGAATTATACATTTATAGATTGCCAAATATTTCATTACTATAAAAAATAAAGTAAAACACTTATTCAGAACAAGTCTATTTATAAAAAAATACTCTTTATGTGAATATTTAGAGAATTTTTTTTTCGTGTGTAGGAAGTTTTCTGCTAGTGTTAGTCTGATCTCTCAAATTATATACCTGATTTAGAACCAATATCGAAGAAGTTGTTTCGATAAAGAATTGAAGTAGAAATGGACTCTGCTGTTTGTATAGAAACGTGTTATCTCTTTCAAAATTTGGTGGTAAATGACACACTATTCCTAAAAATTGTGGAGAAACCAAATGTCTTATATATATAACACGAAAATTAGGTAAAAAAATACCTGAGCCTTCTGCCAAGTGACGTTGATGTTGTTGTATTTGAGACATGTGTTGTCCACCATCACTGATCCGGGCATCATTCGATCGCACGTTGAATTCGTTTCTTGGCGACAAAAATACTTTAACTTAATATTGTTGAACAGCAACATACATCGTTTGTTAAGAAATGTAATTAACCGTAAACTACGTTCATATATTTTTTTAAATGAATACATGGAACACATAACAGTAAAACCAAGTTAGAAATAGTAAAAGGCGTTTGTAAACTGAATCAACAGAAAGCTCATCTCACTGATCTGACAGAGGAAAGGTTTCTCCACACTGCAGTTGTCGTTGCTGAGGTAGAAATTGTTGCTGGCGTCCATGTCAACACAGAATTTATTTCCCCCAGTTACATTGGGTTGTCCTGGCAACCACCAGTTGTTTCTGACAGTCTGGTTGTCTGACCTCCAGATAAACTCACCGAGATATTTCGCGGCATTTGTCCAAACTTTAAAAAATGGAATATTACGCCTATATAAAATTATTACTAGCAGAATGTGCGGAGGAAGTCCTCTAAAAAATAAACCGGGAATGATTTCCCCTAAGCTTTCTCAAATATTCTTATATGAAACAACAGGGTATGGAAACTCGGGCTATAGACATGACTTTTAATCCATTTTAAATACTTAAAATTTTAAAATAGAATCAAATCTCATAGAAAAAGAATTGCACACCAAGTGAACGCCACGTAAAATGTAGATAATAGTGCCTAATATTATTAGTGCTTTATAAATTCACATGCGGTTTTTGTTTAATCAGAAATAGCGAAAATTACTACTTGGGGTCAACGGAAATTACTCAAAATTTGAAAGAAGACAGACAATTAGATATTTTACTTACATGTAAAAAAAATTATTATCTATCTGAAATAGTACTCAAGTTACAAGTTACAAAATTTGATACGGATCTACGATTTTGATATAATACTTATATTTGAAATTGCATCAACATAGCTTTAACGATACTCAAGTTATCATGTTTACACACACACACACACACACATATCCACACATCCACACACTCAGACATACGGTCAAAATTGCAAAACTATGTTTTCTGACTCAGGAAGCTGTAAAACGTCGAGATTTGTAAAAATCTCGATTTTTTTTTTGCACGATTACAAGACTTTCTCAATTCTTCGTATATACGAGAAAGTAATAAGTAAAAAATTCGATTTATTTTACATTTAATTACGTTTACTTATAACAGTGTCGTTTCATAACAAATTTTTTTTAACAAAAATATAACAATAATGAATAAATTATTCTAATTATTGATTTAAAAGCAAGTTTATTTTTTCCCACAATTTATTTGTTTTATTTTCCTTATTATTAAAAAACAATTTCTAGCCTAACGTATAATTACATAAGGTTTTTTTTCTCATTTTTATATTGCTATACTTAATGATCACTAGAATTATTAAATCAATATTAAAATGAATTAAGAGCTCACAATAATAGCGAACTTAGGTAAAAAACAATATATTTTTATTGGTTACCGGAAATCATCAACCGAGAAACGAATCAGAAAAATGCTTTTGTTATTCCATGTAGTAAACCACAAAACGTTTTTTAATAAAGATGGAAAGTATTTTATTTAAAGCACAGAAATTAAAAAAATAATTTGATAAAATGTTTTTTATTCTTTTTTTTTTTTTAAATATTACTTTGTGTTAGCGGGCTAATACATGTTTTTCTAGGGTCTACGACGATTTCCCGAAAGACACTTGCCCGAATGCGACAAATGACCGAAGTGTCCATTCGAGAAAGCGGACTTCGGGCAAACGGCTTTCGGGCAAGTGTCTTTCGGGAAACGTCCGGCTCCGGATTTTCTATAAGTTTCCCTTTCAAACCTGACGGTCTATGGGGCAAGTGAAGTAGAGTTCACCTGTTTCTGTGAACTTAGAATATGAAGAGATAGTGTGATTAGCACTATGCCCAGCCGCCTATACTTTCCCTAACGTGAGTTAGGTACCCATTAGTGTTGGGTAGACTCAGGGACGGTCTACTGACTTAAACCCAGATTTGAGCTCGAGACTTACGGTTAATAGTCCAGCACTCTACCGTTAGACCACTCTGTCCCATCTATAGCGTAAACTTAATTCTTATTGACAAGTATTAAGCCTAATATATTTTTAAGATTTAAAAAAATGATCTTGACAATTTGGCTAGGGACATGAGCTACGTCGATCAGATTCATCTCTTCCTATGATTCATGACCTAGGTATATTAACAACTACAAACAAATCCTTACATGTTTGATTTTGTGAACTGGCGATTGCAGCTCTGAACTCCATGATGGTCCTTGGTTCGGCTAAAAGCTCACCCCTCTCTTTACAGAGCGCCTGTGCGTGAAGTCAAAAACAACTTGTTTATTTAAAAATAGTACAAGGTTCAGACAAGGGGAGAAACTTCTTCTTTGTATTTTATTAAACTTAAAACACCCCCACCCCCATTAAAAGAGATGCATAAAAGAAACTCTGGTTTGAGACATTTGGGTTTGTCGATAGGTTAAATATACACGTGCACATTACAAGGAAAAATTGATGTGAGGGGAGAACTTTTTTCCCCACTGCGCATGCGTAGTTTATTCCAGCTAGAATCGGCCTTTTATTTTATCACACTCTACTAGGACGGTGAGGTCGAGTGGAAGAGTCGGATTTCGGTTTTGACTCGAAACTATAGGGCGTCTTTGGTCATCCCTGATCTGATGGGTATCTAAATAAAGGATGGGCATAATGTTGACCACTCCATCCCTTCATTTCCGAGGTCAAAAAATATAATAGTTACTTTCTCAGTTCTTCATTTTGTCCCGATTAATTTCTGAAAAGGGTTGGTTTTTTTTTGTATACGATATTGTCTGAAATCAGACGAATTCTACTTTATTTACCATTATCAAGCATCATAGCTAAAATGCAATTCATAAAACAAAACGCTATGCAAAATCCAAAATTTATATACATATTTTGTATCGAATTCATTTGATTTGCAACGTAATTAATGTTCAAATCGAGTAACGCAAAAATAAAACTTTAAAAACAGTCACTAATCCAAAATGCTTTTAATTTTAATGAGATTTTATATAAACTAAGCATTGTTACAATATATATATATATATATATATATATATATATATATATATATATATATATATATATATATATATATATATATATATGTATATATATATATATATATATATATATATATATATATATATATATATATATATATATATATATATATATATATATATATGTATATATATATATGTATATATATATATATATATATGTATATATATATATATATATATATATATATATATATATGTATATATATATATATATATATATATATATATATATATATATATATATATATATATATATATATATATATATATATATATATATATATATATATTACACATTTTTTTCTATTTAAAAAAATGAAATATTGAGTTCTAGAATACCAAAGGTTATTAAACCGAAAGTAAAAAAAACAATCTTTTAAGCTATATTAGAATGAATTTTTGTCAAACGAACAACGCCAATGTTTATACAGAGAAACACATCACATAATTGAAAACCTACCTGCGCCTTTGTCCAATTCATGATCGTCGGGCCGTATAATATGAAGCACTTTCCACCATGCTGGTATACACAATCATACATCCCCACTGTGAGTTAGGAAGAAAAAAACATGTATAAACGATACCGAAAGATTTAAAAATAAAGCGGGAGTGATCTTCCCAAAACATTCTCGAGAAATCTTATATAATACTATGGGGGATGCAAATTGGGATATAGACATGATTTTAATACATTTTTAATTGCGCACCAAGTAAACGGCAAACAATGTGTGTATGATAGTACGGAATATTTTGAATTTATAATTTCATAATCGCTTTTTAAGAAATCGGATATAGCGTAAATTACTACTTCCGGTCAACGGAAATTACTCAACATTTAAAAGAAGGCTGAGCATTAGATTTTTTTTATTTTATGAGAAAAAAAAAATATTTCGTTTCAAAAACAAAAAGTAGAATGAATTCCACTTTCGGTTACCGGAAATCGCTGAAAAGCTGATACTGAACTACATATTCGATGTAACACTTATATATGAAATTTCATTAAACTAGCAGTAACAGTACTCAAGTTATCGTGCTCACAGCCAATCATACACACATACACACATTCATACAATCACATAGACATACGGGCAAAATTGCAAAACTCTGTTTTTTTCCGACGTAGGGTGTAAAACGTCAAGATTTGCAAAAATCTTGATTTTGAATTTTCGCACAATTACAATTCTTCCCATATATTTTATATAAGACAAAGTAAAAATCTAATCATGAAATTGCCATAAAGATACCTGACGTACACATACTGATGTTATCGTATATAATGAAATTTCTGTTTAAAGTAATACGCTACGGAAAAGTAAAGTTCATATACTGAGATATCTGACACAGGTGAACTGTGCTCCATCTGTCCAATGGACCGTCAGTTGGGGTACTTTACTTTAACTGTTCAGCTAAATCGTATTAATTAAAAATATCGTTTTAGAATTTTCGGTTTAGTAACAATGAGCTTTACCGACTCGATCACGCCGACCCCTATTTTTTAATTGTAATTGTATCTTCAGTTATTAGTCATTGAAGCGTACGATGCACTGCGTAATAGTAATCATAATTATTTATTTATTATTCGTCCGAAAAGTGTTCCCTAGTAATTATCTAAATCGAAAATCTTTGGTAAAGGCTTGCCCATGCGTGACTTAGCTGTAGAACGTTAGACTGATAACCCGAAAGTCTTGAATTCGGGTTCTAGTTAGTAGAACGTCCCTGAGTCAACCCAGCTCCGTTGGGTACCTAACTCACAATGGAGTAAATAAAGACGGGTGAGCATAGTGCTGTCCCCACTATCCCTTCGTATACCGAGGTCACAGAAACAGTTGAAATCTACTTCACTTACGTTATGGACCGTCACGTTAAGAAAAGGAAAATTAATTTACTAAATATCTTTGGTAAAGGCGTATACATAAAGAAACATGTAACCATGGACTAACAAGCAAAATCCTAACCTGTTTGACACATCACAAGAAATGATCTATCACATGCAACATCAAATAGAAAAGAGCCACCATTATTTTTATTGTAATTGGCAAGAGTGCAGTTTTCTTTGCCATTCCCATTGTTCGGCTCTCCGTTCTCCCATAAGTTTGGTTCAATAATATCTTGCTTGCTGTTGGCCCAGACAAAGTCCCCATTGTCTTCATCGTAGTTCCCATTCACCCAAACTGAAAATTTGTGGGTTTTTTTTAATGTAGTCTTATATAAAATAGTCTGCGCTTTCTCTATTGCGTAAAAGTTGGACAAAATAATGTATTATAAAATAAAGCTTTTGAAACAGGTGGAAAGAAAAAAAAATAAAGAAAAAGCTAATAATATTGTTGATTTCCTTCATAATTAAATTAAATAATACAGATTGACTTACAAGATATAAGTTATATAAACAAAGAAATTTTAACATTGTTTAAAATTATTTTTCATTTTGATAAATGTAGAAATATTTCGAACTTTAAATAAACAACTACTTACATCTTGTTTTTGGAAAGTTTACCAAACTATTAATAACATCAGATCTCTCAGATTCCGTTAACATTTCTGCCAGTGTTGCTCCAGGTCTTGTACTTTGGCAGTGAGACTTGCAGAATAAAATGTACAGTGTATACTTACTATACTTACTATAAACTCAGTAAAAATAAAACAAAATTCACTCCATATGTTAGATTTTTTAAAAGTCACGAGCCGACCCTCGGCTTTGCATACGTCGCTATTTAGTTATTTTATTTGTTCTTATTTAGTTGTTTTATTTTCTGCTTTTCTGTAATTCATGTGTGAATTCGACATTGACCCCTCCCCCAGCCGTCCGTGACGACAGTTTACAGACGACAATGAAAACATCAAGCACGAATTGTTACCTCCCCTTAGTTTCAAATCGTTTAAATAGTAAATTATCTTCCCCTAATAGCCTTCACTAATTCAACCCGGCTCTACGATTGTAAACATTCGTCGTGATCCACATCGTACCAGACTGGCGAGGTGGTAGCGATATGACTGGAGAGGGAGGGAGGCGAAGGCAAGGCGAGCGTACGTGGTGGTGGTGACCCTTATATAGAGATAGATGAGTGCTGGACGCAAAAGTATAATTTTACCATTGGTGAAACGAAATGCGAGCGTTAATTATTATACACATCTTCAAAAGATGTAAATTCTCAATATCTCAAGTAAATGCTTAACCTGAGAGAAATTATATAAACTGTTTTCGTATAGATATACGAAAATACGTGAATCAACAACTATTGAAATATATATATACATACATACATACAAGTAAAAATCGACTAAAGTGATCATAAGTACTATAAATATTTTGCCTGAGATATTTTGTCTAAAGCATTTTGTTTGAGATCCTTTGTCTATGAAATCACTTGTTCTAATATTTTCTTCCCGAGATCTCTAAACCCAATATAATTCAACACATATTTTTATTTTTAAATAAACAATATTATATAGCAATTCAATATGTTTAAAATCCCGTGTTTTTGGGGGTATTTGTGCCAAAGACAACTCAACTCGGCAGCGTTGAATTGTGGATTAGCATTTGACAGAAACTGTATAATTACCTGCGCGTTAGTCCAGTTCTTGTTCAGATTAAAATACTGGAAACATTTCCCGTTGATATTTGTAGCCTGAGGCCATGCTGGACATGGGCTATCTGAAAATCATTGATCATTTTTTTTATGTAGCTTTTTCCATTTTTTAAATTCTTTTAGATAGTCATGTTTATCACGATCGTATAGGTGTGTATTTTTAAGTTTTACACTACATTTTATATAGCAGTGGCATTGGTTTAAAAAAAAGGGATATCATATAGAGCAGTGTGTTGGGGAAAAGTTTACTGGGCAAGTGAAAAAAAAGTTAAGTAAAGTTATGATTTGGACCGAGTGGTTTTAGGGCAGGTGACTAAAGATTATCTACGTCTTCGACGGCAGAAGTTGAAGAGATAAATGGTAAGTGACTGTTCCGAGCTGTCTTTAAGGGTCTTAACGTGGATCAAATAACAAATTAGAGCTGAGTGAACTCAATGACGTCCGATTGACCCAGTAGCGTAGCGAGGGGTGGGGCGGGGGGGACATACGTCCCCGGGCGCCGACCTTAGGGGGGCGCCAAATTGAAAGTTTGAGAAGGTGCAAATGAAAAGCTCGAAGGGGGGGGGGGGTGCAAATAGAAAGTTTGAGGGGGGTGCAAATGAAAAGTTCGAGGGGTGGGGTGCAAATCGAAAGTTTGTCCCCGGGAGCCGGGGAAGGGTCGCTACGCCTCTGGATTGACCTGAACAAGATTGTGTTAGTAGTTGTACGATCTGTCCTTCAGCCACGCGGTCCTAATACATAAGTAAATCTACACTTAATGGTTAAACGAAATATTTACCCAAATGCGTTCATTACAATGGTACTAAGTATGTTTTATTAAAATTGCATTTTTTAAAATTGTGTTAATTAATGTGCTTAAAATTTTTTAAAACCAAAATACATGCCAACTGTAAATTTGGATAGTCAAATCTTTCAAGCGGATTATTTTTTTCTAATAAAAATGCGAAAAAAATAACTTTTTACAAGGTACTTTGATTAATTCTTTTAAAAAATCTATTTGAGCATCCAATTATGTCAAATATGACTTTAGATTGCATTGTCATCTAGTTTTGGCCCATAAACCAAAATTCAGAGAAATTGGTCGGTTAGAAGTGGTTGAAATTTTGCTCGGCAGTTGTGATCGATGACGTAAGAAGTCATTAAGCACTAAGCAGAGTGAGCAATTTTAAATAAAGGCTTGTAAAAACTGAATTACCTGTTTGACACGCCACGGTGAATAATCTGGAACAATCTATATCATCTAGCCTGCCTCTATTGATACCTAGACAATTTCCGCTGTGATCGGGTTTTATCCCTTTCCACCAGCTGCTGATGTTCTGAATTACTTCCCCGGATGAGCTCCACACGTAATGGTCTTCTTTTTGTTTATAGTTGCCACCGATCCAAACTAATGAGAGACCATGGAACAAAGGTAAACAAAGCTACCAGTATACTTAACCAGCAGTATTGGACTGTATTCTTCCTCGTTTTAAACTGCAATGTTGGATGTGTTTTTTTTCAACACACTTAAGTATTAGAATCTAAGTTCCAATATGTTTTAGGCAATATGGACCGCTGATTTCGATTTCATGTTGTTTTTCTTTTCAGGAAAAACTTCCACAGCCTTTGTCCAATCATAAACAAGTTACAAAGCAGCAACTTACTGTTTTATTTAAGAGTTATCTCTCCTAGATGTATTTCTATCCCCAGATATCGTTCTTCATCTGCCCGGGGGAGCGAACTCGGTCAACCCCATTATATTGAACTTAAAATGGAAGTTCAACGAAACAGTACATAATAAACGTATTGTTTTTGGCAGACGGACTGATATTCCACCACATCACATACCACTGAATCCAGACTACACTTCACCAAAATCCAGCCCGCACACCGCAAACTCCGCTCCACACCGCACCAAATCCTCTCCACACCGCACCAAATCCTCTCCACACCGTACCAAATCCTCTCCATACCGCACCAAATCCTCTCCACACCGCACCAAATCCTCTCCACACCGCACCAAATCCTCTCCACACCGTACCAAATCCTCTCCATACAGCACCAAATCATCTCCATACCGCACCAAATCCTCTCCACACCGCACCAAATCCTCTCCACACCGCACCAAATCCTCTCCACACCGCACCTGAACCACGCCACACTCCACCGAATCCAGCCCACACAACATTGAATCGGGACTGCGATAGAGCTGGTAAGTAGATCACCAACCAGTACTATGGCTCATGTAGGTTTTATTGAGCCGTAGAACTGGTTGGTGACCTACTTAAAAGCCCTATGGGGCGTGCGTCTCAAGAGCCGGATGTGTGTGTATGTGTGTGTGTGTGTGTGTGTGTGTTTGAAAAATGTTTTTTATATATTACCTCACAGATACACACCTAACTTAACCTCCCTTTAAAAAATTAAATAATTCAAATTATTTAATCTCTCTAAATATCTCACATTCACTATTTCAAATATAGCTTATGAATGTTGATGTATTGAAAATGAATACATTTCTACTTACAAACTACACTGAAATTCTCCAAAGCTGTCCGCTGTGCGAATGACATTGGTTCAGGCAGAATTCCATTGACAGTTGCATTGCAATAATCCTGTGCATAAAAATTATATGAAATAAAGTATTATTAAGTTTGAAAACAAGCAACGAAAAAAGGTAAATTCATTTTCCTTACACTACATACAACTACATATAATCTAGAGGTAGAGAGCTATACTGATACTCCGAAAATCCCAATGGGTACATGACTCATGTTAGGAAGCAAAGGCGGCTGGATATAGTGCTAACCACACTATCCTTTCCTATGCCGAGGTATCTAAAAACAGATAAACTCTACTTCATCTTCCCATGTGTCCTGGGCACGAACGGAAACAAATAATGATATATATATATATATATATATATATATATATATATATATATATATATATATGTAAAGATAGATTAATATATATATATATATATATATATATATATATATATATATATATATATATATATATATATATATTTATATATGCCTATATATATATATATATGCCTATATATATATATATATATATATATATATATATATATATATATATATATATATATATATAAAGATAGATTAAGAGATAGATATATAGATATATATATAGATATTTATTATACTTTATCTATTTAGATAATTATTTTCAAATTGGACCAAAGAAAGCAAGATATTGAAGTGAAAAGTCTCATCTACTGTGAAAAATTCTATCGCTTTTTGATTTCGTGAGCAGGGTATGTTGAGGGTGGGTAAGGGAGTGTCAGGGTCTGACGTAGTGGGGTACCAGGTGACACACCTGTCAAAACAATTGCGCAAAGCGAGTCAAATCAATGATTAGAACACGTGACCAATACCGTAGCATCCTCCCAAGTTGTGTTCTTATCGTGTAAGGTGAAACATCTCCCTTCTATGTCAATGGACTTCGCGAATGGAAAACATGGCGTCCCTCCCACTGGCACTGAATGGTAAAAACAACGTAAAGAATCAACAAATACATCAAAAGAAATAAGATTTTAAAAATAAAAAATCAGACAGGCTTATCAAATTAGATGTCATTTATTAATAAACCGATGAATTTTTAGACATTTTAGAAATTTAGAAAAAAAAAACTAACCATTTTTATTTTTTAGTAAACCCAACACGGAGCCAGATATTCAGTTTAAAATTGAACAGCTATTTAAATATTTAAAAAAAAAAAATAATACTCTACATAATCAAGCACGCAACTGCTAATAAATAAATATATAGGCATACATGCTAAATATTGTAGAACAAAAAAAAACAACATCTCCCTGTTTGGACCTTTTTTTGTTCAGGTATAGGCTACTGTAACAAAGTCCGCGTTAAGATTAGAGATTATCTCTGAGGGGACTTAGTACTTATCAATAAGTAATTCAAACACAACGAAATTTGACCTAGAAATCCGTTGGGGAGATGAGGTAGTTCATGTTTCTTGACCTCGCCGTATAAACAAAATAATACACAACTTAATTGTAAGAATGTGACAGTGTCGTCGGATTGTAAAGCGTGCGACTGCAGTTCTGAAAGACTTGAGTTCTGATCCCCGGCTAGAGTCCATAAAACCCAGTTCACACATCTCTAATTGATACCTGATATACGCAAAGTAAACACGTCGGGTCATAGTGCTGAACGCACAGCTAATGTGTATGCCTAGATCCAAAAAAATTCATGGGATCTACTTCATATACCCCTAAGCCCTCCAGGTTAGAAGATAGCTTTAATTATTTATTTTAAATATACGACATATCTGAAATTTATGTTTTGTTTTGTTATAAGTGTTGTGCTGTGTCAGGAATGGGGTTTTATTGTTACCGATGTTGACGAAAGAAAGAAAAATATCACGTTAAAGAAATGAAAGTATAAAAAATAAAAGCAATGTGGTAGGAATAGTTGGGATTTTTCTCTTTCGTCCCAGCGACAAGAAAAATATAAATACGAGTGGTACACACTATTCAAATTTTATGTTTCAATCTAAGCAGATTCAGGGTAAATTGATACATTTTAAAAATAATAAGAGAAAAAAACTTACCAATGTTAATATAAATAAAAATAAGAGATACAGCAATGATATCCATGTAGAGACACAGCCACCAATTACTTGGTTTCTTTGCTGATAAACTACGTCTTGACAACTAGCTCTACTTCTAAGCCTAACACAACATTTAATAATTCACTAACTCCACGACAAAGACTACTGTCCATGATAGATTGAGTGATAAGGATTTTTGTTCTGTAAAGAAAAAACGGTAGATGGTAAACCAATATTAAAATCGATTCAAGTTTTTATCCTTAAATAATTTTTTCATGATGCAGCAAAGGAAGTGTTTGAATATATGATTATGTTCTTCAAATATTTTCTAATACAGACAAAATATGTGCTCAAGTACACTATCTTAGATCAATCGCGCCATAACAACATAACCATATATATATACATACATACATACATACATACATATATATATATATATACATACATACATACATATATATTTATATATATATATATATATATATATATATATATATATATATATATATATATATATATATATATATATATATATATATATATATATATATATATATATATATGGTGCACTGTTAAAACGGCCCAGTACAAATCGGCACCGTCAAAACGGCACCGTTAATATAATCTCGTCAAATCGACCCCCGACAAAACGACCCAGTCAAAACAGTCCCGTCAAAGGGGCCCCCAATTTATTGGCTCCCGTATAATGGGCTCCCGTCGTACTACCTCGAAACATATAGGCTCCCGACAAATAGACTCCCGACATAAGGGCTTACGACGAATGGACTTCCAACAAATGGGCATACGACATGTTGGCTTCTGACAAAATGACTCCCGACAAATTGGCTTCTGACAAATGAATCTTTTGACCACTATTGACCTACATCCACTACAACTTTAAACTCTTTTAAACGCCTGTATGAAATTGTTTTTCATAAACCAACATAAATTCACAAACAAATCGAGCTAAATTCCACAAACTCTACAATTTTGATATTGATTTATTTACAACAGTAAAGATCTGTTGCTTAAAACCGAGCACAGGAGTGTAAATGTATGATAAACTTGATGTTTACAGGATAACGACATTGTTTTGTATAACCTTCAACTACTGCAGGTAGGGATGCAGGTAGGGATGTACAGAGTGGACCCCTCTCCCTACACACTGGAATTGGCACAGCCAATAACCGACTCATTTATGGAAGTCATAGACAGAGGCGTAGCTAGGGGAGGGCGGGGAGGGCGGCCGCCCCGGGCGCCGACCCTAGGGGGGCGCCAAAAGGGGTAGAAAAAAAATTAAAAGCTCATTTTAAGCTGCAGTTTTTAATAATAAACAGTCAAAGTAAAGAAATGTAATGGCTGAGAGCCTTTACATACTGATTTAACTGTTTTTCACGTTGATTGTGTAACTGTAAAACATATATATCCTTAAGAAACAGTGACCGGAAAAACCGCTTTCCAGCTTTCCTAGATAGGGGTTGGGGCGTTTTTTCGAAGACTAAAATCGGAAAAATTCACTCAGGATTTGGGAATAAATAACCGATATTACTCAGAAAAGAAACCCATTGAACTAAAGCGTATTTTACGATTGTGTTACATAAAAAAAAGTTGACAAAATCCGATCGTGAATTAAATGAGTAGGCTGTGTGTCTTGACCTACGAGGAAGCCCTGAGACTGAATTACCGAACCTCTTTTTTCTCTTCCACTTTCCCCATGGACTTCACACAAGCACCTGCATAGTGCTGTTATTTTTTGTCTTCCTAATATTGTGTCCTAACCACCACCTTTTCATTCTCCGCTGTCTTTAACCTAGCTCCGAGCCATACAGTAAAAGATACATCATATTCAGCTATAGATCCTTATTAAAATTTTTTGACAATGCATTTGAATACCACATCGACTTGGAATGTCAATACGCATTTTATTGCTGCTGATTCTAATCTGAACGTCATGGACGTCAGCTATCATCATTAAACCGGTTATTATTGCTGCTTCATCCAGTACAATTAGTTCAGAATTTCTTGTTGGCTGTGTGTGAGAAGGCAGCGCGCATCTGATAAATCCAAGACTTCGAGCTGTTGTGTCCGTTGGATTCCAGTTTGTTTCCTCTTGCTTGTTTCTTTATACAATCAACCAGTCAATTAAATACCCAAATCGTATTCCAATGTGAACAATACTTTTTCTATTGTATGTTAATTGTATGACCTTAATCTAACAAACTTATAATCCAAATATGTACTATATCATAACAGAGACTGTTCCAAAGATAAAACATAAAAAGACTGTCCTAAACAAATTAGCTTCACTACAATTTTTTTTCTGACTTTACTAATCATCATTTGTAAAGGATAATGTATCTTAAGGGGAATTTAATTGGCGTCGAGTACAGTTTTAGGGAACGAAAATCATACAGCGTAATTATTAATTTTTTTCCAGACTGCCGCACATACACACACACACATATATATATATATATATATATATATATATATATATATATATATATATATATATATATATATATATATATATATATATATATATATATATATATATATATATATATATATATATGTAGGGCTTATGTGGTGTGGGCGCCAAACTGAAAGTTCGCCCCGGGCGCCGGGAGGGGTAGCTACGCCTCTGGTCATAGATAGACGACCTTTAAATTAAAAAATACAATTTCTTATAATAGATAACCTATTATAAAAATAAAGCTTGCCAAACAAGAAATGCGTACGTTGCATTTACTTAAGAATGTTGGATAAGCTAACTCTAAAGAATATTGATGAAGGGGTCCCACTGGCAGATGTCATATTCAATAAGACCGTTTGGCTGGGAGTCTCTAAGGAAACCGTATTGTCAGTGGTCCTTTTTTCGTGAGCCAAAATGGCTGGAGCCTTTTATCGGTAGTCGTTATGACGGGGGCCGTTTTTTCTAGAATCGAAATGGCGGGAGCCTATTTGTCGAGGTTCGTAATGAAGGGGGCCGTTTTACGAAAAACTAAATGACGGAAGCCTATCTGTATGGGAACCTTATTGACTAGAGCCCTTTTGTCGGGAGCCTACATAATGGGAGCCTATATGTCGGGAGCCTAAATGGCGGTAGCCTATTTGTCGGGAGCACATGTCACGGGGTTTATATGTCGAAGGCCATTTTGACAAGGTTGATTTGACGGGGCTCTTATGTCGGGGCCGATTTGTCGGGGTAGTTTTGACTAGGCCGTTTTTTTATTGGCCGTTTTGATGCCGCATGACATATATATAAATATATATATATATATATATATATATATATATATATATATATATATATATATATATATATATATATATATATATGTATGTATATATACATAAAGAACAAAGTAGTTTGCGTAGCGGTCCACTTCTGATCGATGTAACCCCACGAGAAATTTCTATAAACTAATCAATAACTTCTAGTGAATTAAGAACATCTTGGGAACGTGTCACAAAAAAAAGATTTTAAAAATTAATTATCTATCCGTACGTCCAATTCTCAGTTGTAGCCTACTAAGGCGAAGATACAGACACGATAAGCGCTAGCTATACGTTTAAATCATGGGTCTCCAAATTACGGCCTGCGGGCCGGATGAGCCCGCGAAGTCCTCTCATCTGGCCCGCGGAGATCTTTTTGTCCAAGGTAAAAAATCGTTGTTGGTGATGGCTGAGGAACTCTGCTCAGAAAAATTAAAGACATGCCTGGAAGAAACTGGCCCCCGAACTGAAATTTGATTGTTAATGCGGCCCTCGGACTGAAAAGTTTGGAGACCCCTGGTTTAAATTATAGAAACCACTAGCTAATATTCTCATCGATCTTTCTTATCGGTTTATCCGTTGATCTAGACTAGAGCTCGCAGTTTTAACAACGTGGAGGGGGAAGAGGAGGCATGGGTCTAGAACATTACCCCATTACACCCCTGTTTACTGACCCTGTCAAATTACCCGCACCCCCATCTTAATTATGGAACCATAACCCCAAACACCAACCACAAACCTATATCTAATTCTAACGGGGAGGGACCGTCCTGCGTCCAGATGGAATACATTCACTAGGTATAACATATGTGAGAGACATTTAAGGGCTCAGTGGGGAAAAGTACGTGAGTGGTCGTCCATAAATGTCATCACACTCGTAGGGTAATTTTGTGACGGTGTGTGATGAGGGGATGGAGGGGGGGGGGGGGGGGTTCAGATGGTGCGACGTCACACTTTTGCATTATAAAAAAGCAATGTTAGAAAACGAATATTAGACGTTATTTCGCGTTTTAGAAAACTGTTTTAATTAATTGTAATAGGAATTGATTAAAATACTCTATTTTGACGTAGTTCAGACTAGATTTTGGAAAAATATTGTTGTTTTAAAAAAAATTCAACTGCAATTTTGAGAGGGGTTGTAGGCTGAGGTGTGACGTCATTTTAGGGGGTTGAGGTCTGGCTTTTTGTGACGATGTGTGACGGAGGGGAGGGCGAGAGGTAAACATCGTCAAAAAAGCGTGACGTCATTTATGGATGACCGCTAAGTGTAATTTTAAAGTTTTCAGAAAATCGAGTTCAATGTTTTAATAAACCGGGAGTGATCTCCCCTAAACTTTCTCGAATATTCATATGTAAAACAACAGGGGATGGGAACTCGGGATATATACATGATTTTTAATCCATTTTAAATACTTAAACTTTTTAAAATAGAATAAAATCTCGTGGGAAAAGAATTGCACACCAAGTGAACGCCAAATAAAGATGTGCATAATAGTGCTCAATATTATTAATACTTTATAAACTTACATGCGTTTTTTGAGAAATCGGAAATAGCGTAAATTACTACTTCCAGTCAACGGACATTACTCAAAGTTAGAGGATTAGATCTTTTACTTACGTGTGAAATTTCATTTATCTATCTGAAATACTACTTAAGTTATAGGCTTTTGAAAAATTCAAAGTGAAAAAAGTACCACTTTCGGTTATCGGAAATAGCTCAAAAGTTGATACGGATCTACAATTTTGATAAAATACTTATATATGAAATTTCATCAACCTAGCTGTAACGGTACTCAAGGTATCGTGTTTACACACACACAGACACACACACACAGACATGCGGACAAGATTGCAAAATTATGTTTTTCCGTATCAGTGAGGTGTAAAACGTCGAGATTTGTAAAAATCTCGATTTTTTTTTTATGCACGATTACAAGACTTTCTCTCTACTTCGTATATACGAGAAAGTAAAAATGGTGTTAACATTTCTAGTATTTTTTAAAATTTAATTAATATGTATTTTCTTCGTAATCCACATTTACACGGATTGTGTAGGGAATATATAAAAATGAAAAAAATGTAACTTAAGTACATTTTTAAAAACTGAGTCCTTGTTAAACCATGAAAAGGACAAACCATCCTTGTTTATCTAATTTTTGTTACTTCAACCACTTACGTTACTACTACCTTAAAAGAAACCAATGTAATTGGTTAAAGAACATACAATACATAAGCATCGGTGAATAATGAGCTCACGCTCCAAAACTTCCTTACACAAATTAAGAATACACTAACTAATTTCGAAATTTCTCACACGTTTTATATGCAAATTGAAGAAAATATGTCGTGAAAAAACAAACAACAAATAATTGCTAAACCATATGGACAGCAAGTAACAAGAGGTGGATCAAATTTACTTTAAACAGGAAGTTGTGAAGTATTTGAAGCAGTAGTTTACAAATCAGAGAGCGATTGAATCAAACATTAGTTTAGCTATAATGTAAATTTGTTTTGCGCTGAAAGTATTTTTGTAGTGTAGAAAAATCTTAGCTATCCATTAACCCGTGCACAAATTGGGGAAACCGAACCAAAACCAAACCAGACCGAACCTGACTTAAACTAACCTAACCTAACCTAACCTATTCTGACCTAACCTGACCTAACCTGACCTGACCTGACCTGACCTGACCTAAACTAACCTGACCTAACCTAACCTAACCTAACCTAACCTAACCTAAACTAACCTAACCTAACCTAACCTAACCTAACCTAACCTAACCTAACCTAACCTAACCTAACCTAACCTAACCTAACTTAACCTAACCTAACCTAACCTAACCTAACTTAACCTAACCTAACCTAACCTAACCTAACCTAACCTAACCTTACCTAGCCTAACCTAACCTGACCTAACCTGACCTAACCTGACCTGACCTGAACTGACCTAACCTGACATAACCTGACCTAACCTAACATAATCTGACCTAACCTGGCCTAACATGACCTAACCTGACCTAACCTGACCTAACCTAACCTAACCTAACCTAACCTAACCTAACCTAACCTAACCTAACCTAACCTAACCTAACCTAACCTAACCTAACCTAACCTAACCTAACCTAACCTAACCTAACCTAACCTAATCTAACCTAACCTAACCTAACCTAACCTAACCTAACCTAACCTAACCTAACCTACCCTACCTTACCTAACCTAACCTAACCTAACCTAACCTAACCTAACCTAGCCTAGCCTAACCTAGCCTAGAGTCTGTCTGTCTGTCTGTCTGTCTGTCTGTCTGTCTGTCTGTCTGTCTGTCTGTCTGTCTGTCTGTCTGTCTGTCTGTCTGTCTGTCTGTCTGTCTGTCTGTCTGTCTGTCTGTCTGTCTGTCTGTCTGTCTGTCTGTCTGTCTGTCTGTCTGTCTGTCTGTCTGTCTGTCTGTCTGTCTGTCTGTCTGTCTGTCTGTCTGTCTGTCTGTCTGTCTGTCTGTCTGTCTGTCTGTCTGTCTGTCTGTCTGTCTGGATGTCTGTCTGTCTGGATGTCTTTCTGTCTGTCTGTCTGTCTGTCTGTCTGTCTGGATGTCTGTCTGTCTGTCTGTCTGTCTGTCTGTCTGTCTGTCTGTCTGTCTGTCTGTCTGTCTGTCTGTCTGTCTGTCTGTCTGTCTGTCTGTCTGTCTGTCTGTCTGTCTGTCTGTCTGTCTGTCTGTCTGTCTGTCTGTCTGTCTGTCTGTCTGTCTGTCTGTCTGTCTGTCTGTCTGTCTGTCTGTCTGTCTGTCTGTCTGTCTGTCTGTCTGTCTGTCTGTCTGTCTGTCTGTCTGTCTGGATGTCTTTCTGTCTGTCTGTCTGTCTGTCTGTCTGTCTGGATGTCTGTCTGTCTGTCTGTCTGTCTGTCTGTCTGTCTGTCTGTCTGTCTGTCTGTCTGTCTGTCTGTCTGTCTGTCTGTCTGTCTGTCTGTCTGTCTGTCTGTCTGTCTGTCTGTCTGTCTGTCTGTCTGTCTGTCTGTCTGTCTGTCTGTCTGTCTGTCTGTCTGTCTGTCTGTCTGTCTGTCTGTCTGTCTGTCTGACTGTCTGTCTGTCTGTCTGTCTGTCTTTCTGTCTATTTGAAGGAACAGATCTTTTGTATCAGGTTGTTTTTTTTTCAGTATTCTTGAAATATTACTCACGGTTCGCGGAAAAATAATGACACACACATTTCGTTTTTCATTTCCTTTTTCAACTATGGTCACGAGCTGTTATCATTTAAGTGTTCCTTAGCACGTTCATTCGCAAGACGATTTTATCTACCGAAAACAGAGTCAATTTTTAAACTTTATTTGTAACACACTAAACACACTTGTTAGCTGACGACAGCCGTCTAAGCTTAACGAAACTTACTTCCTTATTATTTTAACACGGAGATAAGTATTAAAAGATTTAGCAAAGTGTGAGAAGTTGTACTACTGATCGGCATATCGTAAGTTATTTAAGTTCATTATTAGAAGATGTTTTTATAACGTATTGTCGTGTTAAACTACTATCCGCTATCTTCTTTAAAAGGGAAAGAACGAGTGATGAATACCAAATTAGACAAATAGCTTATGCTATCATTTCTAGAATAAAGTTATAACTCAAAGAGTTAAGTCTAAACAAGTTAATTAAAAAGTCTAGTGACAATTTTAGCGCAATTTCCTTATGTTATCTAAAAATAGCTCTGTCGTAGCGTAAATCAAGAGCAGGGTTAGTAAAACCATTGGTTAGTTATTAAAACGTTTTTTATTAAAAAAAAATTCAGTATTTTACATGTTTTATTTACAATAGAGTTACATGACTAAAAACCATTGCGCGCCTACTGAATGTGATAGCGCAGCCATGGAACGCGATGGCGCAGCTATTGAACGTGATGACGCGTGTGGTGTGGTTGGAAAAAATGCCTACTAATTCGGTCCAAATTTTAATTAATTCAAAATTTTTTTTGTGACTAAACGAAAGGATATTTTTGAAAACTTTCTTCGGCAATATTGTTCTAAATTATGGCAGGAATCGATTGGTACATGTTTCAAGTCGCTAAGTGGTCTGGTTGCCGAGATATGGGCCAAATCTGCTTTTTTTCGAGGTTTTTTGACTTTTCCGGGAAATCCATGAAAGAAACCCGTAATTTTTATGGCCTATGTTCATCCTCGTAACTTGCTTAACATAATTGCTTTTGGAACTAGTCATCGATATTGCTTCGTTGAGGAGAAGATACGACTTAAAGCTGCGGACACACATCCATCCATTCATTCATACATTCATACATCCAGAAATGACGGGTTAATAAACGCAATTCTCCAGAATGGAAATTGCGCTAAAAAAATGTAATGACCGAAAATTTCCTGCCGTTGCCATTCTGATGGCGGCCATCTTTTAATTATTTTTTTTTACTATTTTAACATTTAAATAACTTTCTTTATTATTGAAATTGATCAAAACATTTCTTGTTATTCTGTATATCCAAGCCTAATACCGCCTGTTCCACATTCCAAACCACCAAGGTACCGACTATACAATTTAGCACAACAAATACTTCGCCAAACGAAACACACGATTCACACCAATTACGTTTATCACACCAGAAAGAACTCATTCTCTTCAACACACATACATATTACAGCAAAACACACCCCGAACACCACACAATAACCTGAGCAACAACACACCATGCCTACTCACAATCAACACGACACCATTTAAGCCACACTCCACGATCCTCATTTCTCTACAACACAAAGCTGAACCAACATCTCACCCAACTGATCACACATTCCACACCCAATTAAATAATTCACATAATATGCGCCACTCCCAATAAAATATAAAACATCAATGCTAGACACACACACCATACAAAACACTGAGTAGAATAAACTCCACAACAGCTTCACCACACACAAAACCACTTCACTCCACACTGCACGACACCATTAGCCACACTTCCAACAAAACTCCACACTACTCCGACCCACATCCTGAACTATACTTCAACACACCTCGCCCAGCCCTGCAACCAAAACGACACACCACAACATATAAATCTCATTGAAACACACACCCAAAACACATCCAATTGTCTTTCATAATACCTCTGGATACCTCACCCATATATCCTAAATATCTACACCCAATCACTGATCCAACAAACACCACTCACCATACACTAAGGTTATACACATTGATGTAGGTTCAGCCCACCGCAAATTCCGCAAGTGTGTACTAGATCAGTCTTGTCACATTTTTTCAGTATTATTAAATAGCTAACATCGTTGTGTTTATAAAAGTAATATTTTTTAAAGCCTTCAACTGACCTTCCGCTTTGATGACATGTTTGTTGTCAACGTATAACTCTGCAGTATATCCTGCACCACAACGGCTTTCACCAACGCACCAAACCCAGATGTTCTTCCCAGCATGACTTAAGCTCCGTCCGAACAAACTGCAGACATCATATCCCACTAAAGATTGACGACTTTGAAGAGGTTTACTCACATCGGCTGCCTTAGTTGTTGCTAGATGTTTACAAAATAAAATTTTAAAATCTGTATGTATCATAGCGTGTTTTTAAAACAGCGCACGAATACAGCAAGCTGGTCTAGATTGAAAATGTCAAGAGTATTTTTTAAATGAAGGCGGTATTTTGCAGGGCTTGAAATTAGATCTACAACTATTTGAGCCAAGACATCAAACCACACGCCCTCTATTCTGTCCTCTACTAGTTAGGACGTTGTATCCCTTCCAGTTCCGTTACATGTAAATCCATATAATACATATTCTACCTAGTCCTTTCTTTTTTATGCGTGTCATAGTTAGTATGAAGTTATTAGTATATTAAGAAAAAGAAAGCTATAAATACATATAAGAAAAAAAATCTGCCCTGACAATACAAATAACCTGCAATAACTGTGACAGATATTACCATTCAAGAACTGGCTTGAAGAACCACCAATGAGCGTGAACCACAAGAAATAGACATCTTTCCCTCTTGTGGCGCATCAAATTTCTAACGAATTGAGAGTAATTGTCTAATATTTTTATTGCTTCTTTTTTTAGGAGTCAAAATGTGCAATAACAATAACTTGTTCTTTAAAACATGGACGTTGGTCTTCTATGTGTACTATGTCACCAACAATCCAATTTTACAAGGTAAGTAGGATTTATATTAAAGTGTTTTGAATTAATAATAACTATATCAAATGTTACAGATATACTTATGTATATATATATATATATATATATATATATATATATATATATATATATATATATATATATATATATATATACCGATATTTAATGGATCTTGTTTATTCACACGTATTAATCATTTCGGTAACTTTTGTTATCAATGTATGTACAGTGTCATATATTACACTTTTAATTATAACTTAGAATTCACATACATGAATTTCACATGATAACTTTCTTCAGCCATGAAAACAGAAAGATTTACTGCGAGTCCCAGATATGTGACCTACCCAGAAAAGACGGCACTTATGCTTGTGTGTGATCTTCCTAACACATCCACATGGGCTGCTATCCTACATGAAGATAAAGTGCTCGTTAACAGCAGTAAATCTTCGTCATACACATTTCCCAGCCTGTATTGTAAAGATTTCGGTCTATATTTATGTGTAACAAATACTACAAAGCAACAGATAAATCTGTCGATTATCGGATGTAAGTTAATACGTTCCTAAGAACTGCAAGAAATGTATTAGAATGTTATTATTAATCCATTAATTATCATCCATTACTTCTGTACTTTTATTCATAAAGTCAATGATTTAATTGCCTTTAACAGTAAAACAAATGATGAGAAAATGAAGGTCATTGAGATTTAACTTAAAATGTTTTAATTAGACTAGAATATTCATATAAGAAATATATTAACACTTCTAACAAGGTAAAATGTTTTGCATCATTGCTCATTGCAGTACTAAGCTTAAGGGTTACTGAACAAGAAAATACAAATAATTTAACAATTAGGTACCAACATAAAAACCACACCACTTTATCAACGAGACTCATAAAAACGAAACAAATGTCAATGTTGTTGAATAAAAATAAAATTTGCACAATAAACTTTAATTAATATAGGTCCACCACAACTGTGTCTACCTTACGATGAGCTGTTAAATGCTGACCTGGGGCAAGACGCTATGTTCCATGTTTGTGTAATGATTCCTGCACCTTTAATTAGAATACATTTAAAGTTTTCTTACAAAAATACCTGGCTGGACAATGGTCAGTGTGTATCAAGATTATGTGTGACATGGACCAATGTTGAATTTTATCATTTTAACGTAAGGATAACTATGTCGGATGTGTCAGAGAAAGACTATGGAGAAATGGAATTCAAGTTTGGCACTTCTTATGCATATGAAAAGTATAGCGTCAATTACTTTCCGGTACTAATTCCAAGAGGTAAGTCTTAACTTTTATTTAATCTTAATTTGGCTTATGCTAAAATTAATCAAATAATCAAGTTACATATTTCTCTCGAGGGGTCGGGCACGCTAGTGTCAAAATATCCTAAAAGGACGACATCCAATCAGATTGTTGCCAAAAAAAAATTGAATTATAGTTGATATCCAGTAAAAGCGCAAAATATACTTAATTATAGTTTTGTTAGAACAGTGCACATTTTAAGACACTCATCACGAGCAAGCAGATATTCAAGTATTTTATAAATTGAGGACGAAGAAACAACTCCCTAAACTAGATGTAACTCCTTCTTCTTCTTCGTTCTTAATTTTAGTGTTAGAAGGGATCCCCTCCAACACAACTAAATATACGTTTCAACTGGTTATGCACCATTGAGGCCATTGACTCCGATTTCAGCCTGCATTTCTTTTTGGCTTTGCTTCCTTTGCCCAATCAAGAACAAACTACAAGGCAGCAGTTGTTTGATTTTGGAGTCGTCTCTCCTCGAGGAGTGGCTGTCCCCAGCTAACGAGCCTCATCTGCCCTGGAGTTCGAACTCGAGACTTCTCGGTTTAGCAACCATGAACTTTACCGACTCGACCACGCCTTCTCCGCAGATGTAACAATTATAGTCACATCGAAATCATATACGCATAAAATAACATTTTTCGGTATCTTTATCAAGAAATATATTGTGTCAAAAGGTAAGTTGAAAAACAAATACACCTTATAAGACCACTGTTTCACATTTAATTGGAAGAACATGCTCAATATGTGCATTGCCAGTTACCTGTCGTTTCTGAATCAAGATTGGAATGACCGAGAAAACCCTACATAGAATCGAAAACTCACTGCACAACGAGCTAAAAACTAACACTCGCTCTCTTCGGTTATAGCTTACACGCATACATATGGTTTCCATCGCACACATTTTGGAACCCATTGGATTCGGACTTTCTCGCCATAATTCACGAGGAGCTGCATATCCGTACTTCAGAAACAGTTTATCTTCTGAGGACAGAGGAAAAAGGCAAAAAAATCAAAGCAATTACAATTATTTTTTTATTTTTATGACAGTAAAACTATTTTTATACGAGAAGAAATAATAGAAATGAATTAAAACATCAATTAAGGTACGTTGTCTCCAACAGTCCATTTATATAAGATAAACAAGAACGTCAGCATTTGAATTATTTAAATTAGACCAAATATACTACACTATATTTAATACATGCTTGTAAATGTAACTGATTAAAAATAAAAATAAAGGAAACTACTGTTAGAGTAGTATTTAACGTTCAGTTTTAAATTAAATTTTAAACTGGTTTTTAATATACGTATAACAATCAACTTCCAATGTTTGCTTCTTTGTAAGCAACTGTTATATTTTTTAAATCAATGTATACACCAACAATGTCATATATTATGTTTTTAATTATAACTTAGAATTCAAATACATGAATTTCACGTGATGACTTTCTTCAGCCATGAAAACAGAAAGTTTTACCGCGAGTCCCAGATATGTGACCTACCCAGAAAAGACGGCACTTATGCTTGTGTGTGATCCTTCGAACACATCAACATGGGCTGCTATCCTACATGAAGATAAAGTGCTCGTTAATAAAAGTACATTTGCTTCCCTTCTTTCGTACACCTTCCCAAGTCTGTCTTGTAACAATTTTGGACAATATGTTTGTGTAACAAACACTACACATTATATAAATGTATCAGTTTTTGGATGTAAGTAATTTAATATATACCTAAATTGTATTAAATGTATATTATTAATCCATTTATTAGCATCCATAGTAATTTTTTTTAAAAAGCCATAATTTAATTGCCTTTACGTAAAAGAAAATTAAACCACTTCAAAATTGCGTCAATAAGCATAACATTCATCTAAGCCAGTGGCGTCGCTAGGTCGGATCTCACCCGGTGCGGCACTTCGTGGTGTCAACCCCCCCCCCCCCCAAAGAGACAAAGTATATATATATATATATATATATATATATATATATATATATATATATATATATATATATATATATATATATATATATATATACATATATATATATATATATATATATATATATACATATATATGTATGTGTGTGTGTGTGTGTTGGCTTACATATACGGGTATAAGCTTTAATCACTGCATACGTAATAGTAACCATGTTAATAGTACAGTTGGATGTAGCAATGTTTTCTTTATAGTTAGAAGGTTTACGTCATAGTGTAACCCCCAACATTTTGTAATAGTTTTTTTTTGTAAGTAAAAAAATATTTACTTTAATTAATCATTAATGGAACTGGCAGAACAATCTTTTACTTCTAAACATTTTGAAATTTTTAGCCTTGGTGTCACTCCCCTATATGGTGTCACCGGGTGCGGTCCGCGCCCCCGCCCCGCCTTTGCTACGCCTCTGATCTAAGCAATATATTGACACAGCAAGGAACAATGTGTTTGCTGCTTTCCCTAAAGCTTAAGGAATACAGAATCAGATTGTGTCACATGCAAGAAAATACAAATCATTTAACAATTAAGTATAAACATAAAACCATTTTGAAAATAAACCGGGAGTGATCTCCCCTAAACTTTCTCGAATATTCTAATATAACACTACGGGGGATGGTAACTCGGGATATAGACTTCTAGACATGATTTTTGATCCATTTTAAATACTCACATTTTTAAAATAGAATATAATCTCGTAGAAAAAAGAAATGCACACCAAGTGAACGCTAAATAAAGATGTGCATAATAGTGCGCAATATTATTAGTACTTTATAAATTTACATGCGTTTTTTGAGAAATCGGAAATAGCGTAAATAAGTACTTACCGTCAACGGAAATTACTCAAAATTTGACAGAAGGTAGAGAATTAGAATTTTTACTTACATGTCAAGTGTCATTTATCTATTTGAAATAGTACACACGTTATAGGCTTTTCAAAAATTCAAAGTAGAAAATGTACCACTTCCGGTTATCGGAAATCGCTCGAAAGTTGAAACTGATCTACGATTTTGATAAAATACTTATATATGAAATTTCATCAACCTAGCTGTAACGGTACTCAAGTTATCGTATTTACACACGGACACATACACACACACTTACACACACACACAGACATACGGACAAGATTGCAAAATTATGTTTTTCCGTATCAGTGAGATGTAAAACGTCGAGATTTGTAAAAATCTCGATTTTTTTTTTTTGCACGATTACAAAACTTTCTCTATACTTCGTATATACGAGAAAGTAAAAAATATCAAAAAGGCTCCGAAAAAAAATCAAAAACAAAAATTAAAGTCAAGTTTATACATAGTTACTATGTATATATAGACTAGGATCGTGTATGTAGAAGTAATTGCTTAATGCTATCCCTCATCATTGTTAAAAAAAATAAGTTTGTGCATTAAACTTTTCGTTGTATAGGTCCACCACAGCTGTGTCTACCTCACGATAAACTGTTGAAAGCTGACTTGGGGCAAGACTTTATGTTCGATGTTTGTGTAATGGTTCCTAACCCCGTAATTGATATACCTCTAACTGTCTCTTACAAAAATACCTTGCTGTCCAATGGTCAATGTGTATCAAGATTATGTGTGACATGGACCAATGTTGAATTTTATCGTTTTAACGTAAGGATAACTATCTCGGATGTGTCAGAGAAAGACTCTGGAGAAATGCAATTCAAGTTTGGCACTTATTTACATGAAAATTTAAGCGTCAATTACTTTCCGGTACTTATAACAAGAGGTAAGTCTTATCTTTTATTTAATATCAATTAGGCTTATGGGAACAATTAAACAAGTAATCAAGTTAAATATCCGAGACAACTTAAAAAATTAAGAAGGGTAAAATACGAATTCTTTGAATATTTAAGTATGTATTTCAAATAGTTTGATATCAAATAATTTATGTTTAAAAATTGTATAGATAAAAATTTGAATGCAGTTTACAGCATTCTTTTGCTCTTTTAAAAATGGTTTGTATTATTACAATATATACTTATTGTTTAATTCGTTTGAGAATATGTGTTATAGGTAAACAGCTAATGTCCAGTTTCAAACGAACAGGTATCTTTCAACTAACCGACCACCCCCTCCCCCATACTTCAAGGCCCCAAACCCCACCCACTATAACGGTGCGCAAGCGTCCTTTTTCACGCGTCTTTTCTTTTTGGATATTGTGGCATTTAGACAATACGTGTTTCCACTGACATATATATATATATATATATATATATATATATATATATATATATATAATACAAATTATGTGGCGTACATACGTACGTAGGTCTGGCGGCTTTTTATGATTCATTGTCCGGTATAAAAAGCTAAATGCATGCACAAATGAGGATTATAACAAAAGCAAAGTCATCGTGCACTTTCTGGCTAAATGTAATTAACATTATAATTGTTTTACAATTTTCAAATATTTCTATAGAGACCACCTCATTTCAGACATTTAACGTCTTCGTAATTTAAATATTCAGCGCTGCATTAATCGCCTTGCAAATACCTAATTAGTATTTATTTAATGCTATGAAAAATAAAACGGGACTAAAGAAATAATGCAATTAAATATTTTCATATTTTAAAATGCTACTATAATTAGATCAGGTTTTACAACTTTTATTTTCATTTAAAAATCCAACAATAGTTGTCTTCTAATAAATACATTTCAATTCTGTATGTGACCGCGGACCGCGTTTACCAAAGGAATATAAGAAAATAATCGAATTCATCGTCAAGTGTTATACATCTATTGCTCATCGTCTAAATTCGTGATTTAAAAAATTAGTATTGAAAGTGTTGTAAAACAATTTTAATTGTGTCTGAAATTTTTTTATAATTAGTTTTTAGCATTCATTACGTCCCTTGATAAATTAGGAAAACACTATTACTTTCCTTTTTAAAAAGCATTACATCGGGGGGGGGGGGGGGGGGGGGGGGAAATACTTTTTATTACTTTGTTTTTGGTTTTGGGAAAAAAATACGTACAAAATTAGCGGGGACTGATCATGTGCAATGTTATAGGTTTTTTAATTACTGCCTTTTATTTATTTTATACATTTAGCGTACTGTTTACTACTTATTTTTTTAAATCAAAAACAGTTAAGAAGCCAGCTCCTTAAGGTCTTCTATGTTTACTTATTTTGTTTACGAAAAAGCTTGGTATATGGTTTTATAATTCGTTTACTTTTTTGCGTTTGTGTTTTCTTTGTGTTTGTGTTTGCGTTCGTGTTATATTTGCGTTTTTTTTGTGTTTTGGTTTTGGTTGATTATGGTGGGCAATGCCGGGTATATACTGATTACTAAGCACACATGTCATGTTCATTTACAGATAGGTTTTTCACAGAGGCCAGTACAGGGCCTGACCGGGACGGCTAGTCTATATATATATAATTCTCTTCTTGGAGACCATAGAAAAACACCAAGCTGTAAGCGCGTCTAGCAGCCCCCTTTCTTCCTCTCTAGGCATATCACTACCCCCCACCCCCACATGGTCTGGTGAGCTGTGGTTCACGCTAAATGTTTACAATCGTAAAGTCGGGTCTAGTGACGGATATTAGGGGCAGATAATTTAGATTGAAACTATTTTAAACTTAGGGTAGGTAACTAAGAGGATGCTGTTTTCACGTGGTGGGGGTGGGGGTGTAGGGTAGGGGTTGGGGTTGGGGAAAGGAGGGAGTGGGATGGGGGGTATCGTCCTCAACGACCTACTGATAGTGTTTTAAAGCAAATATTTTCAGTGGCAGCATCGGTAATGTTGAATTCACAAAATATGAATTACTGAAAAGTAGAAAATAAAACAACTAAATAGCGGCTTATGATACGCCGCGGGTCGGCTCGTTATTATATTATTTTTATTATTTGACTTAATTGATCGCCTAATTAATTTGTTATGAATTAATTAAAATTTGGACCGAATTAGTAGACAGTTCTATCCACACGCGTCATTACGGCCCTCTTGGTCGTGGAGCGAGGGGGGGGGGGGACTCTACCACAAAAGCGCGTCATCACGTTCAATATACGCGCTATTGTTTTTAGTCGGGTCATTAGTCTAGTTCTTTACCACTAGACTACGTCATTCCATAACACTTTTATGTAATAAAAAGCTTTTAAAAAATACCCCAAATGTATCGAACTAATATTTTATGAGTTTTATAATACTTTAGTTTGATTTTTTTTAAATATGACCGTTATGAAACATTTCATTTTAATAGCATAGAGGCGGCCATAACAAGTACGATTGTGTATAGCATTTTACAGCTAAATACACTTCCAAATTCTTGACATGTGAAAACATCAGAGACTGTTAAATTTTCTGCAAGTTACATGTTCCGTTGTGTATCGTAACTTACACAAACTTTTGTTTGTCTAACTGTTGCAAAAGTAAAAAACAATTTTAAATTTCATTGTTTAATTTCTAGAATTATAATAGACTGACTAATTTATACTACTCTATAAACAACGCGTTAGTGTACAATTATTCTTGCTTAATTTGTAATTGTATATTTCTCTTTAGGTACAAACGACAAAAACAACACAGACGATTCTATGAAATATATGATAGCCTCTATTATTCTCGTGCTGTTCTGTATTATTGGCTGTGGCTTATTAAGCTTTAAGAAAGGTAAGCATTGATGAATCATAATAAAACAAATTGGTATAGTTTAAGCTGTGTTAGCTATGATTCTGTATGATATAATGTTGTAAAGACTGTTGACCTATTTTAAATTTGTTTCACTCTTTGTATAGTTAGACAAAGTATTCAGCAATTACGGTAAGCCTACAATGAATCTTTTTTTTCGTGTAATAATCTTAGTTGATAATTAAAGCACAATTTATTAAAATAAATATTGTCTTAATTGTATTTATTGCACTTTTGTTGGACCGAACATATCAACACTCAAATAGTATATTAATTGATATAAGCCGTTAATTTGGTCATAAACATTGTTATAAGCACAACAACATAAAATAGAAAAAAGTATTGTATTTGCATTTTTAAAAATAAAAAAAAACTAAAGCTAATATTTTCCTTTCTATAGACAAGACGTTATGTCTAGGTGTCTCTGTTTACGACAGAATGAATCGGGAAATGAAAACGAAGGTACACATTGTTGTAGAATATATGTTCACGTAATTTAATTTAAGTATAAAACAAGTAGTTCGAATTCGGGTTCAAATCAGCGGAACGTCCCTGAGCCCACCCAGTTGTGATGGGTACCTAACTTACATTAGAGAAAAAAAAGGCGGCTGGGCATAGTGTTGACCACTATCCTTTTATATGCCGAGGTCTATGAAGCAGACAAACTCTATTCATTGTGTCTTGGACTCGGACCGGAAATGATGATGATCTAAAAAGTGTGACACTGAGGTTTAAACTCATTTGTTTCCGCATTGCATTTACTCTGTTGTTTCTAAACTGATTTAATATAATAATGATTTCTTATTAAAATAAAATTATAAGCTGCTTCATATGTTAAAAATATAAGTTTGCGATGCTTTAACTAACACAATCATGTATTATTTTTAGTTTCGGAGGCGGAGCACGATTATATATCAGTGTATGATTTCTGCCCTGAACAAAACCCAGAGCTTTCTGTAGAGCATCCTTATAATGGAGACAGCGAAACAACTAATCCTACAAACCTGTATGATGAAATTCAAGATACTACTGAAAATACAACACCTTTTAATCTTGTAGAAGATTATGTAACTGTTGTTTAACATATATTGATTTTACATAAGATATTTTAAGGCGTTTTAAATATTTAGTTATCAGTTTAGCAATATTATGTATTCTGATCATACTGTGCTTTATAACTTATCAATGATTATTATTTACGTGACTGCTTAATGTCAAATGTTCAAAGCCGTGACTTTCTAGTCGTGCGCCGTCTCCCTCTGCCTGTTTAAGAACTTCAATTATAGTGTTTATTGTTATTTTTTCAATAATAAATTATACCCAAAATTTATTTTAGTAATATAAGAATTTATTACAATAGCAAAAAACAATAAATAACATTTTTAATAGTTTAAGTAAATTCATCTTCAAAAAAGTTAACGATTCAACATTTTAAAAAAATATGTGTACAAATCGGAATAAAACGTATTTGCAATTACATAAAAAGAGAACGTTTTATAAACCTACATTACATCAAATGTTAATACGTAATATACAAATAGTAACGATACAGACAAGGACTTACATCTCAGTTGATTTTACAAACTTCTATTTAACTTGCATGCTCTGAATATCTATCTGTCTTTATGTTGTCATGGAACGAAACTGGCGAGCGTAATTTCAACCACTTCTAACTGATCGATTCGATTAAAACTTGGCACGTGGTCAAGACTCAAGGCTCAATTACAATGCAGTCTGACAACATATTTGACTTAAGTGATGGCTGATTAATGTTTTAAAGAATTGATTAAACTTAATTGGATGTATAATAACATTTTAAAGAATTAATTGAAATTCCCTATAAAGTAATATTTACTGCGCTACTGTTTCTCACATTCTCGCAATAGTTTCTAGTCATGTTAAAGTACTGAAAAAATGATGCAAAAAAAAAAAACGTTTTAATAACAAGCTTTTCTATATGAACGTACTAAAAAAGATAAAATAAATGATTTTCTTTAAATATATCATAATACACTACTACTTAAATAAATGTAAAGAAAAGCGTGGATAGCCTTCTGAATTTTATTAAAGCATTAAATGAAGAATGCGGTGACCCTCTTTTTTCTTTTAGTGATTCAAATAGTAGTGTATTATTATATTTTTTAAGAAAATTATTTATTTTCTCCTTTTTAGTGCAACTTATTTATTTATGCAAGCTTGTATTTAATTTGCTTTTTCTGTCTGTCAACCTGTCGACATGTAATGAAACTGCCGAACGAGATTTCGACCACTTGTAACTGACCGATTTCTCTAAACCTTAGCACGTCTGTCAAGACCCGATAAATTGTAGTAGAGGTATTCAATAATTATTTTTTTTATTATTATTATTCAAATAGGAATTCATAATTAAGTATTAAAAGACAATTATTTATTTCCTCCTTTTTAGTGAATTATTACATATTAAAAAAAAAATTATGAATTTTTCAACATTTTGGAAAATCACTGTTTTTTTTTACATATAGTTTCCAGGATAATTTCTATCTAAAATATAACAAATTTTGGAGGAAAACCTAAAAGTATAGCCTGACATATACATGTAACAAAACTGACCAAATCTTATTTTGATTTTCTGCACGCGATGAATTTCCCAACATTAACCTTTAACAAGGTGATAAGATCAACAAGAAGGATGAGAGAGAAAGTGCTGGCTAAAAGAGCTATACCGACCCCGCCCAGGTATGTGACGGATGGACGTGGCTCAGGCTGTGAGATCTTCGTTCTTTTATAGGATGATGTGTTCGTTTTGTCTATGTAAAGAGTCTTGTGTATGTTGTCCAATAGCAACTTAACATTGGTAAAAGTCGTCAGTTTTTTCAAACGAGCTGTGATTTTTACGATCGAGGTACTACGAGTCAACGTGTCACTTTTCATTGTTGTAATGTCACTTTCCATTGTTGCAATGCCACTTTCCATTGTAGAAATGTCACTTTCCATTGTTGCAATGCCACTTTCCATTGTTGTAATGTCACTTTCCATTGTTGCAATGCCACTTTCCATTGTTGTAATGTCACTTCCCATTGTTGCAATGCCACTTTCCATTGTTGTAATGTCACTTTCCATTGTTGCAATGCCACTTTCCATTGTTGTAATGTAACTTTCCATATTGTTGTAATGTCACTTTCCATTGTTATATTGTCACTTTTCATTGTTGCAATGCCACTTTCCATTATTGTAATGTCGCATACCATTGTTGTAAGCACACTTTCCATTGTTGCAATGCCACTTTCCATAGTTGTCATGCCTTTTCCCATTGCTGTAATGTCACTTTCAATTGTTGTAATGTAACTTTCCATTTTTGTAATGTCATTTTCCATTGTTGTAGACACAATTCGTTGTTGTAATGCTACTTTCCAATGTTGCAATGCCACTTTCCATTATTGTAATGTCGCTTGACATCGTGGTTATGCCACTTTTATCTGTGGTAACATCATCTCTCAAACCCCTCCCTACGTTGGAAGAAGCTTCAGCTGCAGCCGTTGACTGAGGATTACTCACCATTGTTTCCTCTTCCACACTATTGCAGTCAGGTTTGAGACGTGTTTTTTTTTTGTACATCATTGGATCAAATTTCTGGAATAAAAACATTGTAAACGAACAAGAAAATGTGAAAATAATTCAAAATGCTAACCATTTATAAACATAATGCATTACTTTAATTGTCTAGATGGTTAACGAAATAATCAAATATGTTTGATCAAATTCTGATTTTGGTCATTTATCCTACTTCCTAAGTACATTATTGGTAATATTAGCTGAAAACAGTGTAGTTTTGCATATCTTTATGTAAGGTTAGGTTATCTTGTTTCCCCTATTGCGACAGTCTGCTGACAAGATTTTCCCAGACATCTCTGTCGTGGGCTAGTCTCTCCAACTGCCCCCAGGTGTATCCAATCTTGATGTCTTCTTCCAGGTCTCGGCCTGTTTTCCTTTTGTCTTCTGCGTTCCATGTAGAGGCTTGTTATGTTATGCTGGATAGAGGCTTCTATGAGTGTGTGGCCAATCTGTCCCTATTTTCACTGGAGGATCTCTTCTTCAGCTGGCAATAGAGTTGTCTGTTGCCAATCAACTTCAGTTCTGTTGGTGTTAGGCCAGATTGTAAGATCTTTCCGAGGCATGCCTCTTTATATTTCTACGATGCTCCATATCTCAGCTACATGAAATATGTAACATACCTTATTTGGTGAATTGTATTTAAAGTGAAACGTGTGTGAAAGTTGAACACCTGGCAATCGGAAGTGAATGCGTGTGCGATCAATCACTGTCTTCTTCTTCTTCTTCGTTCTTAATATTAGTGTTGAAGGGAATCGAGATTTATCTGCCAGTGGGTTTGAACTCGAGACTGTTCGAATGTATCAACCATGAGCTTTTTGCCGACTCGAACACGCCTCCAACACAATTAAGCGTTACGTGTCAACTGTTTATGCACCATTGAGGCCATTGACTCCGATTTCAGCCTGCTTTTCTTTTTGGATTTGCTTCCAGAGCCTTTGTCCAACCAAGAACAAACTACAAGGCAGCAGTTGTTTAATTTTGGAGCTGTCTATCCTAGACAAGTGGCTGTCCCCAGCTAACGAGCCTCATCTGCCCGAGGGTTCGAACTCGAGACTTTTCGGTTTAGCAACCATGAGCTTTACCGGCTCGACCACGCCGACGCCATCAATCACTGTATTTTGCATGCTTTTTGGAGATCACTCACTGACTGAAGGGAGTGAATTTAGAGCTATATAATCGGGGTAAATGAGCTTTCCAGAGGACCACCTAAATGAATGCAAGTGGAAGATATGTGTGTTGACTGATAGAATTTGAAATGTATTCAGTACTATTCCTATAAGTTCTATCTCATGTATTCACGCACTATAAGTGCTATATCGAACGGTGCTTGTTTGATTATTAAATGAATTGTAATCTTTGTGGATTTTACTATTGTAAATAAAGTTGTAAAATGAACAAGTAGTTTATCGTTAATCTTTAAAGAAAGAAAAATTTGCAATAACATCTAACTGTCTGAATGAAAATAGAGTGTTACAGAATAAAACAGGTTTTACTATTGTGCTGAAGACTTTGATTTTTATTCCGAAAGTTAAATCTCCTAAACCCATACCTTTAGTACAACAATAATCTAGATAATTCTATCTAGAACTAGAAAATAATGAGTTTCTATACTAAACTATTTCAGACCTTCGTTATTTTATATAAATCTTTGTTTGTTTAGCTATGGAATTGGCTTTTTTTTTAAGATAAAATTTAATTTAAAAATTACTAGACTTAGATCTAGATCTAAATCAATTGCATAAGGAGACTCATCAAAGTATTAAATTATACCACATAAAACATCAGTGACGTCACGAGTCTAAGTTGTTAGTGTAATTGGCTTCCATGCAGGTGGCACGGGTTCTAGACACATCACGTCAATGTAAAAAAAAAATTCAATTTTTTTTTGGATGTGAATGATAAAGTTGCCTATCTGAACTTGGCGGGACACAGGGCAGGTGAAGTAGAGTTAAACATGTTTCTTTGTCCTCAGCATATGAAGGGATAGTGTGGTCCGAAACTTGCTCGGCTGGAATCGTTTTTTTTAAACGATAAAAACATGTTGTGTGAGACTTGGCGGGACACTTGGCAGGTGAAGTAGAGTTGAGTAGGTCACCTGTGACGTCAGTATATGAAAGGATAGTGTGGTCTAGCAAGAGTTACGGCAAAAACTAGACTTAATCAAACCAGTATTAGAATCTAGATAGTTCTATCTAGATCTAGATAATAAGGATTTTCTATACTAAAGTATTTCTGACCTTCATTATTTTATATAAATATTAGTTTGTTTAGCTATGCAATTGGCTAATTTAAGTTAAAATTTAATTTCAATATACTAGATCCAGATCTAGCTAGGGCCTATGCGCGTAAATCAAGTTTCATAAGGATATAGCAAAAAAAAAACGTCAATGACGTCACGAGTCTAGATAGCTAAGTTGGTAGTGTAATTGGCTTTCAAGCGGGTGGCACTGGTTCTAGACACATCATGTCGATGTTAAAAAATGTGCTTCAATTTTTTTTTAGATATGAATGATAAAGTTCCATATTTGAACTTGGCGGGATACATGGCAGGTTAAGTAGAGTTCACCTGTTTCTTTGTGATGTTTTTATGGATGACCCCCGACACCCACAGTTATCCAAGGGATGATGGGTACTCTAGTTAGAAATAAAATTGAAATAAATTGTTTTTCAATTACATTCATCTTACAACTGAACTTAGGAAATTGAAAGGCAAACATTATCACAAATTGTAAAATCCGAGTTTACATTTTGCATTGTTATATTGATTGAAGTGTGAGGTTGTTGATGCGTGTGTGTGCTTTGTATGTATGTGTGTGTGTGGTATTGTTGTGTGTGTGTGTCTAGTTTTGATAGTGACAAATTGCACTTAATTTTACTTATCATAACCACATATAAACTAATGTCCTATCTAATGTCCTTGTTCTTCTTCAGACACAATTAAGTAATTATTAATTAAGTATTACGCGTCAACTTGTTTTGCGCCATATGGGCCATTGACACCAATTTCAGCCTAATTTTCAATTTGTATTTGTTTCCTATAGCTTATTTCCAAACAAAAACAAACTATAAGGAAGGATTTATTTCATTTTGGAGTTGTCTGTCCTAGAAGAGTCTCTGTCCCAGCTATCGAGCCTCATCTGCAGGGGGGGGGGGGGTTGATCTGTGGATTTTTAGTTTCTCGAATATACAGAGTATAGAGAAAGTATTGTAATCATCGGAAAAACATTATTTTGCAATCTTGTATGTATGTCTGTGTGTATGTATGTGTGTCTTTAAACGCGATAACTTGGGCACCGTTAAAACTAAGTTGATAATATTTTATATATAAGTATTATATCAAATTTGTAGGTCCGTATGTTTTTCCGACTTAGGGAGCTGTAAAACGTCGAGATTTGAAAAAATCTCTTTTTTTTGCTCGATTACAAGACTTTCCCTATACTTTGTATATACGATAAAGTAAAAATCATTAAAATAAACAAAACGCGAGAAACTATTGCACAAATCAAGGTTACGAGTTTATATTGACCATCTTGTCTGATAGAATGAAATCCAAACATTTATAAAACACGATTAGCTCAGGCCCTAACTGAGTTAAGGCACATTTTTGTCTTGATTGTTGACTCAGGATGGTTATACTTTGCAATAAAGTAGGTTAAATTACTAAATTAGGAAACAGATTATATATATATATACACATATAAATATATATATATAAATATATATATATAAATATATATATATATATAAATATATATATATATAAATATATATATAAATATATATATATAAATATATATATAAATATATATATATATTTATATATATATTTATATATATATATATATATATATATATATATATATATATATATATATATATATATATATATATATATATATGTCTGTGTATTCTATTCTATTCTATTTTTAAAAGTTTAAGTAATTAAAAATCATGTCTATATTCCGAGTTATACAAGAATATTCGAGAAAGTTTAGGGGAGATCACTCCCGGTTTATTTTTTCCAGTTCCGCCACTGGGTATCGCCCTCATGATGCCAATAAAATGAAATGCAATAACTGTTCCAGATATTGCCATTCCAGAATGACCCCTGATGATCAATTGAGTTATTTTTCTGAAATTTTAATTGTTGATTCTTTCTTCAGTAGTGAAAATGTATAATAACAACAACTTACTTTTCAAAACAAGGACCTTGCTTTTCTATGTGTACCACGTCACTAGCACTCCAATTTTACAAGGTAAACTATGTTTAAGTATTTTAAATTGGAATAATTATATCGTATATGAGACATATACTTTATACATTCTAGTAAATTAAATGAATTTAATACAAATGCTTTATTATTTTTTATTCACTCGTCATGAACATCGAGGTACATATTTTTACAAGATTGATAAATTCTTTTAAACAAATTTTATATGTTAATTTTTTTTTGTTATCAATATATATATATATATATATATATATATATATATATATATATATATATATTTATTTATTTATTTATTTATTTATTTATTTATTTATATATACACCAAGGGTATCTAATATATTTTTTTTAATTATAACATTGAATTCACCTACAATTAAATTTTACAATATGACTTTACTCAACAATGAATATAGAACGATTTACTGAGAGTCGCAGATACGTGGCCTACCCAGAAAAGACGGCACTCATTCTTGCGTGTGACCCTCTCAACACATCCTTATGGGCTGCTATCCTACATGAAGATAAAGTGCTCGTTAACAGAATTACATGTTCGTCCATTTTTTCGTACACCTTCCCAAGTCTGTCTTGTAACAATTTTGGCGATTATTTTTGTTAAACAATTACGAAACAACTTATCACAGTGTATGTTAAGGGATGTAAGTAATTTAATATGCACCTACGAATTGTAATACAGTGTTATATTAAATCAATTAATTATCATCCATTGCTCTAAATACTTATTCCAAGAAGCCAATTATTTATTAGCCATTACAGTAAATCAAATAAAATGAAAACGAAGGTCATTGAGATTTAACTGAAAATGTTTTTTATAAATCTAGACGTTATTTAAACCATTTCGTAAATTTTGTCAATAAGCAATATATGCGTCTAAGCAATATATCAACACTTACAGCAAGGAACATAGTTTTTGCAGCTCTCCTTATATCAAAGATTTAAGGTTACTGAACCACCTTGTGTTACAAGCAAGAACAGAATAATATAAATCATCTAATAAAAAATGTACCCTTATAAAAGAAAACAAAACGTTATCATTGAGGCTTCGACAAAATTAAAACGAAAATTGAGGTCAAATTTAAGTTAGCTACCATGAATATATAAATTGTCGATGTTGTAAAAAAGTTAATGGTGTCACTAACTATTGTTCAATAAAAATAAAATGTGTACATTAAACTTTTTGTCGTATAGGTCCACCACAGCTGTGTCTACCTCGCGATAAAGTGTTGGAAGCTGACCTAGGACAAGACGTTATGTTTGATGTTTGTGTAATGGTTAATGCACCCTTTAGTAAAATACCTTTAAAGGTCTCATACAAATATACTTTGCTGGATAATGGTAAGAGTGTATCAAGATTATGTGTGACATGGAACAATGATAAATTTGATAGTTTAAACGTGAAGATAATTACCTCAAATGTGTCAGGGGAAGACAACGGAGAAATTAAACTCAAGTTTGGAGCTTCTTATTTAAATGAGAATTATAACTTAAATTACTTTCCAAGAAGTAAATAATCTCACTAATATTGTGTGAAGTCGTAGACCGACCCCCGAGGATAACAAAAAAACATTATTACCGGCGAAAAAAAAACCTTAGGGTCGTTAAATTTGTCCAGATGACGTATTTTCTTATAAACAATTGTTTGTGAAATAGTTAACAAAGACATACTTTATTCGTTCAATTTTCAAGGGAGGTAACTTTTTTAAAATAATTATTTTTCAAACAATTGAATACTATTTTAAACATAAACAGAACATGACGAAGTCTAGCATTTGTTTCAGTAAAAAATTGTTGTTAATTAAGATAAGTATCCTAATTAAATAAGTTAGTTAATTTTAAAAGTCAATCTAATATAAATTATGAGAAATACTGTTCATGAAACCTCTGTAGTTCTAATTCCATTTTAGTCATACATTTCGAACTTTCCAATCTTTTCTCTGAAAATGAACTTTAAATAACAAAGAACAACAACATCTCTATACTACTAAAACTCAAGTTTGTTTACATCTTTGAATATGTATTTTTTTTGTTTGTTTTTTTTTTGTTTGTCTAATTGGGTAATGGAGAGAATCTTCTCTATGTGGACAGCTGTAAAATAGTATGTAGATTCTATATAGAGAACAATTTTTGTTTTAAGACAGACTGTTAATCATAAATTTATTTAAAGACGTTAATGAATTTATTGATTTTTTCATTGGTAGATTAACCACATTAATTTTAAAAGTTTAGAAAAACGACTTTACTTTGAGTGAATAGTTACGTAAGTTTCTTTATTAAACTACTTTAGCCCTTAAATTCTTGATATAAATCTTTGTGATTCATCTATCTAGATCTAGAATAGATCTAATCTAGATCTAGCAAGAGTTACGCAAATACTAGACTTAAGAAAACCAGTCGTAGAATCTAGATAATTCTATCTAGATCTAGATGATAATGAGATTCTAGAGTAAACTATTTCAGACCTTGATTATTTTATATAAATCTTTGTTTGTTTACCTATGGAATTGACTAATTTAAGATAAAATTTAAATTTGAAAGTTACTAGACTTAGATCTAGATAGGGCCTATGCGCGTAAATCAAGTTGCATAGGGAGACTCAAAGTATTAAAATATAACATAAAAAACATCAGTGACGTCATGAGTCTAAATAGCTAAGTTGTTAGTGTATTACGCTTTCATGCGGGTGACACGGGTTCTAGACATATCACGTCAATGTTAAAAAAAAAATCAATTTTTATTTTATTTTTTAGATGTAAATGATAAAGTTGCCTATCTGAACTTGGCAGGATACAGGGCAGGTGAAGTAGAGTTCACTTGTTTCTTTGTCCTAAGCATATGAAGGGTTAGTGTGGTTAGAAACATATTAGGCCGGAATCGTTTTTTTAAACGATAAAAACATGTTGTCTGAGACTTGGCGGGACACTGGGCAGGTGAAGTAGAGTTGAGTAGGTCACCTGTGACGTCAGTATATGAAGGGATAGTGTGGTCAACCTATGCTCAGCCTAAATCGGTGTTTTTAAAAGATAAAAAACGTCTTTTTGAATGAGGGGTCTGGTTATTTTGTGTTGATAAGTGACAGACGTGATGTCATTTACGGATGACCCCCGAAACCCACAGTTATCCAATGGATGACCGGGTAAGTCTAGTTTTCTCTAAAATTAGCATTACTGTTTAAATTTAAGCACTCCACTACACAGCTGTCACTAAATAATTAAGTATTCAAATTCTCAAATGTTTTTGAAAACTTAAGCGAAGCTAGGCAGTATGCCTAGTATTTCATACATCTTTAAATAGCAAACTTCATATACTAGATAAAATGTTTTATTATTAGAGAAATAATTAGTGATGGGAAGAGGAAAGACAGTGAAAAATACATTTCTGTAAGTTTTATTACTATGAAAACATTCACCATAGCAGTTCCTCTTAAACCGGCCATTTATTGGTACACATGAAGAATTAGTTTCAAATTTTGAGAAACTTTCTTACACCTAACTAAATGATCGATTGCAACGCCATATAGGAAAACTATTGGTTCAATTTTAAATTAAATACATCGTCTACGCTGCGTTTGTAATTATTCACGATTGTCAACATCAAAAGTTATATTTAACTATTTTTTTCTAACTACAACTGTTAGTAAAACAGTGAGTAAAATGGGTCGATTTATCTAGTATAAGCTGAATTAATCTAATTTTCTCTTTAAGCAAATGTTATTTCTATTGAAAACGTGGATAATCAGGTACATTGATTCACATGATAAATCAATTTCTTCTCAACGTTTGTATTTACAGGTATAATGATATTCTGCAGAACGATCCCGTTCTTTCTGTGGTGGAGCGAATATCCGTTAAAACGTATCCGAATAAACGTTTACTTCTCTGTTGGACTCCTGACCAACGGCTTGACCATCCTCACAGTCCACAGAATCTGGGACCGGGCACCGTCGTCCCTGCTGCTGACCACTCTGGCATTCTTTGACGCGGCGGCTCTGATGGCCAAGCTGGTGGAACACGTCATCGATTACAACATTTATTCAGTAGGGACTGTCTCCTGCGTGATGAACAACTTCAACGTGGTCTACTGTACTAGCCTGGCTAACTGGAACATCGTGTTTATGGCCATCGAGCGGTTCATCTCCGTACGATACCCCCTGAAGAAATTATACCTAGTAAGCAGACGGCGTTGTAAGCAATCAACCTCAGGTTTAGCGCTAGTTCTTCTTCTGGTTTTAGGACCGTTTTGCGTTTTATTTGTCGAAGAATGAGACATAGATTTATGTAAAAGTAAAATAATAATCATTTAAAAAGTTTTAAAAAACCCACGTTTTCTGATTGAACTAAAAAGTAGAAAATAAATACTATACATCACAATAATGCAAGCGATCACTCTACTATAAGCGATGAAAAACGTGTGGCGCCGAAGTAAAAGTTATATTACTATTGATTAGATAATACTATTGACTTTTATTAGGGAGCTTGTAGAGAGTCAACAGTATTAGAAACTGTAAGAAAATCACGGCGCCCCACGTTTTTCATCGCTTATAGTAGAGTGATCGCTTGCATTATTGTGATGTATAGTATTTATTTTCTACTTTTTAGTTCAATCAGAAAACGTGGGTTTTTAAAAACTTTTTTAATGATTATTATTTTCTACTTTTTAGTCTTTGTCTGTTTGTTTGCATTGAAATCTTGCTATCGATTTTATCTTTTCACTTTTTTTGGGTAAACGAAGACAACTCGTAAAAAGACAACTCGTAAAAAACGAGAGACCCTTTCTTCTTCGGTCTCAATCGCAAGTGAATGATTGTCAGAGGTTAGTTGATAGCGGTTAGGACGAGGGCTGGTTACTGACTAGAACACATAGATTTGAACCCGTGTCGAGTGGGATAGCAATCGTGTGCCCAACCACTCGACCATATCGTCTCCCCCAAACTGGCCACCAGTGGTAATAGTTACCTCCTGTAAGTTTAAAGTCGGTTCAAACTAAATTATCTGCCCCTAAGCCTGTCGCGACGTGGGATCGTTTCGCGTCACTGCGCGCGGCAAGAGAGAGGCGAGCTACGCGTCGCTCGTTTTTTTTCTAATGGCTCGCAGAGGAGAATTATATATATAGATTATATAGCGGTCTAAAATGCTCAATAAAATGTTTCCATTGATCAATTTAGTAATAATAACAATTGAATATTCTATGGTCATCCAAAAGAAAGCTTCCCTGAAAATTTCAGCGCGCTAGCTAACTGGGAAGTGCCAGAAATTTCGATCGCAAGATTTGATTGGAAAAACAAACAAACAGAGAAAGCAAGTTAAAGAAAACGTGGGAATAAGTTCACTCCAGGAGTTCTACTAGTACATGAACACGATTTACATTGTTCTACATCTGGCTTTAGTGTCCGTCTTTACCAGTGCTATCATCCACGCGCTCTGCGGTCCACAGAAGTTCGGTCCAGCAAAACCTCACGACCAGAAAATGGTACCTTGCACCAGACAGGCCGTGTTGAAGCGTGAACGACTGGAGGCGATCCTCACAAAGTGGATGATCCTGTCTATTGGCGTGTTCGTGCTACTCACCGTCCCCTCGTTTGTTATCACGCTCATATACAGTACCTTCGACTACAAGAAACGGGTTCTGTTAAACGATGTCCAGATGATCATTTTTGACTCCTCCTATATAGATACTCCAACTAGCTGTTAGAGTAAGGTTCACTTCTTCCGAATAGAGGGGGAGGGGGGACTTAAGTAGTTGGAGTGAAACATTTTTTAAGATATATAATTTTTTTTAGATAGTACCATCAAAATAGCCTGCCCACACAACCACTGACTGCTACACACAACCACTGACTACCACATACACACAACCACTGACTTACACACAACCACTGACTGCCACACACAACCACTGACTACCACATACACACAACCACTGGCTGACACACAACCACTGACTGACAAACACAACCACTGACTACCACATACTTACAAACACTGACTGACACACAACCACTGACTACCACATAACACAACCACTGACTTACACACAAACACTGACTGCCACACACAACCACTGACTACCACATACACACAACCACTGACTTACACACAACCACTGACTGCCCCCACAACCACTGACTATCACATACACACAACCACTGGCTGACACACAACCACTGACTGACAAACACAACCACTGACTACCACATACTTACAAACACTGACTGACACACAACCACTGACTACCACATAACACAACCACTGACTTACACACAAACACTGACTGCCACACACAACCACTGACTACCACATACACACAACCACCGACTTACACACAACCACTGACTGCCACACACAACCACTGACTACCACATACTAACAAACACTGACTGACACACAACCACTGACTACCACATACACACAACCACTGACTTACACACAAACACTGACTGCCACACACAACCACTGACTACCACATACACACAACCACTGACTTACACACAACCAATGACTGCCACACACAACCACTGACTACCACATACACACAACCACCGACTTACACACAACCACTGACTACCACATACTAACAAACACTGACTGACACACAACCACTGACTACCACATACACACAACCACTGACTTACACACAAACACTGACTGCCACACACAACCACTGACTACCACATACACACAACCACTGACTTACACACAACCACTGACTGCCACATACACGCAACCACTGACTGCCCCACACAACCAATGACTGTCTTACACAACCACTGACTTTCTCACACAACCACTGAATGCCATACACAACCATTGTCTACCCCACACAAAACCACTGACAGCACCACACACAACCACGGACAGCACCACACACACAACCACTGACTGCACTACACACACAACAAATGACTGTCCCACACATGTACAGTTCCCCGGCAACTTTTATCTTCGATCATAACATCACCCTTCCAATTCCACCAGCAGATTACCTTGTTAGACTCAATCACTCCCTATAACATCAACATACGCGGACATCAAATGGTCTCGCTATTGTACACACACTACTGACACTAAGCCACATACACACATTTAACATATTCTACTCATTTCACATATTCTGCACGTTTAACTTATTTTACACATTTCACATATTCTGCACATTTAACTTATTTTACACATTTCACATATTCTGCACATTTAACTTATTTTACATATTTCACATATTCTGCACATTTAACTTATTTTACACATTTCACATACTCTACACATTTAACGTAATCTACACATTTCACATATTCCACACACATCAACACACTACAACGAACTCAAGTAAAATTTTAAATATGTCAGATTTGTTTTTGGCACAAGCGATAAAAGATTATGTAATTATAAAAGTCATAAGAAAAGATAATGGGATCATAAGATAAACATAACATATTCAGCTCACAAAAAAAGACGATGTCTTATTAAAAATACTGCATAGAAAAAAATGCATTCGACTTTTTGAATAAATGGACATTTTAACAATGAAACATTTTAAATACAGACCCCAATCTTTACTAATCAGAGTTCGCCTTTTATTCAGTTACTAAAATTACAATTACAGAATGTCCCATGTGTTGTACCGATATATATTTACCGAGTCTTGTGATAGATGGCAAACTCTATATAATTGCATGTAAGCATTATTTCCAGCTAACGAGGTTAGTCTGCTATATTTTGAACATGTATCCTACATTGTAATCGTAAGTACAAACATCATAAGGGTTTGTTTAAACAATGTCGCATGAAATCTGATATAAAATTTACTATTTTTTTTAATGAATTTTTTTATGTAGCCGATATCGCGCTGTTGCGTTGAAGACTGTATGTAGGCAAAAGTACGGTTGACATTTTTTTTTAAAGAAATTTTTTTTGTCGGCTACTGACGAGACTTTCGAGCTTCGATGCACACACTGAATGTCTGATTTACGTAACACATGTGTAGTCATATTTTCAGTCAAGTTCTTTTAAAAAAGTGTACTTAGTATTTTCCATGGTTTGAACACCTAGAAGTGAATCTTATTTGTATACACGTGTTAGTAGAAATTGTGTATGTGGTGATTCCTATGTGATTTATTTGGTGATGAATGTGATCAGCACTAGATGTTTGGAAATGTGCACACTGGCTTGAAAAGATGTAGGCCTATTCAAAATATCACATATTTCAAGTATTCAAAGAAAAAGTGAGATTTATTCTTTAGGAAACGTTGCCAAATTCTTTGCTCTCATTCAGTAATAATGATTTAACCAATGCCTATCTTTGCCATATGCAGAAGCTAGTAAACTAACATAATTCTTGTAGCACTACAAATGATTAATTTAAGCTATTTAGTTGAAATTCAAATCATAATAAATCATTAAATATCGATTCCTATTTTTAAATTACAAATTTCATCCAAGTAGCAAAATGTTAAGTAATCAACAGAGCGTGTGTTTTTTTATTCTACTCATTGTGTGTTGCTTACCAACGGAACGTGCTGGGTTAGAAAGCAAAAATGATGATGTCGAAACGTTGCAAAAACAAGAGACTGTGCAAACTATCAAGTCTGAAAAAGTCCACGATACTGTAACAACTATATCTCCTAACACCAGCTCACCGTGTCGGATAATTTCAAACATGACAGATATTTTTACTGACTGCAGCTTCAGAAGTTTACTTGAATTAAACCACACCTGGTTTCCTGTGAACACTACAATCTTATGGTTAAACAACAACAACATAGAAACCTTACCAAATCGAATATTTTCTTCATTGCATTCGCTTCGCACTCTAATTCTATCGTACAATGGCATTAAATTCGTCACTATGGAAACCTTTTCAGGGCTTGAAAACTTGGAAGAACTGAACATGGAATGCAATAATTTAAATTTAAACGAATCAACTGCATTCACTCCATTACAAAAATTGAAATATCTCTACTTGAAATGTCAACATGAGAACGATGAAAATGAAATTACGATGGATTATCCTAGGTCTCTAGTACTGTTGACACGTGATGTTAATGATCCATTCATATCTTTAGGACCAGAGTTTCTTCAGTTAAGGAACTTGTCAACATTAATATTATCTGGTGGGGCAAAGTTTGTAAACAGCACAAGTTTTGTTATGGTACCACATATTCGAGAGCTCGTCTTAACAAGTTTTTTCGACATGTCTTCCATAAGTCCTAACAGTTTTTGTCAGCTGCAAAAGTTAGAGATACTACGTGTGATATCAGTCCCTATAGGGGTCAAACCCGCTATGAAATGGTTCGAGTGTCTTGCTGGAAGAACGATGAAAATTATCACCTTGCAAGACATAGCAATCAGCCGGACAAGACTAGACATTAATTTAATTAATGGTGACAGTTATTTAAGCAAAAACATTACGTCGTCGCTAACACAAATTTGTGTTGAAGAATTTACATTAAAATCTAGCTATGTGCAGTTGATTTATGTGAACGCTCTGCATAGCCTTGTGTGGGATCGCTGCCTTAAAGTGCTAGATCTTGGTGACAATCCGCTGATTGGTCAGATTTTTGCAGACTTCCAGCTTCTAAGGTTCCGGAATTTAGAGCGTATTGAACTCTCCGACACCTTTAGGTCAAGATTTAACTTGCAAACGTTTTGGGAAAATTCAGATTATGATTTCATGAAAAAATCACTTTATTCTAAACAGATAATTAAAATGAACTTTAAGAACAGCTCTCACGAAAATACAATTTCAACACAAACGCATTCGGTGAACAATAACGATCAAAATTTCGGTTGTCTTGGTCTCAGATTCTCATCGTCACTAAAACATTTTAGCATTCGTAGACTGATAGACAAATATGGTTTTGAATTATGCATCGTGTTTTGGGACACTAACAGTATCGACTATTTGGATTTATCAGATTGTGGACTGTATAATTTTAAATTCAAAATATCCGGATTCCCTTCTATGAAAACTGCTATATTTTCTGCTAATGATATGGGATTAATTTCAGAAACATTTTTTGATGACTTCCCACTGCTGGAGAAGGTTGCTATGTCAACGTGTAATCTGGTAGTTTCTATGATGAGCTCAAAGGGCGGCAGGTACCTAGAACATCTGAAAAACCTACAATGGATCGACCTGTCTTCGAACGCACTTAACCTGCCGGCACCTGATATTTTTAAGTTTAACTCCAACTTAAAAGCCGTAAACCTTGCAAATAATCGATTCCTTTACTTCCCATTTAATTTACATCACACCCCAAATCTTATCATTCTGGATATGAGTGACAATGCTTTAACATGAATAGACAAGGATGTACAGGATCAGCTTGACGAGCTAGTTCTCCGGAATGGACTCTTTTACCTGAAGCTGGCTGGAAACGTATTTTCTTGCCAGTGTAGCAACATTCAATTTCTTCACTGGCTGCAAAACACGCTCGTGACATTGGACAACAACAGGAACTACACGTGCATGGATAAAGACGGGATGCTGACCAACACGCTCCGCTATAAGAATCTTGATACACTCTGGCAAAACTGTATGGGGGAGTTTTATTTTTCTTTGAGCATGGTGATATTCTGTGTTTCCGGAATAGGATTTTTAACGGTTTTTATATTCAATAAAAATTATAATTATGTTAAGGCATATGTGATGAATCTTTTCGGTACTTTTAAGTACCACAAGCCGAAAGATTACACGATGGGCCTGTTTATCGGATACGCTGACCACGATTACAAGTTCGCCTGTGATTCTCTCTTGCCGTATGTGGAAACGACTCTCGGCCTGAAAGCGTTTGTACGTGACCGTGACCTTTTACCTGGGTGTGACGTGGCGCGCGGGTTGGTCGAGGCGCTCAAATCCAGCTGGAGGGTTGTCCTGGTGTTCAGCGAAAACTTTCTCAGAGCAGACGACTGGATGTGGTTTACCATCAGGTGCGCCATCTACTCCCAGACACCTGCCAACCCGTCTAGAATCGTCGTCATGGTCCACAAACAACACCTGCATCATTTACCTGACGAGCTGCTCAGTGCTGTGTTGGACGAGAACGTCATCGTGGTCTCCAGGTGGGAGCTGGATTACGTCATCAGACAAAAACTTAGAACTCTTTTGTTCTAATGGTCATGTCTAGCATTAATATTTGATTTTACAAAAATACAGCTGTAGCCCACATACGTCATAGGCAGTGTAAATAACATACATCATAGGCAAGTGTAAATAACATATATCATGGGCAAGTGTAAATAACATACGTCATAGGCAAGTATAAATAACATACATCATAGGCAAGTGTAAATAACATACATGATAGGCAAGTGTAAATAACATACGTCATATGCAAGTGTAAATAACATACGTCATAGGCAAGTGTAAATAACACACGTCATAGGCAAGTGTAAATAACATACGCTATAATTTAGTAAGTAACGTTGCTGAAAAAATTAAATAAAGTGGCATTGGTATTTTAAGATTTAAAATGTTTACGGGTCATATATTTGATTTTGAGCTTCAAAGTCTAACTTAACTTTCATATTATGTTTTACCATATGTTGTTAAATAGGTGTACACTAATTGGCATTATGTTGTTGAACGTGTAATTTTATATTTTTTGTGTTAAATTCACCCGACATATTTCATGTTTTCATTAGAACCCAATCTGTCTTACTAAATTATAACAAAGCTTTGCACACAAATTTTTTTACATTTCATAGTTAGCTTCAAATAAGGAAATGTTCACATGAACTAATTTTTTTAATTGATACTTTCATTGTATTTATTTTATTTTGCTATAAGCTCTGATAATTTTTTTCCTCTATCACTATTATATTCAAACATAATAATACACACATTTCAAATTTATTTTAGTTAAATCTGGTTTCTTTTTTCTCGATCACTTGATGTCTTTAATATATTTAAAATTTCATGTATACAGAGTTTTGAATAAACGTTTGTAACCGGGTAAAAAATGTAGACCATTTTACACATTCTTAAGTCAGTTGAACCATTTTGAAATCTTTTCTGTATGTGTGCGTCGATGAGTAACTTTGTCGTTGTGTGTTATTGCGATAATATTAACGGTTAAAATTAGATACATGAGTACTCTATTTTTAACTAGGTTTTGTCAAAGCTTCAACGATATTCAGAAAGTGATAGTAATTATTTTTTACCCTAATATATAAAAGCCCATGAGTGCACTTCCCTCTCTCTCTCTGTCGGCAACATTTTTTTAGGCGATGTGATCAGCATTTTCAGCGATATATGGAGAACTTAAAGATACGGACATTTTTTTTTTAAAAAATATGGTGGATGTTTTAAATGTATGAACTAAATTTTATTTAAATAAGGAAAATAAAAATAAAGGCATATTCAAACGTAGAAACACATTTCTAGCTATGCCGCCTGAAAAGTGTTTATTGTCGAAACAAGAACGCAATAACTAACGACGTCACAAGGCACATGGTTAACTGTGGAAAAAACACAAAAACTAATGGCGTTTTCTGCCACTTTTAGGATATAAAGAAATGAACAATTACATTCAAATTTGATTTAGATCTATAGATCTACCTATCAAGACGTAGGCCTACGCTCTAAAATGTATGCTATTTTCTCGGCTAAAAGAAATACATTTTTTTTAAAAAGCAACATAAATACAATTGAACAGCCGGATGAAACATTTAAGTCTCTTAATAAGTGTGTGCATTTATTATTATTAAATTAATATGGTGTTGTGTTGACTAATCATGTATATAATTTGGTTTTTCTATTGGTAGCCTGTGTTATTTTAAATGTATCGGATTTTTAGCTATTTAGTTATGTCTTTGCTTTGTCACTAAAATTATTGTACGTATAGTAAAGGACATTGTGTTTCGACCAATAACTCTTTTATAAAATATATTTCTCAAACAAGTGTAACATTAAAATATATAGGCCTGTACATCACGCGTAACGGGTACCGACGGCTAGTATTTCCATACTCTGATAATTTGATATTTTTACATTGTATTCTTTTAAAGCACCTTTCCGTTTCGCTTCTATATGGGTCATTGAGTGTCAAATTTCTATAATTCCATAGCCCGACCCCACTGAATTACCATTCATGTGCGAATATTCCAGAAAGTTTAGCAGCGTTTATTTTCCATTTTACTTTATCGTATATACGAAGTATAGAGAAAGTCTTGTAATCGTGCAAAAAAAAAATCGAGATTTTTTCGAAATCTCGACGTTTTACACATCACTGATACGGAAAACATAATTTTGCAATCTTGTCCGTATGTCTGTGTGTGTGTGTGTGTGTGTCTGTCTGTCTGTGTGTAAACACGATTACTTGAGTACCGTTAGAGGTAGGTTGATGAAATTTCATATATAAGTATTTTATCAAAATCGTAGATCCGTATCAACTTTTGAGCGATTTCCAATAACCGGAAGAGGTACTTTTTCTACTTTGAATTTTTCAAAAGCCTATAACTTGAGTACTATTTTAGATAGATAAATGGAATTTTAGATGTAAGTAAAACATCTAATTCTCTACCTTCTGTCAAATTTTGAGTAATTTCCGTTGACCAGAAGTTATAAATTACGCTATTTCCGATTTCTCAAAAAACGCATATAAATTTATAAAGTACTAATAATATTGCGCACTATTATGCACATTTTGTTTTGGCGTTCGCTTGGTGCGCAATTCTTTTTTCTACGAGATTCTATTCTATTGTTAAAAGTTTAAGTAATTAAAAATCTTGTCTATATTCCGAGTTATATAAGAATATTCGAGAAAGTTTAGGGGAGATCACTCCCCGATTTATTTTCTTTCTATTCCATCATCGTTGAACGCTATTTCCATTATACCAGTTGCCGATTTAAGCACTGTACTTTAGCCTATATTCACCTAAACTTACACTGCCATGTTACTTTAAGCACCAACCACCAGTGGACACGTTCGGAGACATTATTATAATTCAAGTAGAAAAAACGATATGCTCTACTTATAGCTTACCAAGGTGTAAAGAATATCATTAAAAAACGTAAAAATAAATAAATCAGCGCAGCAATATTGTACAAGGCAGATTTAACCGTGACCGCCTGGTTAAACTAACAACGCTTTAACCTTTAGTTTTAACGAACTTAACTTGTATAAATAACATGTCATAAAATAAAGTGTAAACTTACCATCACATATAATGTAACCGTTTCGCTCTACTACACACAGTTGGAGGTTATATAATAAAAGGGCTCTAGTGCAGCGTTTCGATAAAGCCATAGAAATAGGACTGTATGGTGGCTCAGGTGATAAAATATGTGTCATGATTTCAATACAGTGACGAAAATAACACCACTTTTTCTAAACCGCTGTGATTTATTGCTCAGGTATGTAATGGAGGAATGCACCTTTTTACTGTGTGTATGTATGTGTGTGTGTGTGTCTGTGTGTGTGTGTGTTTCTGTGTCTGTGTGTGTCTGTGTGTGTGTCTCTGTGTGTGTGTCTGTGTGTCTATATGTGTGTGTGTGTCTGTCTGTATGTGTGTCGGTCTGTCTGTAACACGATAACTTGAGTACCGTTACAGCTAGGTTGATCAAATTTCATATATAAGTATTTTATCAAAGTCGTAGATCCGTATCAACTTTTGAGCGATTTCTGATAACCGTAAGTGGAACTTTTTCTACTTTCAATGTTCAAAAGCCTATAACTTGAGTACTTTTTCAGATAGATAAATGAAATTTCACATGTAAGTAAAGGATTTATTTCTCTGCCTTCTATCAAATTTTGAGTAATTTCCGTTGACCGGATGTAGTATTTTTTGTAATTTCCAATTTCTTAAAAGCGCATGTGAATTTATAAAGTACTAATAACATTTGCACTATTATACACATTTTGTTTTGCGTTCACTTGGTGTGTAAGTAATTAAAAATAGATTAAAAATCAATTACATTACCCGATTTGCCATCCCCTGTTTTTTTTTTAAATAAGAGAGATCACTAGTTTATCAAACTTAAACTTACTTAACTTTAATTTTTTTTTTAAATCCTCTTTTAGACCTAGAGATCAATTGGGCAGATAAAATAGTCTATATTTTTAATTACCTCGGCATATAATGAGAAGGTTTAGTCAGAAACTTTACCCAGCTGCATTTCCTTTCCCTAACTTGATTTCGGTGCGCATCAGAACCGGGCGGACTAGGGCCTTTCTACTTACTTGGACCCGATTCCAACTCAAGACTTTCGAGTTAGCAGCCAAGTGCTCTACAGCATAGGCCACGCCTGTCCCTTAACTAAAATAAGTTGGTATCAATATTTAAATGACCATTTAGTATCATGCCTGAAATACAATTTGATTCCCCGAATATAAATCTGTGTTAAAATATTGAGGAGTATAAATATTCGTTTACTTTTAATTATAAATAGAAACACATTTAAAATGGAAACTTTTCAGGTTTTCATCTCTAATGAAAACCAGAACCGGAAATTTCGCTACACCCAAAAGAAATAAAAAGAATAATAAAAAAACAAACAAACGCAAATGTGGTCTGTCACACAACCTCACTACATTAAAGAAGACGGCTATTATAATCTGACACGAAAACAACAATACATAATCTTTCGACTTAGAACAGGCCACAACAGACTAAATCAACACTTGCACAGAAAACTGAAGGTTGGGTGTGGCGAAATGTGCCCTTGTGGCAAGGCCCCGGAAAACACGGAGCACGTACTTCAGGAATGTACTTTGTATAGCCAGGCACGAGCACGACACTGGCCCCTGCCCACCCCACTCAGGGAAAAATTATATGGGGCACCTGCCAAACTGGAGACCGGTTTGTCCACGAAGTTGGACTTGTTGTCTGAATCCTCCACCATATTCACAATTAAGAACGAAGAAGAAGAAGAATCTCTAATGAAACCGCAACAAGATCTACGATGTATGCATTTCGCACAACCTTTACGCCAGCTGTTAGAATACACCTATTTGTCCAAGCTCATCACCCCCCCCCCCCCCCCACTTCACCCCACCAAAAACATTTCGGATGTAACATTTTGTTCAATTATTTTAAATGAGTTATTTAAACAACTAAATCTAAGCTGCGGCTGACCGAAATGGCAACACAACTCCCCAGTCGGCTCAATGATAAAACTGTATTTACAGTCAAAAGATGCAAGGTTGTAAGCCAAACAGTCATGGTAACATTATATTTCATGAGTGTAATCTGTTTGAATAAACATACTGGAGGCTGGTTTGCAAATCGTTGTACTAGACTGGTCCATGTTTTTCTGGTACCCTAGCAACACCTCACTATTAGAACTAGTAATAAAACAGATAGTGTTAGTTACCTCACAAGTTAAAGACTTTTACAAATACTATGGACGTTTCGACCTATATTATATTTTTCCTATCTAAAAAGACAACTTATTATAATACATTTCGCGATTGTAACACTTGCTTTTTAAAATTAATATTTTCAAATAAAAAAACAGGAGAAAACAAGTAATTTATTATTATTGTTTGGGGCATAACCAAGACCACATAAGGTGTTTTAGTCGTTTGTTTTTGTTTAAATGTGTTTTACCTGTAATATTACAGACACTTTATGAAGATTGTGACGTGTATACCACTTTACACCTTCTTTCAGATATACATAACGAAATCAAAGCACACATATAAATGTCTACAATATTTTAATGACTATAGCAACAAAACCACAAACGGCGCACACATATTCTTGACCTGCAAAGACATGACGTCATATATTGACATGACCTAAATAGAAAAATAATAACATAAATATTTTTTTTGGAATAACTTGAAACAAAGCTTTGATTCAAGAGTGTAGTGTTCTTTTTCAAGGTTTCAATCCTTAAAAACCAAAACTTAGCCATTACATAATTAAAAGTAACAAAGTGAGTCCAGATGGAATCACTGTTCTTCTTTTGGATTAGAGATTGCACCGCATGATTGACCCAGAGGCGTAGCGACCCTTCCCGGCGCCCGGGGACAAAATTTCAATTTGGCGCCCCCTAAAACTATTTATAATGCAAAAATGCAGCTAAAATGACATTTTAATTTGTTTTTACAACCCATTTTGGCGCCCCCTAAGGTCAGCGCCCGGGGACATATGTACCACCTGCCTCCCATCGCTACGCCTCTGGATTGACAATTGTAATACAATTGTTGATAGATAAAAAAGAAAAAGAAAACAGCACTATAAAATAAATGAATGTTAGATTATGTGTAATATATCGCCAAAAAACTACATAAACTAAAGGGACGTTATAGCCACAAGCTAAATGTCAAACGTGCTAGCAGGTTCTTTCCCTTCGTGCTTTGCTTTAAAAAAATATCAGTTCTAGAATGAAAGATGTCCATTAAACTGGAGGCTGCGATTTACACATAAATTACCAGTAATATGACTACCATACAAGCATAAGTTGTTTATAAAACTGTCTCTTAAACGAAACAATTCAGAACCGAGTTACACTACTATAAATATGAATATAATGCCAGCATTAGAAAAAGATATGTACACGCTCTAAGATATAAATAAACACGCCCAGTTCTACTGGCACCAACAATACAACACCAGCATCATCACAACAAGTTTACAATGTGTATCAACGCAGGATCCCTTGACTGAATCACCAACTGTTGACACATCAAAACAAGCCATACTTTTGGCAGTAGATAGGGCCTACATTGGAATAAAAATTAAACTAATGAATTCTTGCCAGTAAGGCTTGGTATATCCTTGATAAACTAGAATCTATGTTGTATTTTGTATGAAGCGATCATGTAAAACGTACCTGGTGTTAAATAAATATTCAGTGCCGTGTGTGTACCGTACATCAGAGGCGTAGCGACCGTTCCCGTTCGATTTGCACCCCCCCCCCTCAAGATTTTGATTTGCACCCCCTCAAACTTTCGATTTGCACCCCCCCCCCCCCCCTCAAAATTTCGATTTGCACCCCGCACCCCTCAAACTTTCGATTTGCACCCACCTCAACCTTTCAATTTATTTTTCCAACCCATTTTGGTGCCCCCTAAGGTCGGCGCCCGGGGACATATGTCCCCCCCCCCCCGCCCCCCGCCCCCCGCCCCCCTCGCTACGCTACTGCCGTACATCTGGTCATGTGGAAGAGACGGGGATAGACCGAGATCTTGACTCGGATAATGTCTTTGGGCAACTGCAGAAAACAGGACAGCGACAAGAACGGGGGTTGTGCAGACTTGACGTTCGTACAGGCAGAGAAGAAGTGGTTTGATATTCCCTATCGAAAGATACAACCGTCGAGTGAGAACTAATTTCATTTTGTTCATGTCTCATGAATATATGACGGTCTGCTATATTCCGTAGAACATTTATTTAAAAAATTTTCTTGAGTAATATATGAGGACTAGGATAACATTTTATTTGACTTGACTTTTTTACGAATAATCAGGTGTCCAACGTAAAAACAAAGCCGCATTGAAGACTTTAAAATCATCTATCTATCTTTCTATCTATATACTACTAAAACTCAAGTCTGTTTACATGTTTAAATATTTATTTGTTTTTTTGTTTGTTTTTTTTTTTGTTTGTCTGATTGCATACTGGAAAGAATCGGCGCTAGGTGGAGAGCTGTAAAATAGTATGTAGGTAGAGAACAATTTTTGTTTTCAGACAGACTGTTAATCACACATTTATTTAAAGACTTTAATTAATGTATTGATTTATTCATAGGTAGATTAACCACATTAATTTTAAATTATTAGAACAATGGCTTTCTTTGACTGAATAGTGACGTCACATGTGTAGTTTACCTTTTAGTACAATATAACATGGCGGCTTCCATCATAGACTTTGTGGCCCATTCAAAAGTTCATCGCGTTCTAAAGCTAATTTTCTGTCAGCCATAACTTTAACAATACGTCCGTTTGCTGTTTTTATTACGTTCAAACACTTATATAAATTTTCAACTGTCTTTTTTATTTAGTTTTACAATAAATTTCTCTAGCTCTACAATCTGTCCAAGAAAGTTATTTATAGATCTAGATCTAGAATCTAGGTCAAATCAAAGATTTATTAGTTATAAATACAATAAAAAAAAACTAGACTTAAGCAAACCAGTCGTAGATCTAGAATATAGATAACTCTTTCCCTATCTAGATTTAAATCTAGATAATAATGAGTTTCTATACACTAAACTATTTTAGACCTTTATTATTTTATATAAATCTTTGTTTATTTAGTTATGCTAATTTGGAAATGCTCGATCCAGGGACTATTTGCGTAACTTAAGATTCATACGCGGCTTCAATACCGCTAATTTGGCAAAATTATAGACGTAAATTCTAGATATACCCCAGTTGTAGATCTAAAATATAGATAATTATATCTAGATTTAGATAATTAATGAGTTTCTATATACTAAACTATTTTAGACCTTTATTATTTTATATAAATGTTTGTTTATTTAGTTATGGAATATGCTAATTTGGAAATGCTCGATACAGGGCCTATTTGCGTATCTTAAGATTCATACGCGGCTTCTATACCGCTAATTGTGCAAAATTATAGACGTAAATTATAGATATAGAATTTAGATAATAATGATTTAGATAATAATGAGTTTCTATGGAATTGGCTAATTTAGATAAAATTTAATTTTAAAGATACTATATCTAGGGCCTATGCGCGTAAATACAATTTGTTACGCACACTAAAAGTAAAATGTATAATTATTACCATCCAAGAATGTAAGAGCCTAGGTAGCTAAGATGTTAGTGTACTAAGTTACCATGCGGGTGGCATGGGTTCTAGACATGCAGTGTTTTTTTATTTAATTTTTTTTTTGGTTTTAGCTGTGAATCATAATGTTGCCTTTGCCTATTGGAACTTAGCGGGATACAGGGCAAGTGAAGTAGAGTTCACCTGTTTCTTTGTCCTCAGTATATAACGTGGATAGTGTTGTCAGAGCCATGCTCGGCCGGAATCTTTTTTTTTTTAAAGATAAAACATGTTGTCTGAGACTTGGCGGAACACTGGGCAGGTGAAGTAGCGTTGGGTAGGTGTAAAGTTCACCTGTGACGACAGCATATGAACAGATAGTGTGGTCAGACCCACGCTCAGACAAAATCTGTGTTTTCACAGACAAAAACATGTCTGAGTTGGGAGGACACTGGACAGGTGAAGTAGAGTTGACCTGTTTTTGTGACCTCAGCATATGAAAAGATTATGTTGTCAGACGAAGTCAGTGTTTTTAAAAGACAGCAAACGTCTGAGATGTGACGCCTTTTTGAATGTGGGGTCTGGTTATTTTGTGATGATTAGTGACAGACGTGATGTCATTTATGGATAACCCCCGAAAGCCACAGTTATCTAACTAGATAACGGGTAGTCTAGTATACTAATAAAACTCAAGTTTGTTTACATGTTTGAATATTTATTTGTTTGTTTGTCCGTTTGGCTATAGGAGAGAATCTGCACTATGTGTAGAGCTGTAAAATAGTAATTAGGTGGAGAACAGTTTTGTTTTCAGACAGACTGTTAATCACAATTTTTTTTAAAGACGTTAATAAGTTTATCGATTTATTTATTGGTAGATTAACCACATTAATTATTCAAGTTTAGAACAATGAGTTTACTTAGAGTGAATTGTGACGTCACATGATTCATTTACTTTTTAAAACAACAATGGCGCTTCCATCGAAGATTGTGTTGCCCATTCAGATCTTTAACGCGTTCAAAAGCTAATTGTCTGTCGGCTATAACTTTAACAAATTATTTTAAAATCAGAATAATCTATTGTTTTTTTTTTATTAAACTATTTTAGTCCTTAAATATTTGATATACATCTTTGCTTGTTAGCTTCACGGATCATCTAATTCAAGAATACAAGTGATTTTGTTTATTTAGACAGTTAGCTATGGAATTGACTTATCGTAAATTCTAGATCTAGACTTAATGTATAATCTACATCTAGATCTAGAATCTAGAATCTATTTCAGCCCTTAATTATTTTATATAAATTTTTGTATAGCTTCAATGGTAATCTATTTTGAGAATGCATGGGATTTATCTATCTTATAATCTAGGTTCTAGATTCTAGATCAAGATCTAGAGTTACGACAAAAACTAGAATCTAGACTCAACGTAAATTCTACATCTAGATCTATATCTAGACTTAACGTAAATTCTACATCTAGAATCTAGAACTAGAATCTATATACTAAATTATTTCAGGCGTTAATTATTTTATATAAATCTTTGTTTAGCTATGGAATTGGCTAATTTGGGATATATGCCGATAATTAAATCTAAAATAATAGGACCTATTCGCGTAACTGGTTTCTTACTTTGTAGTACATTATAGGACTAATTCTACATTGGTTTGTCAGTGCCCATTTAGCTAATTTTGTAGTGTAATGGCTACTTGCGGGTGGTACGGGTTCGAGACACATCACGACAAAGTTGTTTTTAAAACGTGAATGACGAAGTTGCCTATCGGGACCTCGCGGGACACAGGGCAGGTGAAGTAGAGTTTACCTGTTTCTTTGTCATCAGCATATAAAGGGATAGTGTGGTAGGAGACATGCCGGAATCGTTTTTTTAAACGATAAAAACCTGTTGTCTGAGACTTGGCGGGACACTGGGCAGGTGAAGTAGAGTTGAGTAGATCACCTGTGACGTCAGTATATGAAGGGATAGTGTGGTCAGATCCATGCTCAGCCGAAATCGGTGTTTTTAAAAGATAAAAAATGTCTTTTTCAATGCGGGGTCTGGTTATTTTGTGATTATAAGTAACAGACGTGGTGTTATTTATGAATGACCCCCAAAAATCCACAGTTATCTAACTAGATAACGGGTAATCTAGTATATATATATATATACATTGTTGTTTTTATGAGGTAATATTTGGTACTCACAACTTTGAAAAAAAAATGAAAAAAAAATTAGCGTGATTGTAAGGGGCAAATATTATCTTAAGAAGAACTAAATTTAATGAAGCGGAATGCCTGGCGTTAGTGAAGCGAGAAATAGATCCTGTGTTCAACGAATTGAAATGGGAGAGTAGACGTACCAGCCAATCCCTGCACTGGCCTCTGTGAAAAACCTTTCTGTAAAAGACCACGACGTGTTTGCTTATTAAGCAGCTTATACCTGGCATGGACGTTTGACAAAAGAACACATAACCCAACACTAACATTTAATTTAACACTAACCACAACCGGACAAAACCAAAACACAAACACAAACACACTCAAACTTAAACACAAACACAAAAGCAAACGCAAACAAAAAACTTAAACACAAACATAAGCGCAACACAAATGCAACTACAAAGCAAACACAAACATAAAAGCAAACACAAACGCAAAGATAAACACAAACAAAACCCAAACAGAAACACAAATGCAAACACACAAAAAACTTAAACACAAACACAAATACAAACGAAAATACAAATACTAATACAAACACTAATACAAACGCAAACGCAAATTCAAAACTAAACGTAAACAATGACACATAACATTAACATAAATTTAAATGCACAAATAAATGCTTAGTTCTCACATTGTAGCTCGGGGCGGCAAATCGTACCTGCCCGGGCGCCGGCGTATCAGCCTGATTCAACTTAGTAAACAACAAAAAATACCCCATTTTATCCATATTTATTGAACTAATAGTGCTCACGGGAAGGCTCATGGCGCCAAATAGCACCCTGTCACAGGACGCCTGTATTTGATTGAGTGAAGTACTATAGTATCCCTTCTTATTCAGTGTTTGTCACCCGTTTTAACACGAACTTAGGCGCCATGGTGCTCACGGGAATGCCCGAGGTGCCAGATAGCACCCTAACGGGGCGCCGGGGGACGTTGTATTTCTTTTTAGTTAAGGACTATAGTAACCTATCTATAGTCTATCGCACTGTTTAAAAGGAACTTATGCACAATAGCGCTTACATGATATCCCAGGGCGCCAAATCAAACCCTGCGGCCCTGCGGGGTCACCGAAGGACGTGCTTGATTCAATTTAGTAAACGACTATAAAACCCCAAGCTTTTCCGCACACTGAATAATAGAAGTATACATAGGGGACATTATAAACTCTTATGGAATAAAAATAATAATCAGTAAACAGTACTTTCAGTGTATAAAATAAATAAAGGATCGTATTTAAAATATGTGTTTTACCTACCACATCATTTTAAATCCATGCTAATTATACAATTTTTTTTTAAACAGCAAAACAAGCAAATAAAAATATTTATTTTTTTAAATTATTAAAAAGAATAATATTATATTTAAAGGGAGTAAGTTTTTTTTATTTATTTTTTTTTTTTTTAAATATCAAGAAAGGTAATGGGTACTAAATGAACAAAGCGAAGTAATGTTTACACTTTTAAAATTTTTGTGAAGGATGATACCTTTTCTTAGATTTTGTTTATTGCACATAACGTTAATTATATTGATAAGTTTTGAAAATGAAATTTGTTTTACAAAACTATCAATATTAATTTTATTCAATCCTTAATTTAGATTCAAATCAATGTTGTATTTAAATCTAGAAATATGAAGTAATTAATTATTCGATCATCACAATTTTTCTTTCTCACTTTAATTATAATATATTTTTTATGCACTTGAAGTGGTCGTCAATCGTTGTTTCCAGAATTTTTCATCGTCTGAAAAGTTCATAGTAGCAACGCGGGACTCCATTGACTCACTTAAAAGCTGCGTTCACAAAGATCTTAAAATATTGACCTAATCTCTACTATGCTTCGTCTAAAAGCTGCTATTTAGGTAAACCATTTTCAATGTAATCAACAATTATAAACTAAATTGCTTGCCAAGTCTAAACTTTGTTCTCCCAACACAATTGTGTCTTTCTAAATTAATCTGAACATAAGGTAAAAAACGGGCCCATGACACATACTGTAATGTTAACTACACCCATATTGTATTTTTGTTGGGACCTATCACCGACTGTTAAGATAAAAAAAACAATGTTTTAAGTGTGATCCCCGTTGACTTTACTGTACTTAACGCGAGACAAAACACTGGAAGTGGTGGTTGACTCGGGATTGTATTACGAGCCGGAACCCGAACTCAAGCGTTTATGTTAGAAATGAAGTGCTCCAGCCTGTCCCAGTTGCTATTTGTATCCAGCTACAAATGTTAACAAATTAAATTCATCATTTGAAGGCTCTATGTGGCTGCTATTTCGTCAAAATATATCATTTATCTGGTTTATTTGTCTACAGCAACTATCTGTGAGATGAAAGCAGTTTATATTTAAAGGAAGTGTCTGCCTGTGTTTGACTATCACCCATTAAATCCAATTTTACAAATGCACGGCTTTTACGTGTTGGTAAAGCAGATTACTTTAATTTTGTTTAGTTTGAACATAAGGCAAGCAACTTATTTTGGAAAATAAAACCAGCTACAGTAACGAAAACAGGAACTTCAAAGATCGTTATAAGGGCTGCAACTCCTCAAAATATAACGGATGTAGATGAAAGCTGAAGTCGAGATCCTGACAACTAAGCCACAGACACCAAAAAAAGAAGCATACTAAACACCTGTTATTTTGATTTGATTTGTTACTCTTTCTAGATGACTAAAACACAAAAACAAATAGTATACATCAAAATGTTAATTTTGTCTATAAAGTTTAGGAATAGCTTATAATTCGGTATTGAAAACAAAATTTAGTTGGTTGTAATTGCGCAATATTTTTTACACTTCACTATATAAAATATATATGTGACCTAACCTAACCTAACCTAACCTAACCTAACCTAACCTAACCTAACCTAACCTAACCTAACCTAACCTAACCTAACCTAACCTAACCTAACCTAACCTAACCTAACCTAACCTAACCTAACCTAACGTAACCTAACCTATCCTAACCTAACCTAACCTAACCTAACCTAACTTTACCTAACCTAACATAACCTAACCTAACCAAACCTAACCTAACCTAACCTAACCTAACCTAACCTAACCTAACCTAACCTAACCTAACCTAACCTATCCTAACCTAACCTAACCTAACCTAACCTAACTTTACCTAACCTAACCTAACCTAACCTAACCTAACCTAACCTAACCTAACCTAACCTAACCTAACCTAACCTAACCTAACCTAACCTAACCTAACCTAACCTAACCTAACCTAACCTAACCTAACCTAACCTAACCTAACCTAACCTAACCTAACCTAACCTAACCTAACCTAACCTGACCTGACCTGACCTGACCTGACCTGACCTGACCTGACCTGACCTGACCTGACCTGACCTGACCTGACCTGACCTGACCTGACCTGACCTGACCTGACCTGACCTGACCTGACCTGACCTGACCTGACCTGACCTGACCTAAGCTAACCTAAGCTAACCTAACCTAACCTAACCTAACCTAACCTAATCTAATCTAATCTAATCTAATCTAATCTAATCTAATCTAATCTAATCTAATCTAATCTAATCTAATCTAATCTAATCTAATCTAATCTAATCTAATCTAATCTAATCTAATCTAATCTAATCTAATCTAATCTAATCTAATCTAATCTAATCTAATCTAATCTAATCTAATCTAATCTAATCTAATCTAATCTAATCTAATCTAATCTAATCTAATCTAATCTAATCTAATCTAATCTAATCTAATCTAATCTAATCTAAATCTAATCTAATCTAATCTAATCTAATCTAATCTAATCTAATCTAATCTAATCTAATCTAATCTAATCTAATCTAATCTAATCTAATCTAATCTAATCTAATCTAATCTAATCTAATCTAATCTAATCTAATCTAATCTAATCTAATCTAATCTAATCTAATCTAATCTAATCTAATCTAATCTAATCTAATCTAATCTAATCTAATCTAATCTAATCTAATCTAATCTAATCTAATCTAATCTAATCTAATCTAATCTAATCTAATCTAATCTAATCTAATCTAATCTAATCTAATCTAATCTAATCTAATCTAATCTAATCTAATCTAATCTAATCTAATCTAATCTAATCTAATCTAATCTAATCTAATCTAATCTAATCTAATCTAATCTAATCTAATCTAATCTAATCTAATCTAATCTAATCTAATCTAATCTAAAATTACCTAACCTAACCTAACCTAACCTAACCCAACCCAACCCAACCCAACCTAACCCAACTTAACTTAACCTAACCTATCCTAACCCAACCTAACCCAACCTAACCCAACCTAACCTAACCTAACCTAACCTAACCTAACCTAACCTAACCTAACCTAACCTAACCTAACCTAACCTAACCTAACCTAACCTAACCTAACCTAACCTAACCTAACCTAACCTAACCTAACCTAACCTAACCTAACCTAACCTAACCTAACCTAACCTAACCTAACCTAAATAAACCTAACCTAACCTAACCTAACCTAACTTAACTTAACCTAACCGGAAATATTTTTGTCACACCTTAAAAACACTTGTTAGCTTACGACAGCAGCCTAATCTTTACGAGTCCTACATCCGCGTTAATTTAACACGGAGATATTAATTAAACGATGCAGCATAGTGTGAGAGGTTATACTACTGATCGTCAAATTGTAAGTTATTTACGTTCATTATTAGATGATGTTTTTATAACGTATTGTAGGTTGAAACCATTGTCTGACATCTTCGTTAAGACATGTACCAACCAATGTTTTAGTTTATTTGACCCTGCGTAACATAACCAACATCTGTACCCATAACACACTGTCCATTCTTCTCATACGGTCAGTGGCGTAGCGAGGTCAGGTGTCACCCGGTGCGGCACTTAATGGTGCCGCCACCCCAGAGGCGTAGCGACCCTTCCCGGCGCCTGGGGACAAACTTTCAATTTTCGATTTGCACCCCCCCCCCCTTAAAAGACTTTTAAACACTCGAATTAATCACTTAATTAAGTGGAATTATCATTTTTCCCTGTATATTTTGCTATTTTTTGCCTTGGTGTCATCCCCCTAAATTTTGTCACCCGGTGCGGTCCGCACGCCCGCACCCCCCCCCCCCTCGCTACGCCACTGCTTACGGCCATTACCAGCTCAAGCTATTGTACATTAGCCAGGCAGACTAGAACAGAGTTAAGAGTCGAGCATTTCTCTCACTCATGTTCCCAGCGGTTAGACTCGTGGGTTTCCGCCAGGCTTCTCTTCCTCTCCCAGTCCATCGCAGCACGTGGTTTAGATATGAGGGGCAGATCTGTTAAGGGGCGACCTACGGCCGCAAGCCCAGGATTCGAACTCGTGACTTTCGGGTTAGTGAGCGCGCGGTCTACTGCTAGACCACTGTCTATTCTAAATGTGAGGTAAACTCACAGCACAGGGTCAAAAACCCTTAAGACAAGCTCTTAGCTTACACATTTACATCTGATTTCCGTTTCGGAATCGTTGAGTGCTGACTTGCACAATTTGTATTTTTTATTCCTAGTTTATTTAAATCACACTCACCTTACATCAATATTTATCCCTAAACCTAAATCAAACCCTTCTCTTTTGTACACACACCCGACCTGCATACTACTACTTTATTACGATGTTAAAATTTAAAATTTTCTTTTTGAAGGACGGAAATAAGGTCTCAAAACAAAAAAAAGTTGTTTTTTTAATTACAAGATTTTATTTCACTTTCTTACGCTGTCTATCTCTCGTGCTTTTGTCGTCATGGATCGAAACGTGCGGGCTAAATTTCGAGCACATTTAACTGACCAATTCGTTTCAAGGTTGGCAATTGGGTCAAGACTTTAAGACAAAAGAAATATCAAATCAAAATTGACTTAATTGAATAATTTATTTTTTTATGAATTAACTAATATTCTCTAAAATTAACATGATGTCCTACTACTCTTTCCGCACTACCATACGCGCAATATCAAGTTCAACTGTTTTAGACATGCAACTCTATTTAATATATAAAACTCAAATGGTTTCTGTGGCTCTGTGTTTGGCGGACAGAATACCGAACCTTGGCTATACTTTCGGCACTATGCTTTTATGTTTGCATTTAAGTTTGTGTTTATGTTGTGCGTTATTTTTTGCGCTTAGATTTGTTTTGTGTTTGACTGTGTTTATGTTTGTGTATGCGTTGCGTTTGTGTTTATGTTTGAATTTGTATTGGCGTTGGCGTTTATGTTTATGTTTTTGTTTGTGTTCGCGTTGCGTTTGTGTTTATGTTTACTTTTTCGTTAGCTTTTTTATTTGCTTTTGTGTTTGCGTTACGTTTGTGTTTGTGTTTTCGTTGTTTTTCGTCTGTGTTTGGGTTTGTATTTATTTTATGTTTGTGTTTGATTTTGTATTTATGGTTTCTTATAAGTTGGTTGTGCTTAGGGTTAATTAGAAAAGTAATATATTTCCTAACAAATCAGGGTATTTGCTGCTTAATAAAAACACAAGTCATGGTTCTTTACTAATAGGTTTTTTAAAGAGGCCAATGCAGGGCCTGTCCGGTACGGCTAGTTGTTAATAAAAATAAGTACAAAACCACTTCACTCCGCACTCACACGGCACGACACCATTAGCCATACCTCCAAAATAACTCGACACTACTCCGACCCACATCCTGAACTATACTTCAACACACCTCACCCAGCCCTGCAACCAAAACTACACACACAACATATAAAACACATTGAAACACACAACACACCTCACCCAGCCCTGCAACCAAATCGACACACCACAACATATAAAACACATTGAAAAACACACCCAAAACACATCCAATTACCTTTCATAGCATATTGGACACCTCACGCATAAATCCGAATTATCAACACTTAATCACTCATCCAACAAACACTACTTACCATACACCAAGACCACACAAATGGATGTAGGTTCAGTCCAACGAAAATTTCCTAATTATGTAATAGAAGTAAAATAGCCGAACATTCTTCCACTATCGCACCAAACGCAGCTGTTACTCTCAGCATGACTGGAACTCCGCACGCACACACTGCAGAAATCATATCCTACTAAAGATGTATGACTTTGAAGAGGTTTACTAACATTGATTGCTTTAGCTGTTGTTGTTAGATGATTACAAAATAAAATTTAAAATTCTGTCTTTATTACGTCGTCTTTAACATTGCGTACAAATACAGCTCTCCGCCCTAGATTGAAAACGTTTGAGGTATCTTTGAAATCTTCTTCTTCTTCGTTCTTAATTTTTTTTTGTTGGAAGGGATCCCCCTTTAACACAATTAAGGATACGTGTCAACTGGTGATGCGCCATATAGGCCATTGACTCCAATTTCAGCCTGCTTTTCTTTTTGGATTTGCTTCCATAGCTTTTGTCCAATCAAGAATTAACTGCAAGGCAGCAGTTATTTGGTTTTGGAGTTGTCTCTCCTAGAAGAGTGGCTGTCCCCAGCTAACGAGCCTCATCTGCCCGAAGGTTCAAACTCGAGACTTTTCGGTTTAGCATCCTTGAGCGTTGCCGACTAGACCACGCCGAACCATCTTTGAAATGAAAGATGTATTTTGCACGGCTTGAAATTAGATCTACAACTATTTCATCAACGACATCAAAACACATGTCCTCTATTTTGGCCTATATTAGTTAGGACGTTTTTTCCCAGCAAGTTTCGTTACATGTAAATCCATATAGTGCATATTCGCCTGAGCCCTTTCATTTTAATGCTTGACATAGTTAGTATGAAGTAATTAACAGTATATTGAGCAAAAGAAAGCTAAAAATATAAAAGAAAAAATTTGCCCTGATGTGTGACGTAGATGTCTATAAGAAAGTGTGTAGACACGGATAGAGTGTTTGAGAGTAGCCTCCCCTTTGAAGTGGTGTGCGAGCGTGAAATCAAGTGTGTGAACGAAGGAGTGTTTATGCAGCGTGGGTAGCGTCAACACAGTGTATCTAGTCGGCAGTTTTTACTTTCTCGTATATACGAAGTATAGAGAAAGTATTGTAATCGTGCAAAAAAAAAATCGAGATTTTTACAAATCTTTTACAAATTTTACACCTCACTGTTACGAAAAAACATAATTTTGCAATCTTGTCCGTATGTCTGTGTGTCTGTCTGTGTGTCTGTGTGTAAACACGATAACTTGAGTACCATTACAGCTAGGTTGATGAAATTTCATATATAAGTATTTTATCAAAATCGTAGATCCTAATCAACTTTTGAGCAATTTCCGATAACCGGAAGTGGTACTTTTTCTACTTTGAATTTTTCAAAAGCCTATAACTTGAGTACTATTTCAGATAGATAAATGAAATTTCACATGTAAGTAAAAGATCTAATTCTCTATTTTCTGTCAAATTTTGAGTAATTTCCGATGACCGAAAGTACTCATTTACGCTATTTCCGATTTCTCAAAAAACGCATGTAAATTTATAAAGTACTAATAATATTGCGCACTATTATGCACATTTTATTTTGGCGTTCGCTTGGTGCGCAATTCTTTTTTCTATGAGATTCTATTCTAATTTTAAAAGTTTAAGTAATTAAAAATCATGTCTATATTCCAAGTTATATAAGAATATTCGAGAAAGTTCAGGGGAGATCACTCCCGGTTTATTTCGTGCGGTCGGTGGAAATTATACTTCAACCTTACAAATTCACTTTGTGGATTGTGTTCTTTATTAGTGTTACACCTGGCCCCAAACTAGCCAAAATAATTAGAAAGCTGAGTGTAACATGATGATACCAAAACAGTAAAACTTGCAATAACTGTTGCAGAGATTGCCATTCCAGAATTGGCATGGTGAACCACGAAAGAGCTTATTCAAGAAACGAGCCGACCCACGGCGTATCATACGCCGCTATTTAGTTGTTTTATTTTCTACTTTTCAGTAATTCATAATTTAGGAATTCGACAGTACCAACGCCACTGAAAATATTTGCCTTAAAACACTATCAGTAGCTCGTTTAGGAAGATAACCCCCACCTTCCATTCCCCCAACCCCCCCCCCCCCACCCTTGAAAGCATCCTCCTCTTACTTAGCTCCCCTAAGGTTAAAATCGTTTCAAACTAAATAATCTGCCCCTAATAGACGTCACTTAACCCGGCTCTACGATTGTAAACATTTAGCTTGAACCACAGCTCATAAGACCATGTGGGGTGGGGGTGGGGATGGAAGGGATATGCCTAGAGAGGAAGAGAGGGGGCTGCTAGTTGCGATTACGGCCTGGTGTTTTCTATGGCTCTACGAAGAGAATTATATATATAGATAAACATCATTTCCTCTGATGGCGCATCAAATTTCTAACGAATTGAGAGTAATTGTCTAATATTTTTATTGCTTCTTTTTTCAGTAGTGATAATGTGCAAAAAATATAACTTTTTCTTCAAAACATGGACGCTGGTGTTCTATGTGTATTATGTCACCCACAATTCAATTTTACAAGGTAAGTAGCAACTACAGTTTAATAAATTACAAAATAAATATATCAAATATTACAGATATACTCATACATTGTAGTAAATTAATTTGATTTAATACAAATGCTTTTTTCTTGTTTATTCACTCGTCATTAATAATTGATTTTTAAAAAAAATTATTTTGATGTTTACAATATATACATCAGCAGTGTTATATTTTACGCTTTAAATTATAACTTAGAATTTACCTACAATTGAATTTCATGTGATTTCTTTCTTCAGCCATGGAAACTGAAAGTTTTACCGAGAGTGCTAGATCTACGGGCTACCCAGTGAATAAAGCACTGATGCTTGTGCGCGATCTTCCCACCACACCAGGCTGGGCTGCCATTCAACATGACGATAAACAGCTTGTTAACAGAAGTACATTGTCACCCATTATCTCATACACCGTCTGCCTTGTAAAATTTGTGGCCAATATCGTTGTGTAGCAACCTATATATGTGTCAGTCAGTGTATGTCATTTCTTCGCTATGAAATAAAATAAACTGAAAGTAGTACACTGAAGAAATAAGAAAAAAAAAACCACAATACAGTCCGACAAAACAAAAAAATTTATCACTCTAAACATAAAAAAAAAATTTACACACATTGCAACCAAACACAATGAATGCAACACCATCTGTATTGTAATCCTTGAAAAAAAAATGTGACATAATGATTGCTAAAATATTAATTAAGACAAGCGAACTAGGGGAAACAAGCACTCTCTTAATATAAATATGTATACCTCTACAAATCTAACTGTAAATGTTAAAACATATCAATAATTACTTTAGCATGTAATATACTAGCTTAAAACTTCGCTTTTACAAAAAAAAAATGTTGTCTACAATCAGTATTAAATATATTGTCATCATAAATGCTAAAAGATTTTCAGCATAGTGAAAGTTTTAAAGTCAGAGTTGGTAGTAAATCAAGCTTTTCAATCTAATAGATAAAATAAATCTAATAGACGGAATAGTCTGAATTATAACCTACATATAACTAAGATATTTGTCTTGCAGTTCAGATTATTTATTTTTAATTAGCTACTGTTATTGTGTTCTTTAAAGATATTTTTTATTATAATGATAAGGTTTGGGTTAGATCGCTGTATTTATCACACAACTCTTTACAATAATTATAGAGTTTCACCTGTTTAAAAAAATATATTATTCTGGCGGCATGGTACTTTGGTACCGCTTTACGCGTTTTCCCAAATATACTTAACAGATCAGTTCGGGGTGGGTTGGGGGGGGGTTCAACTTCATCCACTACTGTCCGGTCACTTTAGGTCAATTATCCTACCCAGCGTATACCTAGATGTGACATTAATGTCGCTCTACCCAATTAAGGCCATTCCCGTTTTAGGTGGTTAGGTGGAGGGGGGGGGGGATCATACTCAGAGTGAAAATACCGTTAGATTTTAGATGACTGTTCTAAACATATACAATTATACATATATACTGATTCAGAAATAGATTTAAATAAGTATCAGTGGTATTATGACAGTAAAACTTTTTTTTACAGAGGGTTCCATGGGGGAGTTGTACCCCCCCCCCCTGTCTACGCCACTGGTGTCAGTTTTGGGATGTTAGTAATTTAATATCTACCTAACGTTTGATGTTATAATAAAACTATGTTATTAAAAGACTTATTCACTCGTATGAAAGGCTTCATATAATCATTCCTTTTATATCATTTAAACAGAAAATCTAAAATTGTTTAATCTAGCACGAGTAGTTTAAAAATCGTATGTTTATAGATGTAATGGCTTTTAAGAATAAACTGTTTGCTGCTACTAATATTATTATATCAACATATCCTAAAAGTACGCCACCTAATTACTTTGATGATTTGTAACCAACAAATATGAAACTATGGTAGATATAAAGTGAACGTGTTAAATACATAATATGTATATAATTATATATTATATAATTATAGTTTTGTTAGAACAGTGAATTTGTTTTTTTTTTAAAGATACGCTTCATCAAGATCAAAATAGGGCTGGTAAGTAGGTCACCAACCAGTTCTACGGCTCATTAAAACCTGCATGAGCCCTAGAACTGGTTGGTGACCTACTTACCAGCCCTATTGAGGGTGATGAAACAACTGTACTTCGCTAAAAGATTTTTATTTCTTCAGCCATAAAAACAGAAAGTTTTGCCGAGTATCCCAGATATGTTACTTGGCTAGAGAAGACAGAGCTCACTCTTGTGTGCGATTCCGCCAACACATCCGGGGCTGCCATCCATCATGAAGATAAAGTGTTTGGTTACAGAAGTAAATCGTCGTCCGCTATTATATACACCTTCCCAAGTCTGTCTTGTAAAGATATGGGACATTATATGTGTGTAACAAATACGACGCGACACATGTATGTGTTGGTTTTTGGATGTAAGTGATTTAATATGTACAAAATAATTCTTTTACAACGTTCTTACTAATCCAGTTATTATCATCCATTGCTCTAGTAAATTTATCTGAGAAGCCATTGATTTAATTGCTTTAACAGTATTTTTTTTTTAAATGTGACATCGTAGGTCATTGAGATTTAACTGGAAATGTTTTAATTAGCTTGGAAAGTTAATTAAACCGTTTCGGAATTTTCGTCAATAAGAAATTTATTCGTCTAAGCAATATATTAACACTTATAGCAAGGAAAAAAGTTGCTTCCTTATTTCTGTACAAAGCTTAATGGTTACTAAAAATGTATGTGTTACATGCAAGAAATTACAAAGTATTTAAAAATTAGTTATCAGAATACATCTACAAAAATGTCTCAACAAGGCTCTGTAATAAAAAATTAAAAACAAAAATTGAAGTCAAGCTACGGTTAGCTAGTATAAATATATACAATTGTCTAAGTTGTACACATTGCTTAATGTTGTCGCTACCTACTGTTCAATAAAAATAAAGTATGTATATTGTACTTTATGTCGTATAGGTCCACCAAAGCTGTGTCTACCTCACGATAAAGTGTTGGAAGCTGATCTGGGGCAAGTCGTTATGTTCGATGTTTGTGTAATGATTCCCGCACCCTTCGATAATATGCCTATAACGGTTAATTACAAAAATACCTGGCTGTACAATGGTCAGTGTGTATCGAGATTATGTGTGACATGGACCAACGTTGAATTTTATCGTTTTAACGTGAAGATAATTATCTCGAATGTGTCAAAAGAAGACTATGGACAAATCATACTCAAGTTTGGCACTTCTCATGCATATGAAAATTATACCTTCAATTACTTTCCGCTACTAGTACCAAGAAGTAAGTCTTATCTTTTATTTAATATCAAATTGGCTTATGGTATCGATCAATCAAATAATCAAGTGAAATATCCGAAACAATTTAAAAAAACTAAAGTAATAGTAAAAATATTTAAATACGGTAAAATAAAGCACGGTAAATAGTATCTATATAATACGAATACTTTGTATAATTAAATATATAATACTTTGATATCTTTACTTAGAATTAAATTTCTTGTGAAGATAAGTAATTCAGGGAAACATTACAATCTTCACTTATAATTAAATTTATTGTGAAGATAAGTTGTTTAGGTAGGCAAACATTAAAATCTTCACTTATAATTAAATTTATGTGTGAAGATAAGTTGTTCATGTAAACATTACAATCTTCACTTATAATTAAATTTATTTGTGAAGATAAGTTGTTCAGGTAAACATTACAATCTTCACTTATATTTAAATTTATTGTGAAGATAAGTTGTTCAGGTAAACATTACAATCTTTACTTATATTTAAATTTATTGTGAAGATAAGTTGTTCAGGTAAACATTACAATCTTTACTTATATTTAAATTTATTGTGAAGATAAGTTGTTCAGGTAAACATTACAATCTTTACTTATATTTAAATTTATTGTGAAGATAAGTTGTTCAGGTAAACATTTCAATCTTCACTTATAATTAAATTTGTTTGTGAATATTAGTTGTTCAGGTAAGCATTTGCTGTCCAGTTACTAAAGTAGACTGACCTAGGGATATACGTGTGCCTTGTTCGGCCCCGCGGTCACTTAAAAGAATTAGACAATTTAAACGAATTACATATTTGCTTAGCATAAAACTGGCTACTGAAAAATAGTTTGTAACTATTTCAAGTAGTTTGTTTCTGTATGGTAAAAATATTTTTGTATTTTGAAGTGATTTAAAATTGTATCTCCAAGAAGGCGCCACTTTCCTAAAATTGTCCATGGGATGCATTCCCCACCCTCCCCACACACACATCTTCCCCCCCCCCTATTCGTACGCATAAGCCTTTAGAAAAACACTCCTACAAGTGAGACTAGTCAAAAAACATTATCAATTATAGTAATCAAGCATGTAGGCCTATATTATTATCTTACGTCTAACCATATAACCGCAATTTGCAGTTAGTTAAGTAGTCTACACGAATTGTGAGATTTGGGTTCGTCCATAAATGACGTCACACTCGTAGGGGGAAGGGGGGTCCGTAATTTTGTGACTGTTTGTGATGACGGGAAGGGGGGGGGGGGGTCAGATAGTGCGATGTCACACTTTTGAATTATAAAAAAGCAATGTTAGAAAACGAATTTTAGAAGTTATTTCGAGTTTTAGAAAACTGTTATAATAAATTGTAATAGGAATTGATTAAAATATTCTATTTTGACAGAGTTGAGACAAGATTTTTGAAAAATATCGATGTTTAAAAAAAAATTCAACTGCAATTCTGAGGAGTTGTAGGCTGGGGTGTGACCCCATTTTAGGGGGGGTCTAGCTTTTTGTGACGACGTGTGACGGAGGGAAGGGGGGAGAGGTAAAAATCGTCCAAAAAAGCGTGACGTCATTTATGGATGACCTCTTTGCGGGCGTGTGATGGGAGTTGGTCTTGTTTTTCAGAGGTTGATTGTGGTAACGTTTGATGTTATAATTAAATTTTTAAAAAATATTAATTAAGGTACTATGCCTCCAACAGTCCGATTCTTAAAGAAAAACAAGGAACGTAAGCGTTTGAATGATTTAAATTAGACCAAATAAACTACACTATCTTATATACATACTAATAAATGTAACTGATTAAGAAAAAAAATGAAAGAAACTACTGTAAGAATTGTGTTTAACGTTCTGTTTTTTTTTAATTTTAAATTGGTTTTTAATATAGTATAACAATTAACTTCCATTGCTTGTAAGAAACTTATATTGTTGTCGATCAATGTATAAACCGACAATGTCGTATTTACGCTTTTAAGTTATAACTTAGAATTCCCCTATAATGTCGTATTCATGCTTTTAATTATAACTTAGAATTCACCGACAATGTCGTATTCACTCTTTTAATTTTAATTTAGAATTCACCTACAATGTCGTATTTACGCTTTTAATTATAACTTAGAATTCACCGACAATGTCGTATTCACCTTTTTAATTTTAATTTAGAATTCACCTGCAATGTCGTATTTACGCTTTTAATTATAACTTAGAATTCAACTACAATTAAATTTCACGTGATGACTTTCCTCAGCCATGAAAACAGAAAGATTTACCACGAGTCGCAGACACGTGCGCTACCCAGAAAAGACGGCACTGATGCTTGTGTGCCATCCACCTAACACATCAGACTGGGCTGCCATCCTACATGAAGATAAAGTGCTTGTTAAAAAAAGGTCATTGTCGGCCACACTTTTGTACACCTTCCAAAGTCTGTCGTGTAACGATTCTGGCCAATATTTGTGTGTAACAAATACCACACATGATATAAATCTATCAGTTTTTGGATGTAAGTAATTTAATATGTGCCTAAATTGTATTACAATGTTATTATTAATCCTTGTAGTATTATCCATTGCTATAGTTCTTTTATCCAAGAAGCCAATTATTCAATTGCCTTTATAGAAAAGTTAATTAAACCACTTCGGGAATTTCGTCAATAAGCAATTCATTCGTCAAAGCAATATATTAACACTTTGAGAATTGACTAATGATTTTGCAGCATTCCTTAAAGGAATACAGAACCTGTTTGTGTTACATGCAAGAATATATAAAAAGTTTCCCTTTCAACCCTGACGGTGCAAGTGAAGTAGAGTTCACTTGTTTCTGCGACCTCGGCATATAGTGTGGTTAGCACTATGCCCAGCCCCCTTTAGGAACAGGGCATTTCCCCCTGTCAATTACCCCCCGGATATCCCCCCCGACATTACCCCCAGAGTAATTACCCCCCTGTCAATTACCCCCCTGTCAATTACCCCCCGCCCAGTAGGACATTACCCCCCCCCGGACAGGGTTAGGGTTAGGGTTAGGGTTAGGGTTAGGGTTAGGGCTAGGATTAGGGCTAGAACTAGGGCTAGGGCTAGGGCTAGGGCTAGGGCTAGGGCTAGGGCTAGGGCTAGGGCTAGGGCTAGGGCTAGGGCTAGGGCTAGGGCTAGGGCTAGGGCTAGGGCTAGGGCTAGGGCTAGGGCTAGGGCTAGGGCTAGGGCTAGGGCTAGGGCTAGGGCTAGGGCTAGGGCTAGGGCTAGGGCTAGGGCTAGGGCTAGGGCTAGGGCTAGGGCTAGGGCTAGGGCTAGGGCTAGGGCTAGGGCTAGGGCTAGGGCTAGGGCTAGGGCTAGGGCTAGGGCTAGGGCTAGGGCTAGGGCTAGGGCTAGGGCTAGGGCTAGGGCTAGGGCTGAGTTTAAATTTAAGTCAAGTTGAAGTTAGTTACTATGAATATATAGACTAGGAAAGTCTATGTTGTAAAAATTGCTTAATGTTGTCACTCACTACTGTTCAATAAAAATAAAATGTGAATATTAAACTTTTCGTCGCATAGGTTCACCACATCTGTGCCTACCTCACGATAAAGTGTTGGAAGCTGACCTGGGACAAGACGTTATGTTCGATGTTTGTGTAATGATTCCTAACCCCGTAATTGATATACCTCTAATGGTTGCTTACAAAAATACCTGGCTGTACAAGGGTCAATGTGTATCGAGATTATGCGTGACATGGACCAACGTTAGATTTGACCTGTATCGTTTTAACGTGAAGATAACTATCTCAAATGTGTCAGAGCGAGACTATGGAGAAATGGAATTCAAGTTTGGCACTTCTTATATACATGAAAATTTAAGCGTCAATTACTTTCCCGTACTTGTACAAAGAGGTAAGTCTTATCTTTTTTTATATCGAATAGGCTTATGCGAATAATTAAACAAGTTATCAAATTAAATATCCTAGACAACTTAAAAAAATTAAAGTAATGATGTCCAGGTGCTAAACTAAACTGACATCTACATATATAATAAACCGGGAGTGATCTCCCCTAAACTTTCTCGAATATTCTAATATAACACTACGGGGGATGGCACCTCGGGATATATTTTTAGTCCATTTTTAATTACTTAAACTTTTTATAATAGAATAGAATCAAGTTGGGTTAATAACCCTTTGATCTTTTTAAAAAGTAATAAAGTGGTTCAAAATATTTTCTACCGACTTTACATTGGCCTTGAAAAAACAGGTATCTATTAGAACTGTGGAACTGAATTTGAAACTTTTTGGTTTGTAATCCTGTGTCGTCACGCTATGTATTACTTGTGCGTCGTTTATAAGATTTCATTTCTATCAATCGGTCTAGATTTTCAGCTAAGCCACCACAATCAAGTTAATTAAATTGTATTATCCCTACTTTATCGTGTTCTGAATGTAAAGAATGAAATGTAATCGTGCAAAAATCTAACTTCAGATTTTGACAACTTTTAATGTTGCACATCCGTCCGCATCCGGAAATTTTAGTTTTGCAGATTGTCCTGAGGATGTTTTCACTGTGACCACGATAACTCGAGTACCGTTTCAGTTCTGTTTGTGACATGTTTTATAATAATTTTATGTATCATATCAAATGTGTAGTTCTGTATTGACATTTTAGGGGTTTAAAGTAAAAGGTTAGTATTAGAACTAACTCAAGTTCCTGTTTCTCAAAAATCAATAACTTGAATACTGCTTAATTTAGGTAAATGAACTTTTATATTTAAGTATTACTTTTTTTTGCGCAGGTATTTGTTAACGTTTGAAAGATATTCGTATATTAAAAATGGTACTTAACTCTATTTCCGCGATAACATAATAACTTTAGCACTGTTTCAATTACGTGGACGGAATTTTAAATAAAATAACTTAAACTTATGTCACTTTTATTTTGTAGAGATTTCCGATATACAGATAGGTACTGTTCTGGATAAATTTAATATTTTTACAAAAATTATTTACTGTTTTTAAAAAATAGTAAAATACAAAATAACTGTAGTACTGTTTCAGTTAGACGAAATTTCATGCATAGGTATATGATTTTGTTCACTGTTTTCTTTCGTATTATGATTTCCGGAGACCGAAAGTAAAACTTTGTACTCTTTACGATTTCCCAAAATATTTCCTTTTAAAAGTACTTCTCTCCCGCTCTATTATACACACGCTGTTTTCATTCATTAGGCGCGCCATTGTTGTTGTTTGTTTGTTGTTGTTTTTTTTTTGTTTTTTTTTTTTTTTGCTCGATTCTATTCTGCTTAAAAAAAATTCAAAAAAATAATAAATAACATTTCTATAGACCTGTAAGTGTCACCGTTTCTATTAATTTAGAATAATCGAGAAGTTTAGGGAAAATCACTCCCGATTATATTTAGAATTTCTTCAAGTTTGACAAATGAACAACATCGAACGAAACAAGCAAAAAAAAAACGCACAACCAACGAGATTAAATAATGCAATTTCGGAAAGGATTTAACAAAAGTAATTTACTAAGTTCTTACCCAATCTTGGCACAAATGTACCGAACTTATACCCTATGAGTTTTGTAATACTTTATTTCTATTTTTAAAAATATATGGCTATATTTTCACTTACACAAACTTTTATTTGTCTAACTGTTGCAAAATTATAAAACAATTTTAAATTGCATTGTTGAATGCTAGATTTATTATATGCTAGATTTATAATAGACTGACGAATTTATACTACTCTATATACAACGGGTTAGTATATAAACATATTCAATTTTTAATTGTATATTTCTCTTTAGGTACAAAGAACTCCAAAGATAGAAACGACACAGACGATTCTATGAAATATATGATAGCCTTTATTATTCTAGTGCTGTTCTGTATTATTGGTTGCGGCTTATTAAGCTTTAAAAAAGGTAAGCATAGATGAATCATTATTCAACAAATCTGTATCATATAAGCTGTATCAGTAATGATTCTGTATGATATAACAATGCAAAGATTGTTGACTTATTTTATATTTCTTTCATTCTTTGTTTAGTAAGAAAAAGTATTCAGCAATTACGGTAAGCCTACAATACACCTTTTTCGTGTAATAATCATAGTTGATAATTACAATCTATTAAAATAGATTGTGTCTATATTGCATTTATTGCACTTGCATTGGACCAAAAATGTCAACACTCAAATAGTATACTAATTAATATAAGCCGTCGATTTGGTCATAAACTTTGTTATTATTTGTAACAAAATTAAATGGAAAAAAAAGTGTTATATTTACAAAAAAATTGACAAGCTAAATCTAAAATGTTCCATTCTACAGACAAGACTTTGTGTCAAAGTGTTTTTGTTTACGACGGAATGAATCGGGAAACCAAAACAGGGGTACGTAATTTTGCAGCATATATGTTCGCGTAATTTAAATTAAGTATTAAAAAGTATTTAAAAAGTCGAATCCGGGTTCAAAATTTGAACTTCAAATTAGTGGAACAATTAGGATAACGTCCCTGAACCTACCCAGCTGTGATGGGTACCTAACTTACATTGCGGAAACAAAGGCGGCTGGGCATAGTTCTGTCCACACTATACCTTTACGTGCCGAGGTCTCTGAAGCAGATAAACTCTACTTCATCTGCCCTATGTGTCTTGGACACGAACGGAAATGAAGATGATTAAAAAATGTAACACTGGGTTTAAACTCATTTGATTTCACATTGCATTTACTCTGTTGTTTATAAATTGATTTGATACAATAACGGTTTTAAATAAAATAAAATAATAGTTGCTTCATATGTTTGAGATATTAGTTTGCGATACGTGTAACTAACACAACCATGTCTAATTTTTAGTTTCGGAGACAGTCCCTGCTTACGTATCTGTGTATGATTCCTGCCCTGAACAAAACCCAGAGCCTTCTGTGGAACATGCTTATAATGAAGACAGCGAAACAACTAATCCTAAAAACCTGTATGATAATATTCAAGATACTTCTCAAAATTCAAGACATTTAAATCCTGTAGATTAATAATATGTCTGTTGTTTAGAACAATTTGATTACACATATGATATGACGCAAAACCTTTTAAATATTTAGCCGGCTCAAACACAATTTTAGTGTTTATTTTAATGTTTGAAAATGAATTATATCTGGGGCGCCGAAGTAAAAGTTATATTACTATTGATTAGATAATACTATAGACTTTTATTAGGGAGCTTGTAGAGAGTCAACAGTATTAGAAACTGTAAGAAAATCACGGCGCCCCACGTTTTTGATCGCTTATAGTAGAGTGATCGCTTGTATTATTGTGATGTATAGCATTTATTTTCTACTTTTTAGTTCAATCAGAAAACGTGGGTTTTTTTAACTTTTTTAATGATTATTATTTTCAACTTTTTAGTCTTTGTCTGTTTGTTTGCATAAAAATCTTGCTATCGATTTTATCTTTTCAATTTTTTTTTGGGTAAACGAAGACAACTCGTAAAAAGACAACTCGTACAAAACACGTTGTGTGAATACGTTACTGACTAGAACACATAGATTTGAACCCGTGTCGAGTGGGATAGCAATCGTGTGCCCAACCACTCGACCATATCGTCTCCCCCATACTGGCCACCAGTTGTTACGGTTGTTTGTACACAAATTACAGTTACTGGGTTATGTCCCTTTTTCCGCACGTTTTTACTACAACGAGCCGACCCGCGGCGTATCATACGCCGCTATTTAGTTGATTTATTTTCTACTTTCAGTAATTCATAATTTGTGAATTCGACAGTACCAATGCTGCCACTGAAAATATTTGCTTTAAAACACTAACCCCCCTCCTTTCCCCTAACCCCGACCCTACACCCCCCCCCCCCCCCGTGAAAGCAGCCTCCTCTTAGTTACCTCCTGTACGTTTAAAGTCGGTTCAAACTTAATTATCTGCCCCTAATAGCCGTCACTAAACCTGGCTGTAATGTTTGTAAACATTAACGTGACCACAGCTCAGCAGACCATGTGGGGGTGGGGTAGGGTGGTAGTGATAGTGATAGAGAGAAAGAGAGGGGACTGTAAGGAGGCGCTTGCAGCTTGTTTTCTAACGGCTCGCAGAGGAGAATTATATATATAGATTATATAGCGGTCTAAAATGCTCAATAAAATGTTTCCATGGATCAATTTAGTAATAATAACAATTGAATATTCTATTGTCATCCAAAACAAAGCTTCCCTGAAAATTTCAGCGTGTGACCTACTTAGGTCTAGTAATGTTTTAGTTTGACATTGTTATAATACCATATATGGTCGATGGTGCAACAACCGGGTTTTTTCCGCTGTCTTACTAAGAGAGTCTAAGACTCAGAAATTTTCCATAAGGATCTGATTGATTGATTCAGACCAGATGACCACCCCGACCAATGGCCACATGAGTTGAGGGTAACCTCCCATGTTGCCTAAGTCTATAACTAGATCGCCCACAGGCGGCACGAGGCAGTCCGTTCTGACCACGCAGTCCATTATGACCAGGCCGTCCATTTTGACCGGCAGTCCATTCTGACCATTTGAACGTGAGAGAACTTAAGTCCTGAGTGTGCTATGCATTCTTAAGTTGTTTAAGTATTCTAGTATTATATTACTTGTGGCCAAGTGATTCTTGGTGACCTGTGGCTATTTTTATAAAGTGTTAGAATCTGTGATAGTATTTTTTCTTACGCTTTGTAAGTTGGGTTTTGTTATTTTCTAAACTAAATATTTTATCTTGTTTAACCTTGTGTTCTGCCACAACTGTGTTCACTTATTAAAGGTTGTATGCAGATTGAATGAGTTGTTAACTTCAATAGTTTCACTAGTTTTCCCTAGACCTCGAAATCGAGCCCTAGTGAGTTGTTGAGTTAGTTTTCATTCAGTTAGGCTTTAGGTCATTTGCATATAACTCCAAGAAAGAATCCGGGGGCGTTCACCATCTATCTGGCTGGTAGATAGGTGTCCGTTACAAAGTGGGGACTCGCCGGCATTTAATCTGTCGTTCCAGTTGTTGGTTGTATCAGTTAAACACTAAGTTTAGTTTGATTTAGTTGTTTTTCTATCCAGTGGAGCCGTGTTATTAAAACGCGCGCAAGGCTAGAGTTATCTAGGTCAAAAGCCAGACGTGTCACGTCCTAGATTGAAGGTCAAGTTCATAACGCAGAGTTGGGCCGTGTTAATTTAGGCTTGTTTTGATTTTGAAGTTAGTGTAATGGAGTCTTTCTTATCTAATCCCACCGTTGAGGAGGTAGAGAAGTTGAGTAGGAAAGTTTTGATTAGTGTTGTTAAGGAATTGAAATTGGATTATTCTGTTACTCAGAAATCAGAAGTGTTGAGAGATAAAATTGTTGTTCATTTTATTAATGAAGGTGTATTTGATGAAAGTTTGTTGGCTGGGGTGATACTCCGTGAGGAGAAACCTCTAGAGAAGGTAGAATTAGAAGCTAGAATTGCTTTAGAGAAACAGGAGTTAGAGGCTAAAATTGCTTTAGATAAGAGGAGGTTGGAATTTGAATTTGGTAAAGTTAGTGGAGATGTCACTTCTCTGGTAGATCCTAAAAAGTTGTCGGTGGGGCAAGTGATTGCCAAATTTGGGAAATTAGTTCCTAAATTTGATGAAACAGATTTGGTCGTTTTCTTTAACTCATTTGAGAGTTTAGCGAAGACATGTGAATGGCCCGAAACTTCCATTACTGCTTTATTGAGCACGGTCCTTACAGGGAAAGCTGCAAAAACATACCAGGCACTCTCTCACGACGTTCAAAATAACTATAGTTTGGTCAAGACTGCCATTTTGAAGGCCTACGAACTGACGCCCGAGGCCTATCGGATAAAATTCCGAGCACTCCGCAAGTTACCCACTCAATCATATGTGGAATTTCTCTTTGAAAAAGAGAAAATTTTCTCAAGGTGGCTACACTCTGAGAAAGTTTCTGAGTTTGAGAGGCTCAGATCACTTATCCTAAGGGAAGAATTCCTAAAGTCCCTGCCTGAAGACATACGACTACACATACTGGATAACAAGATAATTGACATCCAGAAGGCTGCTGAGTCGGCTGACACATATATGTTGGTGCATAAGAAACCACCAGTGTCAGGAAACCGCCTCAACCCCGTGCTTCCCCTTTTTGGCAGCAATCCTCCTGTTGGCCAACACGTGAAGGCATTACAGTCCAGAGAGAAACCAAGATCAACTCTCAATCGTCGAGCAGTATGCCAGTTCTGCAAAAGACCTGGTCACCATGTCAAGGACTGCTACAAACGTCTTCAATTTAACAGAGAGGTGGTGCGTACTTCTGCGCACTATGCTCTATCCCCTCAAGCAGCCAGTTCAAATATGAACTCTAGAATTCTGAGGGACACTAACCTTAAGTGTCCGCAGGAAGGCAGTCAAGTCTCCACACATTATGTTCAGTCACATTTTGACTGTTCACGCCACCATCCAGTTTCTTCCGAGTCTACCGATCTCGAGGGATCGAGAAAGGTTGACTTTTCATCTTTCATTACCGAAGCTATCATTAGCAAACCAGGTGATCCGTTGTCTCAGCAGAATATCACCGTCCTAAGAGACACAGGAGCGTCACAGTCACTTCTTTTGAAAAGTTCTATGGATATTACACCGGAGACGAACACCGGAAATGTTTCCATTATCCAGGGAGTGGGGACAAAATCTACTGTAGTCCCTCTACACAAGTTTGCCCTGAAACATCATCTCGTCGAAGGCGAAGTCATTTTAGGTGTGATAGATAGTATTCCTGTCCCAGGAGTACACCTGCTTCTAGGGAATGACCTTGCAGGAAGCAAAGTATACCCCTGTACGGTTCAAAACCCTTTGTCAACAGTTCCAGATAATGATAATGAACTGTATCCTGCATGTGTGGTGACAAGAAGCCAGACCAAACAATTGGCTGACACAGCGCATGAACCACACCTACCATCATCGTCGGGAAATCCATCTCCCAAACTGGAGTCTATGCTTCCAGAGAACACAAGCCTGGGCTTACCCCTGAGGATATCTCAGGAAGACATCATTAAAGCTCAACAAGTCGACGCGGAACTCAAAGCAATGGTCGAAAAGTCACCCTCATCTGACGATGGGGAATATTTCTCCGAGAACGGCCTCTTCTTTCGTCGCTCTGTACCAGTAGATGCCTCACCTGCCGAACCATGGTTGAGTAAAAACCAGCTGTGGGTCCCTCCACCTTATCGGCATGAAATACTGAAACTGGCACATGACCATCCAATGTCAGCGCACCCAGGAGTCACTAAAACGACGGCGGAGATCAAAGAACTGTTCTTTTGGCCCAAAATGAGAAATGATGTGTCGCGTTACTGCAAAAGTTGCACGAACTGTCAGTTGGCCGGAAAGCCAAACCAGAAAATTCCTAAGGCCCCTTTGAGTCCGATTCCTGTATTAGAAGAACCCTTTTCTAAAATCGTCATGGACTGTGTAGGTCCCTTGCCTAAAACCAAGGCGGGCAACGAGTACCTACTTACCTTTATGTGTTCAAGTACCCGTTTTCACGAGGCGTTCCCCTTACGGAACATTAAGGCAAAGACTGTAGTCAGAGCCATGACCCGGTTCTTCACTACCTTTGGATTACCTAGAATCGTTCAAACAGATCAAGGCAGCAACTTCACCAGTCACCATTTTCAGGAAGCGCTAGCCAAGCTAGGCGTTACCCACATCACCAGCTCAGCCTACCACCCTCAGTCTCAAGGCGTACTTGAGAGGTTCCACCAGACCCTAAAAACCATGCTAAGAACATTCGCTAAAAGTAACACCCAATGGGATGAGACTGTTCGTTGGATTATTTTCGCCGCTAGGGACTGTGTCCAGGAAGCTCTAGGTTACTCTCCTTTTCAGCTTGTGTTCGGACATTCTGTCCGTGGTCCCCTGAAGCTGATCCACGAGCGTTGGACAGGTACCAGTGATCATCCAGTGGAAAACTTTGACGATTTTCACGTTCGACTGAAAGCCGTGTGCGAAATGGCTCACAAGAACTTAAGAAAGGCCCAGGTGAGAATGAAAGGACTGTATGATAAGAGTTCTCGTAAACGAACATTCAATCCAGGCGAGAAAGTTCTTGTGCTAGTGCCTAATCTGAACAATGCGTTATCCTTAAGATATTGTGGACCCTTTACTGTGCATTCAAAATTAAGTGATTTGAACTATGTTGTCAGTACGCCAGACAGGAGAAAGAAACAGACAGTGTATCATGTTAACTCACTGAAAAAGTATTATGATAATTGTAACAATTTTCAATCCACAGCTAAAATTACTTTACCTGTATGTTCAAATGTTTCTGATGATGTGATACATGATAAATTGAAACCCCCAAAATTGGTAAATTCTTCCTTTTTAGATCATCTAAATGACCACCTTATGCATTTGTCCACAGAGGAAAGCCATAAATTGTCTCAGTTATTTGAGACATTTCCCTCTATTTTTGGGGATGTCCCCAAAGAAGCGAAGGTTCCACCTCATGATGTAGACGTAGGTGATGCAAAACCCATCAAACAACACCCCTATAGAGTTAACCCGGAAAAAGCTGTTTTGATAAAAGATGAAATTCATTATATGCTTAAGAATGATATCATTGAACCCAGTTTCAGCAACTGGAGTTCCCCATGTCTTTTAGTCCCGAAAGACGGGGGATCTTTCAGGTTTGTGACCGACTTTAGGAAGGTAAATGCGCTCACCAAAGCTTATTCCTATCCATTACCTCGAATAGAAGACGTTATTGATAAAGTTGGTCAAGCTAAGATAATTTCCAAAATTGATTTACTATCAGGATACTGGCAAATCCCCTTATCTGACCGTGCAAAAGAAATATCTGCTTTTGTAACCCCTAATGGTTTTTATAGATACAAACGTATGCCCTTTGGTATGCGAAATGCTGGTCAAACTTTCCAGCGGGTCATTAACTCTGTCATTGCTGACATAGACCAATGTGAGGCCTACATAGATGATATAGTAGTATTTTCTAATACTTTTGAAGAACATATTGTTCAGTTGACTATCCATTTTAGAAAATTGTCTGAAGTTAATTTTACTGTAAACCTGCATAAAAGTGATTTCTGTAAAGGTTCAATTACCTATTTGGGTTATCAAGTAGGAACGAACCAAGTTAGGCCCATTGAAGCCAAAGTAGATGCTATTGTAAAGTTGCCACCTCCCAAAAATTGTAAAGAAATCAAAAAGTTCCTTGGGATGGCTGGTTACTATAGGCGGTTCTGTCAAAACTTTTCAGCTGTTGCTGAACCTCTTACTGCATTATTGAAAAAGGGTGTTGAGTTTGAATGGTCAACTAAATGTCATGAAGCTTTTTTAACCATTAAGTCATTTTTATCTAATGCTCCTGTTATGGCTGCACCAGATTTCAGCAAGCCCTTTAAACTTGCCATTGATGCTAGCAACTTAGCCATTGGCTCAGTCTTATTTCAAGAAGACAACATGGGGATTGACCATCCAATTGTTTTTTTTTCCAGAAAGTTAAATGAGAACCAAAAGAATTACTCTACTATTGAAAAAGAAGCTTTAGCTTTGGTTTTGTCCTTACAACAATTTGAAGTCTATGTCACTTCTTCAACCAATCCGGTCAGAGTATTTTCTGACCATGATTCCCTGAAATTTACCTCTAAGTTAGGACAAAAGAATCACAGAATATTGAGATGGAGTTTATATTTCCAAAATTTTAATCTGGAAATTTCCCACATTAAGGGTATTGATAATGTTGTGGCTGATTGTTTGTCAAGGATGTAAAATCTTATTACACACATTGATCATGTGACATGTTTTGTGGTTCATTAGGACCATACACAAGTGTTTTGTTTAGGTGACACTCACATGAATGTGAGTGGTATGAGTTTTGAATTTTTTTTTTCAAAATGACAATCATTTTGCATATTTTGTTTATTTTCAGGTGAACCTTAATTAAAGGTGGTTTTTGATTATATGTAATCTTCTATGATAAAATGTCTCATATGACTCAGTTGATATTGTAGCTAGTCATTGAAATAAAGGTTTTACCCTGTCGGGTTTACCACTTTTAATATCCACATGGAAATATTGTAATACCCCTTTTGAGGGATTTTGATGTATTATTATTTTTTGAAAGGGTTACTCCCCTTTCACAAATTGTAAAAGTTTGAGTTACTTCCCTTTTGTTTCCAGGGATATTTTCATCTGGTATTAAGATTTTGATTGGCTACATTTGTAAAGCATTTTTTTATTTCATTGTCAGATTGGTTCCTTATGTATGTTTTTGTGGAACCTATCTGTCACTTCCAAAAAGGGAGGGGATGTGACCTACTTAGGTCTAGTAATGTTTTATTTTGACATTGTTATAATACCATATATGGTCGATGGTGCAACAACCGGGTTTTTTCCGCTGTCTTACTAAGAGAGTCTAAGACTCAGAAATTTTCCATAAGGATCTGATTGATTGATTCAGACCAGATGACCACCCCGACCAATGGCCAAATGAGTTGAGGGTAACCTCCCATGTTGCCTAAGTCTATAACTAGATCGCCCACAGGCGGCACGAGGCAGTCCGTTCTGACCACGCAGTCCATTATGACCAGGCCGTCCATTTTGACCGGCAGTCCATTCTGACCATTTGAACGTGAGAGAACTTAAGTCCTGAGTGTGCTATGCATTCTTAAGTTGTTTAAGTATTCTAGTATTATATTACTTGTGGCCAAGTGATTCTTGATGCTATAGCAGTGTTATGTGACCTGTGGCTATTTTTATAAAGTGTTAGAATCTGTGATAGTATTTTTTCTTACGCTTTGTAAGTTGGGTTTTGTTATTTTCTAAACTAAATATTTTATCTTGTTTAACCTTGTGTTCTGCCACAACTGTGTTCACTTATTAAAGGTTGTATGCAGATTGAATGAGTTGTTAACTTCAATAGTTTCACTAGTTTTCCCTAGACCTCGAAATCGAGCCCTAGTGAGTTGTTGAGTTAGTTTTCATTCAGTTAGGCTTTAGGTCATTTGCATATAACTCCAAGAAAGAATCCGGGGGCGTTCACCATCTATCTGGCTGGTAGATAGGTGTCCGTTACAAGCGCGCTAGCTAACTGGGAAGTGCCAGAAATTTCGATCGCAAGATTTGATTGGAAAGACAGAGACGAAAGCAAGTTAAAGAAAACGTGGGAATAAAGATTTTAGCAAAATAAGTATTTATTACAATAGCAAATAAATATAAACAAAACTCTTAATAGTTTAAGTAAATTCAAATTGTAAACAAATTAAACGATTTAAATATTTATTTCGAAAAAAAGTATTACTTGGAATACAACTTATTTGCAATTACATTTAAAAATATCTCTTTATTAACTCAATTTTTTGTAAATGTTTACACGTACTATTTAATAGTAGTGTATTATTATATATTTAAAGAAAATCATATATTTTCTCCTTTTCAGTGCATTATTACACAAAAGATTGCTATTATATTGTATGCAACTTCTTTATTTATAGAAGCTTTTATTTAATTTGCTTCCTCTTTCTGTTAATCTGTGTTGAAACTGCCGAACGAAATTTCGACAAATTTTAATCGACCATTTTCTCTAAAACTGTTCACGTTTATAAATACCCAAAAAATTCTAGTAAAGGAATTCAATACATAAAAAAGCGACCCATGCTTTTATTTAAATAGTAGTTCATAATTATGTATTTACAGAAAGTTATTTATTTCCTCATTATCAGTGCATTATTACATATTATTAAAAATAGTTTTTTTACATTTTTGCAAATCACTGTTTTTTAAATTGTTTTGGCCTTTACTTTCCAAGATAATTTCTATGTAAAGTATAACAAATTGTGGGTAAACAAATTCAGTATTGCCTGACATATATATATATATATATATATATATATATATATATATATATATATATATATACGAGAAAAATGGCCCGTTGAGGAAGGATACAACGGGCGCTAGGCTGATAGTGCTGTCTCTTTTCTCTAAACTAAAACCACCCCACCCCCCCCCCCCCCCCCACACACACACCACCACCCATCCCCACCCCCCCCCCCCACCCCCCAAAAAAACATGTCTACCGTCCCATTCAACGAAATATAATTATATACTTTTTCCAGTGTCCGCCACCTCCCCGAAAATTCTACCCCCGCCCCCGAAAATTTCAAGTACCCCCACCCCTCTCCGGGGAGGAAAAAGTCTGAAAGAGATACTGGTGTCGCGCTTAGCCACTACCCGAAGAATTGCATTAAAGAAATTGCAAGAAAACCAATTTTTAGATTAGACACATTAATTAGGCGGTAATTTTATTATAGAGTATCGATGAAGAAATTTCTTTTGAGTTAGGGAGGGGGGGGGGCTCAGACGTTCTTACGCGGGGGTGGGGCTTCGCTCCTACCCGAAGAATTGTATGAAAGAAACTCTTCACGCAAACCACTTAGATTAGACAAAATTTCCTTTTTATTCAATGTTTACTCGAGAATCAATGACGTCATATTACTGTGTGCACTCTCCGGCTTGAGATTATTTTCTACTCTGTGCTAAATGTGACGACGTCATACTTTGTTTTTCGAATTACTATGCATGTTTTTAATTTGCTTGTGTTTTCTCTAGAGCGTTCTTGTCAGACAGACAGCGAAACTATTATTATTAATAGCTAATTTGGTTTTCTGGGCGCGAAGAATCTCTCAACTGCTGAAAGAACAATACGTATCAACGGGACAACATCAAAGAGAACAAACACAGAAAAAGCACTGGCTAAAATAGCTATGCCGAACCCGCCCAGAAATATGGCGGATGGACGTTGGTCAGGCTATGAGGTCTTCGTCCTTTTATAGGATGATGTGTTCGTTGTTTCCACATACAGAGCTTTGTGGATTTTGTCCAATAGAGATTTCACTTCGGTATCAGTGAAGGGGTTTTCTGTTGTCGCAATGCTCTCTTGTGTAGACGCACTAGAAAAGAATGTGTATTCATCGGTAATTCCAGATAAATTTTTGTTGCTGGGTGTGGTAAAGTCTTGTGTCGATGGTTTCATCGTTGTGGTAGTGGAGCTGCCACTTGTGGTGATGGCGTGAGTGGTTGTGGTTTTCAATGTGCTGCTCGTTGTTGTTGGTTCAGCCACATCGACACAACCTTTTGTGGTGTAGTCAGTAAACAGACTGATGTCGGCGTTCTACGACAAAAAAAAGAATGTACCACTGAAACACTGAGAACTCTAAGAAAATTGAAAGTACAGTTTCGCTTTCAGACTAAAAGATTCATTAAGTAGTTGAAGTAGAGGTCATATTTTTTAAACCTCGTTTTAAAAAAATGAATGATTTGGTCAGCATTGTGCTCAGGCTGGCTTTACTTTACATGAATTGAGTCAGGTACCCATCAGAGCTGAGAGGACGTGACACGTTATAAGGCCCAGAGTTCGAACTTTGAGCTAACAGTCAAGAGCTATACAACTGGACCACACATATCTTTAATATGAAAAGTTTAAATATTTTAAATATTTTTAAAATTTTAAATATTTTAAATTAAATATCTAAGCTTTCTGTGCATTTAACAATTAAAACATGGTAAAAAAATCGTTGGTGATTAGTCAATATTTAAATATTTATCATCAAATAAAATTTACCCTGTAAGTCAACGGTTTTAGAACATCAGCGATACCCAAGGGGTGACAAAAGGAAGAGACGTTGTTGGTGGCGTACATGTATGCCCCAAACTTGACTTGATCAGCTGTCATCTTAATGAGGTAATATTTGCTCACATTGGGGACTTGGTACACACAGCCGGAAAGTACGGTGCCTAACGGACGTAACAAAAAAAATCAGGACAGGAATATTTTTATTACATAAGAAAATGTTGGCGCACATAATATAAAACACAAAAACCGATCCATTCGGTGTATAATTTGATAATAAATCTTCATAAACGACTGCATCTTATATCATTCAACATTTATTGAACGAGTACTAACCCCTTCGGACTTCAATTAAATGAGATTTTACTTATAGATGTTATTCTACCTCATATAACATTAAATCAATAAAGTTTAAACATTCTTCTATCCTCTTCCTGTTGTATTAGCGAATTGCAGTGTTGTACTGTATTGTATATGTTACTAGGGAAGGTTATTCAACACGTACTACATAGCAATGTAATGCATATTTTTACATTACAAAACCCAAGAATTTCGGAACAGAAATCGCGCGCTATCCCACTCTGCCGGCTAAAACTCTTATATTTTTAGATTATTTTAATGTTTTGAAAATGAATTATATCAATAAAAATTTCAGCATAATTAGTTTAAATACAATATAAAAAAATAAACAAATTTCGTTATATTTTAAGTAAATTCACTTACAAAAAAAATTGAACTATTCAAATATTTCGAAACGGTGCTGTTGTAGAAAGAAAATATTTCGTACTCAGAATAAAATATATTTGCAAATTCATAAAAAGATACTTTTTATAAACTTTCATTAATGTAAATATTTATACACAAGGACTTAAATCTTATTTTTTTGATGTTACAAATTTATATTTAACTTGCTTGCTCTGACTGTTTGTCTATCTGTCTATTTGTTGTCATGGATCGAAACTGGCAAGCGTAATTTCGACCGTTTCTAAATAAAACAATCGTTTCAAACTTGGCTTGTGGGTCAAGACCCGATGACAATGTTATCCGACATCAAATTTGACTTAATTGATGGCTGTCTAATTTTTTCAAGAATTGATTAAACTTTTCTTTATAAAGTACTAGCAGACCCGGCCAGGCCCTCCACTGACCTCTGTAAAAAAACGGATTTGTAAAGGATCATGATTTGTTTGTTTAGTAAGCTTTGCCCGGGTTTAGGAAATATATTACTTTTTTCATGAACCCTAACCACAATCAACCAAAAACAAAACATAAACACAAAAACAAACATAAACATAACATTAACGCAAACCCAAACACAGAGAAAAAACGGAAACACAAACGCAACGCAAACACAAAAGCAAATAAAAAAGCAAACGCAAACATAAACGAAACGCAAACACTAACATTAACACAAACACAAACGCCAACACAAACGGAAACATAAACAGAAACGCAACGCAAACGCAAACACAAACGCCAACACAAATGCAAACACAAATGCAAACAAAAACGCAAAAGCCAACACAAACATAAACACAAACGGAAACCTAAAAGCAAACATCACATTTTTTTTCTCTCTTAAATTGTGAAACTTTTTTTTATTGCACTATAAGTGGTCATCAATCGTTCTTTTTATAATTTTCCATCGTTTGCAACAGTCCGAGTATCGACTCGGGACTCCATTGGCTCACTCAATAGCTGAGTTTACAAATGTCTAGAAATGTTTACAAATGTTTCTTTCCAAAGTAATCTGAACATAAGGTACACGGGCCCATGACACATACTGTAATGTTAACTATCACCGACTGTTAAGATTTTTAAAAAGTGTTTTAAGTGTGATCTCAGTCGACTTTACTTTCCATAACGCGAGACAAGTACACTTGAAGTGGTGGTGGTGGATTGTATTATGGACCGGAACCCGAACTCAAGCGTTTGTGTGAGAGGTGAAGTGCTCCTGGCCGTCCCAGTTGCTATTTTTATTCAGCTACAAATGTTAACAAATTATATTCATAATTTGAAGGCCCGTTGTGGCGACTCAATAGATCAATAGTCAAAATATATCGTGTAGCTTGGTTATTTGTCTGCAGCAACAATCTGTGACATGAAAATAGTTTATGTTTAATGGAAGTGTCTCTACCTGTTTTTGACTATCACCCATTAAATCCAATTTTACAAATGCACGGCTTTTACGTGTTGGTGAAGCAGATTACATGTATTTTGTTTAGTTTGAACATAAGGCAAGCAACTTATTTTAGAAAACTAAACCCGCTACAGTAACTAAAAAAGGAAGTAATTTACTTAAAAGATCGGTATAGGGGCAGCAACTTCAAAATGTGACAGATAAACATGAAAGCTGAAGTCGAGATCCTGACAATTTAGCCCCAGACACACACAAAAAAAGCATACAACGCAACACCCCTGTTATTTGTTACTCTTTCTGGATGGAAAAAAGCACAAAGACAAAAACAAATAGTATACATCAAAATGTTATTTTCTCTATAAAGGTTAGAAATAGCATATAATTTGGTTGTAATTTCGCAATATTTTTTACCTAACCTAACCTAACCTAACTTAACCTAACTTAACCTAACCTAACCTAACCTAACCTAACCTAACCTAACCTAACCTAACCTGACCTAACCTAACCTAACCTAACCTAACCTAACCTAACCTAACTTAACCTAACCAAACCTAACCTAACCTAACCTAACCTAACCTAACCTAACCTAACCTAACCTATCTGTTATGTAGTCATCTGTATGGTTGGTAAATAATAATGGTGGTGATGACTGCAGTGAGAGATTAAACAGTTGCGTGGTGAATTAGACACTGTAGATTACTTGATTGTTGAAGAAGACACTAACACAATTTCAGCTGAACAACTTTAATTAAATAGATAATCAAACTACACTCTAACTGATAGTCCTATTATGGTCTAAGAAAGCAGAACGAGTTCATTCATAGTGACCAGCCTTAGGGGTAATCCCTATCACACATTACAAAACATAAAAACACAACTACATCCTAGAATGCCTAACGTTCAACTGTCCTATCTTTCTGGCCCAAGCTTGACCCTGGGTCCTTAACCCCTGCATGACCCCGGCATTCCAGCGAGGGGGAGGGACGGGCGCCTGCAAATGCTAGATGGGACTGATGCATTGTGTCCCAGTTCAGGTGTGGGACACGGGGGTGGGGAGGGGAAGTACACGCTGTCCCAGTTCAGGTGTGGGACAGGAAGGGGGTGGGGGGTAGATACCAATTAGCGGTGGGACGAGGGGGGTTGGACTCAGTTATAACACTAACGTAACCTAACCTAACCTAACCTAACCTAACCTAACCTAACCTAACCTAACCTAACCTAACCTAACTTAACCTAACCTAACCTAACCTAACCTAACCTAACCTAACCTAACCTAACCTAAACTAACCTAACAAACCTAACAAACCTAACCTAACCTAACCTATCCTAACGTAACCAAACCTAACCTAACCTAACCTAACCTAACCTAATCTAACCTAACCTAACCTAACCTAACCTTACCTTACCTTACCTTACCTTACCTTACCTAACCTAACCTAACCTAACCTAACCTAACCTAACGTAACCTATCCTAACCTAACCTAACCTAACCTAACCTAACCTAACCTAACCTAACCTAACCTAACCTAAACTAACCTAACCTAACCTAACGTAACCTAACCTAACCTAATCTAACCTAATCTAACCTAACCTAACGTAACCTATCCTAACCTATCCTAACCTAACCTAACCTAACCTAACCTAACCTAACCTAACCTAACCTAACCTAACCTAACCTACCTAACCTAACCTAACCTAACCTAACCTAACCTAACCTAACCTAACCCAACATAACAAACCTAAACTAACCTAAGCTAACCTAAGCTAACCTTAGCTAACCTAACCTAACCTAACCTAACCTAACCTAACCTAACCTAACCTAACCTAACCTAACCTAACCTAACCTAACCTAACCTAACCTGACCTAACCTGACCTAACCTGACCTGACCTGACCTGACCTGACCTGGCCTGACCTGACCTGACCAAACCTGACCTGACCTGACATGACATGACATAACATGACATGGCATGGCATGGCATGGCATGGCATGGCATAACAACATAACATAACATAACATAACATAACATAACATAACATAACATAACATAACATAACATAACATAACATAACATAACATAACATAACATAACATAACATAACATAACATAACATAACATAACATAACATAACATAACATAACATAACATAACATAACATAACATAACATAACATAACATAACATAACATAACATAACATAACATAACATAACATAACATAACATAACATAACATAACATAACATAACATAACATAACATAACATAACATAACATAACATAACATAACATAACATAACATAACATAACATAACATAACATAACATAACATAACATAACATAACATAACATAACATAACATAACATAACATAACATAACATAACATAACATAACATAACATAACATAACATAACATAACATAACATAACATAACATAACATAACATAACATAACATAACATAACATAACATAACATAACATAACATAACATAACATAACATAACATAACATAACATAACATAACATAACATAACATAACCTAATTGCCTCTTCTGATATTCGGAAATACATTTTTGTCACATCTTAAAAACACTTGTTAGATGACGACAGCCGTGTAAGCTTTACGAATTCTACATCCTTGTTAATTTCACACAGAAATAAATCTTAAAGGATGCAGCATAGTGTGAGAGGTTGTACTACTGATCGACAAATTGTAAGTTATTTAAGTTCAGTATTAGATTATGTTTTTCTAACGTGTTTTAGGGTGAAACCATTATTTGCCATCTGCGTTAAGACCTCTACCAACCAATGTATTAGTTTATTTAACCTTGCGTGACATGACCAACATCTGTACCCATAAAACACTGTCCATTCTTCTCTCATACGGTCATTCCCAGCTCATTAGCCAGGCAGACTAGAACAGGGTTAAATTTCGAGCATTTCTCTCACTCATGTTCCTAGCGGTTTGACTCGTGGGTTTCCGCCGGGTTTCTCTTCCTCCCCCAGTCCATCGCAGCACCTGGTTTAGATATGAGGGGCAGATCTGTCAAGGGGCGACCTACAGCCGCGAGCGCAGGATACGAACTCGTGATTTTCGGGTTAGCGAGCGCGCGGTCTACTGCTAGACGACTGTCCATTCTAAATGGGGGGACACGCGGTTCAGTCTCGTTGAGTGCTGACTCAAACTTGCACTTTTTGTATTTTTATTCCTAGTTCATTTAAATCACACTCATCTTGCACCAATCGTTATCCCTAAACCTAAATCTAACCCTTCTCTCTTTGTACACAGCCGCGACCTGCATACTATTATTTTGATTCGATGTTAAAATTTAATTTTTTCTTTTTGGAAGACAAAAATAAAGTCTCAAAACAAAAAAAAAGTATGTTTTTTTTATTACAAAATTTTATATTACTTGTTCTCGTGCTTTTGTCGACATGGAATGCAACGTTCGGGCTAAATTTAGTTCAGCCTTATTGTTTGCGTTTATATTTGTGTTTGTGTTTGACTTTTTATTTATGTTTGTGTTTGCGTTAGGTTTGTGTTTATGTTTGAATTTGTATTGGCGTTGTCTTTTATGTTTATGTTTCTATTTGTGTTTGCGTTTGTGTTCATGTTTACGTTTGCGTTTGCGTTTGCTTTTGTATTTGCTTTTATGTTTGCTTTACGTGTGTGATTGTGTTTCCCTTGTTTTTGTCTGTGTTTGGGTTTGCATTTATTTTATGTTTGCCTTTGTCTTTGTATTTATGTTTTGTTTTTGGTTGGTTGTGGTTATGGTTAATTAGTAAAGTAACATATTTCCTAAACACGGGTAATTCAGGAAATTTGCTGCTTAATAAAGACACAAGTAATGGTCCATTACTAACAGGTTTATCACAGAGGCCAATGCAGGGCCTGTCCGAGACGGCTAATTGTTAATAAAAATAAATACAAAACCACTTCACTCCACACTCACACGGCACGACAGCATTAGCCACACCTCCAATAAAACTCCACACTTCTCCGACCCACATCCTGAACTATACTTCAACACAACTCACCCAGCCCTGCTACTAAAACAACACACCACAACATATAAAACACATTTAAACACACAACACACCTCACCTAGCCCTGCTACTAAAACAACACACCACAACATATAAAACACACTGAAACACACAACACACCTCACCCAGCCCTGCTACTAAAACAACACACCACAACATATAAAACACATTTAAACACACAACACACCTCACCTAGCCCTGCTACTAAAACGACACATCACAACATACAAAACACATTGAAACACACAACACACCTCACCCAGCACTGCACTGCAACCAAAACGACACACCACAACATATAATACACATTGAAACAGACACCCAAAACACATCCAATTACCTGTCATAGAATATTGGACACCTCAACACTTAATCATTCATAAAAATTTAGTTTTTCAAAATAAAGTTTTAAAAGAAGAAAACAAATAAAGAGTAGAAAAGTGAATAACGTACAAATGGATGTAAAATAAGAAAAAGTAAATGCGCACCAAATGAACGTAAACAATGTGTGTATATTAGAACAAAAAAAGCAGGCCTACTTTATAAACAAACTTAAACTTTTTAAATTAATTAAACATGTAATTAAGTCTATTTATGTGTCACAGTGCATTGGCATCGAGTCTTGACCTACGTGAAAAGTTTTGTAGAAATCGGTACGGTAGAAGTAATTTGTTTTCGAAAATCGGAAGTAGTTTAAAGTAATTGTTCCGTTCTTCGGAAATCACTTAAAATATGAAGGAATAAGGACATAGGATCTAATACATAATTTTAAAATGTCGTCCACATAACTGAAACGGTACTCAAGTTATTGGTATTTTAGAACACATACATAGAGTAAAGTGCAACTTCCGGTTAATGGGGGTAATTAAAAATTTCATGTTATTTAAATACAAGATTTTGTAATTATTCATGAAATTTTGTATAACTACCAGGAACAGTGCTTACGTTAAATTATTTACACGAAAATAGAGTAAAATACCATATCCGGTTAACGGAAATTGTTCAAAATCGATTACAATACTTACTCTATAAGAGACTGAAAAATTTAATATTTCCTCTAAATCAGTGTGACTTAGCCGTTTTCTTTTAGATCCAAGTTCTGAAAATGTGCGGCAAGTGACACTCGCGTGTCATTTCCGAAACAGTCTGTTCCATTTCTTTGTTTTGATGGTATCACCCTGGAAAAAACTACTCGCAAAGATATGTTGCAACAAATTGTATGGAAATATCCGGTGTTTTGTTATCAAAAATAGAGTACCTTTCTATTTGTTGAATACAAAATGTTGTGTTGAAGAGTTACTGTTGAACTTGTCCCTGCAGAATATCAATGATTTATTCGAGGTATTTTCATTACATCTGTTGTCTCAAACATAAACGTGAAAGGCTGTCTAACCCCATTCTGAATTTGACCATCTTATAGGGCTGGTAAGTAGGTCACCAACCAGTTCTACGGCTCAATAAAACCTGCTCAGCTAAGTGAATATCAATCGCGTGTTTCAGTTCCGCAGATACAGAAAGGTCTCTGATTTCATTTACAACTTCGATCTTACACAGTGGTTTAGTTGGGTAAAGTTGTCGAAGTAATCGTTTTCTGTTCGTTGTGTTCATAAAGGTAGTTTTTTTTTGTTTTAAAAAAGGCTCAAGTTTTCTTCCGCGTCAATGACGTTTTTGGTGTTAACGCATGCCTGTGTAGAATAAACTGCTCAACAACAGATTCCACTAACGCACTGTTACTCTCAGCATGACTGGAACTCCGCACTTACAAACTGCAGAAATCATATCCAACTAAAGATGGATGTCGTTCAAAAGTTTTACTCACATCGGCTTCTTTAGCTCTTGTTGTAAGATGATTACAAAATAAAATTAAAAATCAGCCTATATCACGTCGTCTTGAACATAAATACAGCACTCCGCCCTATTGTTGAAAACGTTTGGGGTGTCTTTGAAATCTTCTTCTTCGTTCTTAATTTTAGTGTTGTAAGGGTTCCCCCTTCAACTCAATTAAGGATACGTGTCTACTGGTTGTGCGCCATTGAGGCCGTTGACTCCGATTTAAGCCTGCTTTTCTTTTTGGATTTGCTTCCATAGCCTTTGTCCAACCAAGAATAAACTGCAAGGCAGCAGTTGTTTGGTTTTGGAGTTATTTCTCCTAGAAGAGTGGCTGTCCCCAGCTAACGAGCCTCATCTGCCCCAGGGTTCGAACGCGAGACTTTCAGGAAGCAACCTTGAGCTTTACCTACTCGACCACGCCGACCCATCTTTGAAATTAAGGCTGTATTTTGGGTAGCGTCAACACAGTGTATCTAGTTGTCAGTTGTTCTTTTTTTTTCGTGTCAGTGTTTCTCTTGTAGTTGGAGGAAATTATACTTCAATGTTACAAATTTACTTTGTTGATTGTGTTCTTTATTAGTGTTACACCTGGCCCCGAACGAGCCAAAAATAATTAAAAGCTGAGTGTAACATGATGATACAAAAAAATAAAACCTGCAATAGCTGTTGCAGAGATTGCCATTCCAGAATTGGCCTGATGAACCACGAAAGAGCGTTTATAAAAAATAAACATCTCTCCCTCAGATGGCGCATCAAATTTCTTACGAATTGAGAGTAATTATCTAATATTTTTATTGCTTCTTTTTTTCAGTAGTGATAATGTGCAAAAATAATAACTTATTCTTCAAAACATGGACGTTGGTCTTCTATGTGTATTATGTCACCAACAATTCAATGTTACAAGGTAGTAGTTTAATAAATTACAAAATAAATATATCATATATTACAGATATAGTTATACATTGTAGTAAATTAATTGGATTTAATACAAATGCTTTTTTCTTGTTTATCGACTCGTCATTATCATTGGGGTAACTATTATTATAAGATTAATAATAGATTTTTTTTTAAAATTAATTTGGTGTTATTTATGTATACATCAGCAGTGTCAAATTTTACGCTTTAAGTTATAACTTAAAATTTACCTACAATTGAATTTCATGTGATGACTTTCTTCAGCCATGGAAACAGAAAGTGTTACCGCGAGTTCTAGATCTACGGGCTACCCAGTAAATAAAGCACTGAGGCTTGTGCGCGATCTTCCCACCACACCAGGCTGGGCTGCCATTCAACATGACGATAAACAACTTGTTAACAGAAGTACATTGTCGTCCATTATCTCATACACCTTCCCAAGTCTGTCTTGTAAAACTTGTGGCGAATATCGTTGTGTAGCAACATATAATTGTGTCAGTCAGTGCAGAGGCCTAGCGAGGGGGGTGGGGGGGTGGGGGAGACATATGTCCCCGGGCTACCTGTTTCAAAAAATATAATTCTGGCGGCATGGTACTTTGGTACCGCATTTCGCGTTTTCCCAAATGTACTTAACTGATCAGTTCGGGGTGGGTTGGAGGGGGGGGGGGGGGTTCAACTTCATCCACCACTGTCCGGTCATTTTAGGTCAAGTATCCTACCAATGTATACCTAGGTGTGACATTAATGTCGCTCTACTCAATTAAGGCCAGTCCCGTTTTAGGGGGTTAGGTGGAGGGGGGGAATCTTACTCAGAGTTAACATAGAGTCAGTGTTTAGACGCGTGTTCTATATATACATATACAATTAAACATATATACTGATTCAGAAATAGATTTAAATAAGTATCAGAGGTATTATGACAATAAAACTTTTTTTTACAGAGGGTTCCATGGGGGAGTTGTAACCACCCTAACCTAACCCCGCCCTCCGCCCCAACCCTGTCTACGCCACTGGTGTCAGTTTTGGGATGTTAGTAATTTAATGTGTACCTAACGTATTTGTTATAATAAAACTGTTATTAAAAGACTTATTCACTCGTATCGTAGGCTTCATATAATCATTCCTCCTACATCATTTAAATAGAAAATCTAAAATTGTTTAATCTAGCCCGAGTAGCTTAAAAATCGTAAGTTTATAGATGTAAATTGTAATGGCTTTTAAGTATAAACTATTTGCTATTACTAATTTTATTATATCAACATATCCTAAAAGTACGCCACCTAAATGCTTTGATGATTTGTAACCAAACAATATGAAACTATGGTAGATATCAAGTGAACGTGTTAAATAAATAATATGTATATAATTATATATTATATAATTATAGTTTTGTTAGAACAGTGATTTTTTTTTTAAAGATTCGCATCATCACGATCAAAATGGGGCTGGTAAGTAGGTCACCAACCAGTTCTACGGCTCAATAAAACCTGCTTGAGCCATAGAACTGGTTGGTGACCTACTTACCAGCCCTATTGAGGGTGATGAAACAACTGTACTTCGCTAAAAGATTTTTATTTCTTCAGCCATAAAAACAGAAAGTTTTGCCGAGTATCCCAGATATGTTACTTGGCTAGAGAAGACAGAACTCACGCTGGTGTGCGATTCTGCTAACACATCAGCATGGGCTGCCATCCAACATGAAGATAGAGTACTTGTTAACGGAAGTACATTGTCGTCCGTTGTTTCATACACCCTCCCAAGTCTGTCATGTAAAGATATGGGACATTATATGTGTGAAACAAATACGACTCGACACTTGTATGTGTTAGTTTTTGGATGTAAGTGATTTAATATGTACAAAATAATTCTTTTACAATGTTATTACTAATCCATTTATTATCATCCATTGCTCTAGTAATTGTATCCGATAAGCCATTGATTCCATTTCTTTAACAATAACATTTTTAAAAAATGTGACATCGTAGGTCATTGATATTTGACTGGAAATGTTTTAATTAGTCTAGAAATTAATTAAACCGTTTCGGAATTTTCGTCAAAAAGAAATATATTCGTTTAAGCAATATATTAACACTTATAGTAAGGAAAAAAAAGATTCTTCCTTATTACTGTACAAAGCTTAATGGTTACTAAAAATGTTTGTATAAACATAAAGTTTCAAAAATGTGTAAACAAGGCTCTGTAATAAAAATTAAAAACAAAAATTGAAGTCAAGTTACGGTTAGCTAGTATAAATATATACAATTGTCTAAGTTGTAAACAATGCTTAATGTTGTCACTCACTACTGTTCAATAAAAATAAAATGTGTACATGAAACTTTATGTCGTATAGGTCCACCAAAGCTGTGTCTACCTCACGATAAAGTGTTGGAAGCTGATCTGAGAGAAGACGTTATGTTCGATGTTTGTGTACTGATTCCCGCACCCTTCAGTAATATGCCTATAACGGTTAATTACAAAAATACCTGGCTGTACAAGGGTCAATGTGTATCGAGATTATGTGTGACATGGACCAATGTTGAATTTTATCGTTTTAACGTGAAGATACTTATCTCCAATGTGTCAAAGGAAGACTATGGAGAAATCAAACTCAAGTTTGGCACTTCTCATGCATATGAAAATTATACCTTCAATTACTTTCCGCTACTAGTACCAAGAAGTAAGTCTTATCTTTTATTTAATATCAAATTGGCTTATTGTATCAATTAATCAAATAATCAAGTGAAATATCCGAAACAATTTTTAAAAAAAAGCTAAAGTAATAGTAAAAATATTTCAATACGGCAAAACAAAAAGCATGGTAAATGGTAACTATATAATACAAATACTTTGTATGCTTAAATATATTTTACTTTGATATCAAATAGTTTATGTATTAAAATTGTATTTACAATTTTTTTACCTTAGAGTTTACAGCAAAGTTTTGATTATTTAAAATAAAATGTACCATTACAATCTTCACTTAGAATTAAATTTATTGTGAATATAAGTGGTTCAGGTAAACATTAGAAGTAAAAAACAATAAGAATAGGTGGAGTAGAGTAGAGCATATATGGACAGCTGAAAGCCGCTGGGCATTAGGCCCAGGCCAATGTTTCTTCCAGACTTTTTTCTCCGGGGGTCCGGAGGCACGACGACTTGATTTTTTTGGGAGGGGGGGGGCGCCACTGGTAAAAGTATGTTTTCGATATAAATTCCATTTTGTTAGGGAGGGGGTGGTAGACTTTCTTCAGGGGGGGGGGGGGCAAGAAACTCTGGCCCAGCCTCACAACTGTGCTGTGGCCAGCCCCGTGGTTATGGTTCCATGCTTTCCACTACTGCGGTGTGTATAAAACTGTGAGTGGCTCTTTAAAAATTGGGTAATTTTGTAGATTGTAACTTTTAGCTCTTTCGTCGCGAAATGTTGATGTTCCCTACTAAAGTGTTATTAAGACCGGTTGGCCCTGTACAACCGCTAACTATGAAGAAAAGTCCCGGGGCCTTTTTTGGGAATATGACGGTCGACGGAAATTACTCAAAATTTTATAGAAGGCAGAAAATTAGAACTTTTACTTACATGTGAAATTTCATTTATCTGTCTGAAAAAGTACTCAAGTTATAAGCTGTTGAAAAATTCAAAGTAGAAAAAATTCCACTTCCGGTTATTGGAAATTGCTCAAAAGTTGATACGAATCAACGATTTTGATAAAATACTTATGTATGAAATTTCATCAGCCTAGCTGTAACGGTACTCAAGTTATCGTGTTTACACACACACAGACACACAGACACACACACACACAGACATACGGACAGGATTGCAAAGCCCAGTTTTTCAGAATGGATTACGCATAAAACCTCTTATTTTTGATACATCTGGATTGATAATTTTTGCCCGATTAAAATAAGTCTTCTATACTTTGGATGTGATGAAGGACTGAGGTGTAATACGGTGAAAATTGTTCAAATTTCAAGAGATTTTTTTGCACGATTACAATACTTTCTCTATACTTCGTATATACGAGAAAGTAAAACAAAACGCACAATCAACGAGAGTAAATAATGCAATTTTGGAAAGTTTTATACAAAAGTAATTTACTAAGTTCTTACCCAATCTTGGCACAAGTGTGCCGAACTTATACCCTATGAGTTTTATAATACTTTATTTCAATTTTTTTTTTAAATATATGACTATATTTTCACTTACACAAACTTTTATTTGTCTAACTCAGGGGTCGGCAACCTTTTGAGACGGAAGAGCCAAAAGTTACAATTTACTAAATTGGGGTCCCAACTTTTAAAGAGCCACTAACATTATTATTTCAGTATTATGATCCTTAATTAGGATTAGATATATGTAGTATGTATGTGTGTGTGTGTGTGTTTGTCTTTTATTCATTACTACATCCTTTATCCGATCGCCATGAAACTTTAAGAAATTGTTGAGAATAGTCCTGTGGAGATATTTGCGAAAATAAATTGTCAAAGTCGCACGATTGGCGCCCCGGCAGGGAGCGATTTGATTTATAAAAATAAAAGTCGATTGCAGATTGACACCATTCATCCGATCGCCATAAAACTTTGAGTGAGTTGATAAGAGCACTCAGGGGGGGGGGGGGTTCTGCAAAAGATATTTTTTAATTTTGCAAGGGCTGCGCCCCGGGAGGTCGCGTTATATAAAAAATAAAAGTCGGATGAGATTCGACACCGTTCATCCGAATGCCATGAAACTTTGGAAAGTCGATGAGCATACTCCCGAGAAAATTTCTGCGAAAAAAAATATTTCTTATTGGCAGCGCCCGGGAGGGTTCAATTTTTGTCAATACACGGTTTGGCGCTTCATGAGTTCCAGAGCGGCTATTTTAGCACTTGGAATCCGCAGTAGGTTTTGGATACAATGAGTTGCTATAGTCGCCCACTAAATCGAATCAGGCGCGTCCTCCGGCGTCTCTGCAGGGTTTAATTTGACGCTCAGGGCTATCTCGCGAGCACTACGCGTCTACGTTAGTTTTAAAGTGAACCCTACAATAGTGATAATCCGGCACACGACATTCGATAATTAAACCGAGCTAGGGGTGTTACGCGACGTCCGTGCGATAGTGTAATCGGGTTTGCGAGAGCGCCACTTTCCGGCGGTGAGTGATTAACGGTGATATTACGGTGAGTGATTTACTTACACTCAAGGCTTTCATACAGCACGTCCTGATAAATATGATCCAATCACAAGCATTGTTTACATTTAAATAACTCAGTTTTAGAAAACAAGATAGTACATTACAAGTGGGAGTAACTAAATATTATAACAGAATAGCAGGTGTTTATTGTTTATATTTATTATTATATTTTTTATCGTTCATTACCGAGTGTTGCGGACTAATATTTTTATGAGTTACAAGAATAAATTAAAATAATTACTAATATGTGTGCATGGAACTGAAGAGCCGCACCTAGACATCAAAAGAGCCGCATGCGGCTCGCGAGCCGCAGGTTGCCGACCCCTGATCTAACTGTTGCAAAATTATAAAACAATTTTAAATTGCATTGTTCAATGCTAGATATATAATATGCTAGATCAGGGGTCGGCAACCTGCGGCTCGCAAGCTCCATGCACAAATATTTATAACGAGCCGACCCGTGGCGTATCATATGCCGCTATTTAGTTGTTGTGTTTTCTACTTTCCAGTAATTCATAATTTGTGAATTCTACAGTACCAATGCTGCCACTGATATTTGCTTTAAAACACTATCAGTAGGTGAAAGCATCTTCCTCTTAGTTACCTCCCCTAAGTTTAAAATAGTTTCAAACTAAATTATCTGCCCCTAATAGCCGTCACTAAAACCCGGCTTTACGACTGTAAACATTTAGCGTGAACCACAGCTCACAAGACTATGTGGGCGTGGGGGAGGTAGGTATATGCCAAGAGAGGAAGAAAGAGGGGGCTGCTAGGCGCGCTTACAGCTTGGTGTTTTCTAGGGTATTTATAAAGAGAGTTATATATATAGATACTTATTTATTTTTCTTAAACTCATAATTTTTTTTTGTGACACTCGGTGTTCAACGTATAATGATAACTGTAAACAATAAACACTCGTTATTCTATTAGAATATTTAGTTACTCCTTTTTTTTAAATATACTTTCTATTAAATTGGTCATCCCAAATTGAAGCATTCAACTTCATGGTGGAAATCACAAAGAAACTAAACGAGCTAAATGTGAAAATGTAAAATTGCAAGGAAAGGAAAACCCAGCATATGAGTTTCTTCCAGGCATATCCTCGGCCCCCCCCCCCCCCCCGAACGAAATGGAATTTTATAGAGTAAATATATACTTTTAACAGTGCCCCCCTTTCCCCCCCCCCCCCCCCCCCCCCCTACCCCGCCGGAAATTTAAGTCTGCCCCCCTCCCCCCGGAGAAAAAAGTCTGGAAGAAAACTGCTTGCTTGAATTGCTTGAAGATGTGGATTGTTAAAAAAAAAATGTGTGCTGTTGAAGACACGGAGAGCGGTAAATTACTTAATATTGACACATCTGAAAAAAATTCATGCTACTATTAACATGAATTGCTTCAGCATTTAAATTAAACAAAATGAAGGATGGATTCACTAAGAGATTTGAGCAATTCTAAACAATTCTATACAAATGCAAGTACTCTGACGTTCATAGTAGATCCTCTCAACATAAAATCAAATGAGATTAACTTTGAGCGATTTGGAATTGATGCTGGCTCGCTTCAAATGCAATTACTGGATTTTAAAATTAAACATTTTTGGAGTGGTGAGTTCACAGATCTCAAGAGCAAGTTTGAAGAGTTGGAGGTCCAGTAAAACATGTACTTTTCGCTGCACAAGTGGACTGCTCTAAAAGAAATGCCACAAGTTGGGACACTATTATGTGACGCATGGAATAGTCTTCCAGGATACTACAGCGAGGTAAAAAAGTTGGCATTTGGAGTGCTGACGATCTTCGGATCAACATATTCATGCGAGCAAGCGTTTTCTTGCATGAATATAATAAAAAGTAAAGAATCCAACTAATAAATAAAAATCTAGAGGTGTGCTTTAAACAAACTTTTAAAAGGCAAGCAATGACAAACTATTGTAATATTATTATAATTTGATTAATGATTTTATCATTCTTGCAGAGCTAGCTTAAATTCATGAATACTTTTTGTGCGAAACATGTGTTGTTTTTATATGAATAAATATTATTTCATATTGAAAGCTATTTATTTAAAATTTTATATATATATATATATATATATATATATATATATATATATATATATATATATAATCCTAATCAAATATCATAATATTGAAATAAAAATGTAAGTGGCTCTTTAAAAACTGGGAAACTGTGTAAATTGTAACTTTTGGCTCTTTCGTCTCAAAAGGTTGCCGATCCCTGTGCTAGATGTATAATAGACTGACGAATTAATACTACTCTATATACAACGGGTTAGTGTATAAACATATTTACTTCATCAAAATGTAATAGTATATTTCTCTCTAGGTACAAATGACTCCAACGAAGATACAAAATACATGTTAGTCTTTATGGCTCTAGGGGTGTTCTGTTTTATTGGTTGCGGCTTCTTAATCTTTAAAAAAGGTAAGCATTGATGAATCATTATTAAACGAATCTGTATCATATAAGCTGTATCAGTAATGATTTTGTATAATATAATAATGAAAATATTGTTGCCTTATTTTATATTTCTTTCATAGGTTGTTTAGTAAGACAAAGTATTCAGCAATTTCGGTAAGCCCACAATGCACCTTTTTCGTGTAATCATCTTAGTTGATAATTAAAATGTATTAAAATAGAGTGTGTCTATATTGCATTTATTGCAATTACATTGGACAAAAAATTTCAACACTCAAATAGTATACTAATTAATATAAGCCGTCGATTTGGTCATAAACCTTGTTATTATTTGTAACAAAATTAAATGGAAAAAAAGTATTATATTTACAAAAAAATTTACAAGCTAAATCTAAAATGTTCCATTCTACAGACAAGACTTCGTGTCAAGGTGTTATTGTTTACGACAGAATTAATCGGGAAACCAAAACAGGGGTACGTAATTTTGCAGCATGTATGTGAGCGTAATTCAAATTAAGTATTTAAAAGTATTTTTAAAAGTCCAATACGGGTTCAAAATTTGAACTTCAAAATAAGTAGAACGTCCCTGAACCCACTCAGCTGTGTTGGGTACCTAACTTACATTGGGGAAACAAAGGCGGCTGGGCATAGTTCTGTCCACACTATACCTTTACGTGCCGAGGTCGCTGAAGCAGAAGAACTCTACTTCATCTGCCCTATGTGTCTTGGACACGAACTGAAATGAAGATGATTACTAAATTTTACACTGAGGTTTAAACTCATTTGTTTTCACTCTGTTGTTTATAAATTGATTTGATACAATTATTTATTTTAAGTAAAATAAAATAATAGTTGCTTCATATGTTTGAGATATTAGTTTGCGATACGTATAACTAATACATCCATGTCTTATTTTTAGTTTTGGAGGCAGACCACGATTATTTATAAGTATATGATAAACAAAACCCGGAGCCTTCTGTGGAACATGCTTATAATGAAGACAGGGAAACAATTAATCCTAAAAACCTGTATGATGATATTCAAGATACTTCTCCAAATACTGTAGATGATTATATCTCTGTTGTTTAGAACAATTTGATTACACGTATGATATGACTCAAAACTTTTTAAATATTTAATATATATTCTGAACATATTGTGCTTTATTAAGAAAATAATCAACTTATTAAGGATTATTATGTACGTGATTGTTTTATGTGAAAGGCTCGAGCCCAAGACTGTCGGAACAGCAGTAGTGACTTATCCACTCTGCCGGCTCAAACACTTATATTTTTTTAGTGTTTATTTTAATGTTTGAAAATGAATTATATAAAAAAATAAAGATTTTAGTAAAGTAAGTATGTATTACAATAGCAAATAAATATAAGCAAAACTCTTAATAGTTTAAGTATATTCAAATAAAAAAATTAAACGATTCAACTATTTTATAGTTGTGTATTATTATATATTTAAAGAAAACCATATATTTTCTCATTTTAGTGCATTATTAAATAAAAGCTTGGTATTAACATTTTTCAAATTCAACTTTTTACAAGCTTTTATACAAGCTTCCTCTGAATGTCTATCTGTCTAGCAGTCGTACAAAACTGGCGAGAGTAATTTCGAACACTTCGAACTGACCGATTCGTTTCAAACTTTGCAAAGCTTGATGACATTGCGACCTGACATTCAATTTGATTTAATTGGATGCATAATTAATCTTTTAAAGAATTAAATAAAATTCCCTATACAAAATACTTTTTTTTCGCATTTCTCATGTTCATTTGATGCGTAATAGATTCTAGTCTAATTTTAAAGTATTGAAAAAAATGCATGATTAACGTTTTAATACCAAGCTTTTATATAATAAAGAAGTAAAAAGGAGAAAAAAATTTTTTTTTTAATTTATAATAATACACTCCTATTTAAATAACTGTAAAGAAAAGCGTGGATCGCTTCCAAAATTTTAGTAAAGTTAATAAATAGATAATGAAGTGACCCGCGCTTTTCTTTTAGTTATTTAAACAGTAATGTATTATTATATACATTTTTAACATCATTTATCTTCCCCTTTTTAGTGCATGAAAATTTGTGTATACAACTTCTTTATTTATAGAAGCTTTTATTTAATTTGCTTCCTCTTTCTGTTAATCTGTGTTGAAACTGCCGAACGAAATTTCGACGAATTTTAATCGACCATTTTCTCTAAAACTGTTCACCTTTATAAATACCCAAAAAATTCTAGTAAAGGAATTCAATACATAAAATAGTGACCCATGATTTTATTTAAATAGTAGTTCATAATTATGTATTTACAGAAAGTTATTTATTTCCTCATTATCAGTGCTTTATTACATATTATTAATTTTTTTTTTTTTTACATTTTGTCAAATCACTGTTTTTTAATTGTTTTGTCATTTAGTTTCCAAGATAATTTCTATGTAAAGTATAACACATTGTGGGTAAACAAATTCAGTATTGCATGACATGTATATATATATAAATATATATATATATATATATATATATATATATATATATATATATATATATATATATATATATATAGCTAATTTGGTTTTCTGGGCGCGATGAATCTCTTAACTGCTGACAGAATAATACGTATCAACGGGACAACATCATGAAGAACAAACACAGAGAAAGCACTGGCTAAAATAGCTATGCCGAACCCGCCCAGGAATATGGCGGATGGACGTGGGTCAGGCTGTGAGATCTTCGTCCTTTTATAGGATGATGTGTTCGTTGTTACTACATACAGAGCTTTGTGGATTTTGTCCAATAGATATTTCACTTCGGTATCAGTGAAGGGTTTTTCTGTTGTCTCAATGCTTTCTTGGGTAGACGCACTAGAAAAGAATGTGTATTCATCGGTAATTCCCGATAAAGTACTGGGTGTGGTAAAGTCTTGTGTAGATGGTTTCATCGTTGTAGTAGTGGAGCTGCCACTGGTGGTGATGTTTTGAGTGGTTGTGGTTTTCAGTGTGCTGCTTGTGGTTGTCGGTTCAGCCACATCGACACAACCATTGGTGGTGTAGTCAGTAAACAGACTGATGTCGGTGTTCTACAACCAAAAAAAAAAAGAATGTACCACTGAAACACTAAGAACTCTAAGTAAAAAGTAAAGTTTCGCTTGCAGACCTTTTCATCCATTGGGTAGTTGAAGTAGAGGTAATATTTTTCTTAACCTCGTTATAAAAATGTATAGTTTGGTCAGCCATATGCTCAGGCCGTCTTTAATTGAGTCAGAGCTGAGAAGACGTGACACGTTATAAGGCCTAGAGTCCGAACTATAGACCTTTGTGTTAGCAGTCAAGCGCTATACGACTGGACCACACAGTCGCACATGATCTTTAATATGAAAAGTTTAAATATTTTAAATTAAATATCTAAGCTTTCTGTGCATTTAACAATTAAAACATGGTAGCAAATATTGGTGATTAGTCAATAATTAAATATTTATCATCAAATAACATTTACTCTGTCAGTCACTGGTTTTAGAACATCAGCGATACCCAAGAGGTGACAAAAGGAAGAGACGTTGTTGGTGGCGTACATGTATGCCCCAAACTTGACTTGATCAGCTGTCATCTTAATGAGGTAATATTTGCTCACATTGGGGACTTGGTACACACAGCCGGATAGTACAGTGCCTAACGGACGTAGCCAAAAAAAAAAAAAAAAAATATTTTTATTACAGAAGAAAATGTTGGCGCGCATAATATGTAACACAAAAACCGATCCATTTCGTGTATAATTTAATAATAAATTTCCATAAACACTGAATCTCAAATCACTCAACATTTTAATGAACGAGTATTAACCCCTTCGGACTTCAATTAAATGAGATGTTACTTATAGATGTTATTCTACCTAATATAACATTAAATCAATCACGTTTAAACATTCTTAGTAGTATATTAGGTCCCTTTTGATTATTATTTGGGTGGTGGAGCAGGATGTGGGAAGGCGCAAAGACATATAGTAAAATACTCGGGAGCAGGATGTGGGGAAGGCGCAAAGAGATATAGTATAATACTCCCAGCCTGGCGCTGAGGCTGGGTAAGGGTGGTGGAGCAGGATGCGCTGCAGGCGCAAAGACATATAGTAAAATACTACGCCAACTGGCGTTGGAGGAGCAGGAGGGTGGCGTAGCCTGGGACAATGAGATATAGTAAAATACTCACCCACCTGGGTGAGCAGGTGGGTGAGGGTGGGTGAGCCGCAGGAACAACGACATATAGTAAAATACTAGGGTGGGTGAGCAGGTGGGGGAGTAGGTCAGTAGGTCACCACCGGTGACCTTGTGACGTAATCATTGACCTAGTGACGTAATCATTGTCCTAGTTACGTAATTTTAATGCGTTTTTTAATTAGTTTGAATTTAATTTTTAAATTTTAATTAATTTTTATAATTAGTTTGAATTTTAATTTTTTTAAGTTTTTTAAATTTTATTTTTTAATTTTAATTTTTTAAATTTTTAAATTTTTTTAAATTTTTAAAATTTTAAAATTTTAATTATTTTAATTTGATTGTTACTTTGTTTAATTTAATTACTTTGTTTATATTGTGTAATTTTTATTAACGAGTTACGTAATTTGATTATTTGTTTACTTTTTAATTATTTTTATTTTGTTTATTTTTAATTTTATTTTTTTTTTTTTTATTTTATAATTAGTTTGAATTTTATTTTATAATTAGTTTAATTATTATTAACTAGTTACGTAATTTGATTTTAATTATTTTTATTTTGTTTATTTTTAATTTAATTTTATAATTAGTTTAATTATTATTATTAACTAGTTACGTAATTGGATTTTAAATTTTTTAATTTTTTAATTTTTTTAAATTTTTTAATTTTTAAAATTATTATTTATTTTGTTTTGTAATTTTTATTAACGAGTTACGTAATTTGATTATTTGTTTGAAATTCATTTTATTTGAATGTATGTATGTTTTAAATAAAAGACTAACACTAGCATGTACTAGAACATTCTTTGTATAACATCCTTTAACCAGCCGTCCAACACCTGTTACTTATCGATCTACTAGTGAGGTTTTCTCGGCGCTGCCCGTTTTTAATGGGAATGTATTGATCGCACCCACTGACCATCAGTATGATGGCCCACCTAATTAAATTTGGTCACGCATCACCGATTTATGTGTTGTTCGCGGAAGCGAAAACCATAGGGGTTATGGTGTTTAATCGAAAAGAGCTAAGTGGTTAACCGCAAAGCCACCGTTAAGTGTGCGAACAGATGTTACCACTTTAATTGATTTTTCCCCGATCGATATGTCAGCTCTGATAAACCAGCAGGTAACAGCTGGTGCTGTAATTAGAGGCGCCTTCCCGGGTTTTTGCATTACCTTGTTGGTTTTCTTGTTCTATCACGCTACACACACACACACACATACACACACACTAAAATTAAAACAAAAGTCTTCTTATATTTTATTTATTTATTAACGTTTTTCCAATTCATCAAACGCTTTTAAAATTTCATCCTGTAAACTCAACAGGCGCTCAAAGCAGACGCGACTCATACTAACACCAGAATTTGTAGGAAAATTAAGATCGGTCCCATCTATTAGCTCTCTAAGATTTAAAGTGTTTTTGTTCATGAATTGGCTGACAATCGCCAATTTAAATCCGGTGTGATTCATCGTTCGTATTTCAGTCACTTTATTGTTACTCCTGGCCACAAGTATCCAATCTTCATTAGACATCTTGAAATAAGCTTTTATAATTAGTTCCAATAATTTGAAGTGTTAAACGTGTTATGATACGATCGTTAATATATTGACGATTCGCTGACGCCGAAAAGGGTTGTAATATTACTTTTAAATTTGCTCCTCGAACTTTCTTCAAAACAAAATAGGCTGCGGGTGGTGGTAAGGTGGTGGTAAGGTGGTGGTGGTAAGGTGGTGGTAAGGTGGTGGTAAGGTGGTGGTAAGATGGTGGTAAGGTGGTGGTAAGGTGGTGGTAAGGTGGTGGTAAGGTGGTGGTAAGGTGGTGGTAAGGTGGTGGTAAGGTGGTGGTAAGGTGGTGGTGGTAAGGTGGTGGTAAGGTGGTGGTGGTAAGGTGGTGGTAAGGTGGTGGTAAGGTGGTGGTAAGGTGGTGGTAAGGTGGTGGTAAGGTGGTGGTAAGGTGGTGGTAAGGTGGTGGTAATGTGGTGGTAAGGTGGTGGTAAATTTGCTTGGAGTAAAGGATATATAGTAAAAGATTCCACCACCTAAGTGAGGTGGATTTTAATTTTAATTTTAATTTTTTATTTTATTTTTTTCATCATCTGTTAACTTTAAGGTTCTATAACTCTATATATTTATACATTTTTTGATTCAAACGAGTTTACTCCCCCTAACGTAAGTACATGTAAAGAGGGATTTCCTATAGATCTGTAATGAATTAGGCCTTTTTGACTATGCCTTAGTGCCCAGGTGTTGACATGATACGCTTTTTTGAGATACATGTACACACACACACACACACACACACACACACACACATGCGCGCGCGCGAAATTCATACTAGGTCAGTAAAGGCGGAGAGAAACGAGAGGAAAGACAACTGTTCTAAAATTAGAACAGCCTTGTCTACAGACTTATTTAGTTTTTACGTCATTATATTGGTGAACTTTAAATGTAGACATTTTAAACGGTGTGTCATTTGACACGACGTACTATAACGTTGTTATACTAAACAAAATAAATAATAATTTTAAAAATTAAAAAATTTAAAAAAATTAAAAAATTAAAAAATTAAAAAATTTAAAGTCCAATTACGTAACTAGTTAATAATAATAATTAAACTAATTATAAAATAAAATTAAAAATAAACAAAATAAAAATAATTAAAATCGAATTACGTAACTAGTTAAATATAATTAAACTAATTATAAAATAAAATTCAAACTAATTATAAAATAAAAAAAAATAATAAAATTAAAAATAAACAAAATAAAAATAATTAAAAAGTAAACAAATAATCAAATTACGTAACTCGTTAATAAAAATTACACAATATAAACAAAGTAATTAAATTAAACAAAGTAACAATCAAAATAAAATAATTAAAAATTTAAAAATTTAAAAATTTAAAAAAATTTAAAAATTTAAAAAATTAAAATTAAAAAATAAAATTTAAAAAAATTAAAAAAATTAAAATTCAAACTAATTATAAAAATTAATTAAAATTTAAAAATTAAATTCAAACTAATTAAAAAACGCATTAAAATTACGTAACTAGGACAATTATTACGTCACTAGGTCAATGATTACGTCACAAGGTCACCGGTGGTGACCTACTGACCTACTCCCCCACCTGCTCACCCACCCTAGGGTGGGTGAGTATTTTACTATATGTCGTTGTTCCTGCGGCTCACCCACCCTCACCCACCTGCTCACCCAGGTGGGTGAGTATTTTACTATATCTCATTGTCCCAGGCTGCGCCACCCTCCTGCTCCTCCAACGCCAGTTGGCGTAGTATTTTACTATATGTCTTTGCGCCTGCAGCGCATCCTGCTCCACCACCCTTATCCAGCCTCAGCGCCAGGCTGGGAGTATTTTACTATATCTCTTTGCGCCTTCCCCACATCCTGCTCCCGAGTATTTTACTATATGTCTTTGCGCCTTCCCACATCCTGCTCCACCACCCAAATAATAATCAAAAGGGACCTAATATACTACTATTCTTCTATCCTCTTCCTGTTGTATTAGCACATTGCAGTTTTGTACTGTATTGCATATGTTGCTAAGTAAGTTTATTCAACTCATACAACATAGCAATGTAATGCATATTTTTACATTACTAACCTGATATATTTGTACAGATAGTGTTGTTCATTGGGCTTGAGTTGATCTTCAGCTTGGAAATAAGATTGGTCTCAACAATGAGGAAAATAAAGACATTGTAGCTTTGTAGTTCTGAGGTGATCTCAAACTGGTAGTGGTTGTCCCAGATGGTGCTTGGTACAATGGTTGTCACACAGGCGCTCGAGTAGTTTTCATCATCTATTGTTTTTTTATAAGACATGATAAGCTCTAGATTATCACAATTTTTTGCTCGTGAATCCTATGAAGCTAACAGTAAAAGTTCCAGCCCAAGATATAAAATAATACAAAATTTTGTTAGGAATCGCAGACTAAATTGTCTGAAAGAGTGGATTGTGTGTAATGATTTTTTTAATTATTAAAAATTTTAGTTTTTAATTTTAATTGTTAAAAATGAAATGCTGCGTGCCATCATGTTATAAGGACGTACAAATACTAACATAGGCACAAAAGAAGATATTTAAAAAAAAAAATTTCTACAGACCAGAATTCTGCAAATGTGTTTTATACAAGTGAAAACTAGCGTTGCCACTGAAATAATGAAACTGGTTTCCTGGTAACGCCACGGCTAAAGCCTCTCCAAATCGTAACGTCTGTACTAAGCTTGAATTGGGAAGAAAAATCTAAAAAAAATAATACTTTAGTGCTAGATTTTTTTTTCGTACACAATGGTAATAAAATATATTATATTTATTATGTTATAAAAGTAAAACAATTTTTAGTATTTACATTTTCAAAATTGAATTTTTTTCATTGTTTTGTTCGACGTCATATTTCTACTTATATTACGTATAATTGCCTTTTTTTGTCTGTAAAAAGTTTTCGTTTACTGTTTTCTTAGAATTTTTGTCCACATATTTATCTTGTACTTACCTCCACTTGCGTGTCCTGTGTGAGCCCAACCATCTTAAACATATCCTCACGTGTGTTCAGTAGAGGCCAAGATGGGAAGCTGATGTAGACAGCTGATGTCAATTCTATTGGGAGACTTTGGTCCAAGGTGGAATCGTAGGCAACTCCACAGTTTTTTATCTTCACATTCAAAAACATAAAAATTGTCTCCCTGATTACTTAAAAAACACACCTTTACTGGATAATTAGTAGGGTCTAGTTGAGTGTATTTTTAAAGCAATGAGTACCCATTAGTAGTAGTTTGTTAATTAGAAAACTTTTAAAAGTTGCAAAATGATAAACTCTGGATTGAAAAATGAATCTTATAAAATGTAAAGTTATATAATATTATTAAAATGCTATGTTTTGTGATGATGCTAGATTCTAAAGTGACCTCACCTGAGATGTAACTGTGAGCAGTGAGACAGGTGTTCCAGCGTCCACCAACATCCCTGAGGCATTCAGCAGCTTGTGGAAGTTCACTGACCCGAACAAACCCGGGAGGGATACTTGTAATGATCGGAACAACCTTTGATACAAATAAACCGGGAGTGATCTCCCCTAAACTTTCTTGAATATTCTTATATAAAACAACAGGGGATGGCAACTCGGGATATATTTCGTTTATACGAGAAAGTAAAAATACAATATTGGCCTTATAAAAACGTACACACTTACATTTTTCACTAGTTTATTTAACGAAATGTAACATTGTGTTTGAGGATGTGTTGTTGAGGAAGTTATTTAGTTTTGGTGACGAAATACGGGAAAGCTCATTAGTAGTATTTACCTTTGTGGTGAGCTGTCATGAAAATACAGTGACATGTCAGTACTGTTGTCAGACATTGACATCACTGACATCGATGTTTCTATTAGGAAATAAATATTGAACAAAAACATATGTATCAAATCATTTCAGAATTCGCTGGATTTACAGTTTTCAAATATAATTGTATTAGTTTTCTTTAATAAGTTCACTAGAATTCTTTTATTTGAACAACCAAATCCTTATATAATGTTTCATAAAACGTTCAATTACATAGATCAGATTTGGGCTTTTGAAATGTAAATATTTGCTGGTAAAAGACTGCGCTAAAACTTTCAAAGCAATTTCTGGACTTAGATCTTGCTTTAAAAGTGTATTGTGTTTTTTAAAAGTCACTATAACTTTGTGTTTATTTACAGTGTTTTATTAAACTAAGTAAGACACCTATTACTTAAATGTAAATCTCTGCAAGTAAAAGAGTTAGCCCTAACCTGAGTGTGTAGGCTCCATAGTAAGAGGAAAGTAGAAGAGGGAGGAGCCAGCCTTAAACATGTGTTCTGGCAGTACAAGAGTTGACATGGAGAGAGGAAATTTTTGGTCTGTGATGTACAGGACCACACTCACAGGCTGGCTTGACTCCACTGACACTGGGAAACAAATGACTAGAAAATGAAAGGGGGGTTAATTAACGTTTCTTTAAATCAAATCATTAAAATGAAGTTAGTAATGTTAGTCAGTATTACTTGCAATACAGTGTTCACAAAGGGAATTATTGTTATTTTTTATTTGTTATTTGATGTTTTTTTTTTCTTTGTATTAATTATTATTATTTTATTTTTATTTTTTGCCATGAACAATACTTTTTTCTCAGAAAAGCCGCTTTGATTATATTAAAACATAATAGCAAAAATAGAAAGTAAAAATGCAAGACAATTTACAATTATTTACTGTTTTGTTATGAATGTTAGATTTTAATCCAAAGTCTAAAATTAAAACAAGTAATTGTTCATTAAATGAAGCACTTTTTGAGTAAATGTATGACCAAGTGGCGATTATAGATGGTCCACTAATCATTTCGACTTCACTGCCCTGCATTCACAAGGCATGTCTAGTCATAAAAAAAAGTTCTTTTCTGTAGCGAATGTAAATGTACTGCGTCAAAGGGTTACAAAGGGTGTATTTGCAAACCCAAAAGCTCCAATTAGTACCTCAAGGCAGATGACATTAACTCATCTAGCAGAGAACCCTCCAAAAAACAAACAACTTGCTAAATAAAGGCTATGGAAGCAAATCCAGAAAAAAGTAAGCTAAATCGAAGTTAACGTCTTATATTGCGCATAAAATGTATCCACGTTATACGTAATTGCGTTGGAGGAGATACCTTTCATTATTACAATAAATTATTACAAACATAAATGTGATTGATTAAGATTGTCTAGAAATGGCGAAAATTCAGTAAAACACTATTTTTTTCTCGCATACCTGACTGATAAAATAGCTGTGTAGAGTTGATTGTGAATGTGACTGAGGTTCCTGGATATAGGATATTCTGTGACGTCACGGCATTGCCTTGTTGGCCCTTTAAGATAAACGTCAGGTACACAGAGATGGACGTGAATCCTGACGTCACTTGGAGAGACGCTGTTGTTTCATTGGTCCAATCAGTTGGGTGAAGTGCTGCCACGTAGCGGCGAGTATTTGGTTCAATGGCGTCTGGAATGGAAGGATATACAACATTAATGAACGAATAACTGGATATTTTTTAAAATTATATTTTGAAGCTGCTTGATGAGTATTCGTTATGTTGACACTAACCCCTGCCCATTTTACAGGTATGGTCAGACCACAAATGGCCAGGTTATATGTCTAATTTATCTCTTCGCTTGATACTTTTTTATCAAGTGGCACTTTGTTTTTATATAAATGTTATCAGTTCGAGTGTTTATTATCACGTGTTCGTTGTTGTGTTGTTGTGTTGTTGTTGCTATTTTGTCACATCTCGACAAAAAATGTATACTTCATTTCTAGTCAAGTTCCAGTTTACCGTAGTAAAAGTTAAATTTTTAACATGGCCTTGCGGGAACACGGATGATTGCTATCTTTAAAACTACTGAATTATGTCTTAATGAGAGATGAGGCTCGATAGCTGGGGACAGCAACGCATCTAGGAGAAAACTCTAAAACCCAACAACTTCTGCCTTGTAGTTTGTTCTCGCATGGACAAAGGCTATGGAATCTAATCCATAAAGGTACGCAGACTGAAGTCGGAGTCAACTGGTCATATAGCACGTAATATGTTGATATGCATATTTAATCGTGTTGGAGGAAATCACCCTTTTGTTTCTGTGTAAGTGATGATTTGGATTGGGAAGGGGGGGGGGAGGGGTCACGATCTTATAAAATTTCTCACATTCTACCAAAGTGTCACATTAATATATTTTTATAACAACAAAAGTGTTGTAATAAATGTTAATTCACTTACCCGTTTGGCAAACGAATCCGAGTTGTGAAGTATTAACCGAAGTTGTTGTTATTTTGGTCATATTCCAGAAGTTGTAAAAACTCACGGGAACTATACGCACTGTGCCAGTAGACGTTGCACTATATTGCAAAGTACTTCCAAAATAGCTAAGCCAAGCTGAAATGACGACCACAAAATAGAACCTCTAAAGGAAAGTTTGATTTATTATTTGTTAAAAAAGTGTGGTTTAAATGTTGTAGATAAGGTTATTATTGTTGGCGTGGGACGGTGTGGTTGAGTGGTAGTGCATACGACTGCTGACACCACAGTCACGAGTTCGACTCTTGGGTTTGAGCCCGTAAAAGATCCCTGAATTCACACAATTCTGATGAGCACTTGAATCACGACCTCTGTTTCGAAAGTGTACGATGGTAATTTTTTTTGTTTAATTCTTCAAAATTATGCTTGATAATAATACATAGCCGTATCTGGTTGTAGAAATATTCATGGTCCTAACCTAGCAATCCATGTGGCATATGAAGAATTTGTAACCTGATTTTGTGAACCCGGAGGATAAGCTTAGCTGCCTTTAATTTCCGTGAACTGAGTTAGGTACTTAACATGTTTTGATGGGTTCAGGTAGACCTTACAGACTTAAGCCCGGATCCGAAATCGAGATATACGGGTCAGCAGACGTACACTTTATCATCTTATCCAATGTTTCTTCCAGACTTTTTTCTCCGAGGTGGGAGGGGGGTGGGACACTTGAAATTTTGAGGGGGGGGGGCGGACTTAAATTTCCGATGGGAGGTGCGGACACTGTTAAAGTATAATTATTTTCTATATAAATTCCATTTCGAAGAGATGCCTGGAAGAAACTCTGAACTCATCAAGCCGTCCCCCCTTACAAACATAGCCGTTTAACATGTTCTACTTCCTACCGTTCTTGACGCCTTTTAAGATCAAATGCAGTTGGATGATGACATTTCGGCCAACAGGCACAGCTAGATTGGCTTTACGTTGTAAACAGAGTGTCTGGGATAGAGAAAAATGCTTTTAAAAAAACATGCAACCAAAAATGTCCACCTTTATAGCAAACTATTGCTTACTGCTTTGAGAAATATGCAGTTTGAGTAAAATAAGAATAGTATATAATTATAATTGTAACCCTAACCCTGTAGAAAACATCACAACTCATAGATGAACCACGAGTGTATGTAAAATTGTTAGTAAGTGTGATCATGAAAATTGTCCATTAATCAAAACAATAATCAGCAGTAGTATTTTATAACGAAGTTCAGTATCTTACAACGAAGTTCAGTAATTTACAACGGAGCTCAGTATTTTACAACAAAGTTCAGTATTTTACAACGAAGCTCAGTATTTTACAACGAAGTTCAGTATTTTACAACAAAGTTCAGTATTTTAAAACGAAGATCAGTATTTTACAACGAAGTTCAGTATTTTACAACGAAGCTCAGTATTTTACAACGAAGATCAGTATTTTGATGACTCAAACAAAATTGACTTGATTCTGAATAGCAATTTGAGTTGATTCTCTTTCAAGTAAAATTGACATGATTTTGACTAGCAAATTGAGTTGATTCTTTTAAGTAAAATTGACATGATTTTGACTAGTAAATTGAGTTGATTCTCTTCCAAGTAAAATTGAATTGATTCTTACTAGTAAATTGAGTTGATTCTCTTCCAAGTAAAATTGAATCGAGTCTCACTCTAATAAAATCAATACGACTGACGGACCCCAGTATATTAAAATAAACACTGTCTGGGATTAAATACCTGAGCTTGCGACCAGGTGACGTTGGTGTCGTAATACTTGAGACAGGTGTTGTCCACCATGACAGATCCAGGCATCAGCTGATCACAAGGTGAACTGGACCCTAGGTGTAAACATACGAATAAGTAATTCGCTTCGTTTAGATTTCTTTCTCTAGTTTTGAAGCCTTATCCGCCTTTAAGTAATAGCTCAACGTTAAAATTCAGAACAAACAAATTGTCGTTTAAACGGTGAATGTAGAAACATTTCTGTAAAAGTAAATATTTAGCAAAACTAGCAATAAGTTTTCTGACTACTTATACCCGTCTTTGATAAAGACTTGAAATAGATCTTTGTGGTGAAAGTTAAAATTACTCGTACATCTCTTTAGAAATTCTGGTAAATTATACTTTGCTTTTCATAAAAAATGATAATGTGGCTAGTATTATGTTCTCCCGCTTTACATTGGCCTTATAAAAACAGGTAACTATCAGAACTGTGGAACTAAATTTGAGACTTTTGGGTAAGTAATCGTGTGTCAAGCCATTTATTACATATACATGGTTTATAAGATCTCATTTCTATCCATGGGTCTAGATTTTCAGCTAAGTCACAACAAACAAGTTAAGTAAAATATAACAAAAACTGACTGATCTGACATAGGAAAGGTTTCTCCACATTGCAGTTGTCGTTGCTGAGGTAGAAATTGTTGCTGGCGTCCATGTCAACACAGAATTTATTTCCCTCAGTTACATTGGGTTGTCCTGGAAACCACCAGTTGAGTCTGATTGTCTGGCTGTCTGACAACCACTGGTATGATGATATATCGGAGCCAGTTCTGTTGGCATTGACCCAGACTGTAGATAAAAATGTAAAAATAATCACAATGTAGGTCTTGCTTTTCTTGTAAAAGGAGGATGGCGTGGCCTAGCAGTTCTTTTCTTCTTCTTCTTCGTTCTTAATTTTTAGTGTTGGAAGGGATCGAGCCTTATCTGCCAGAGGGATTGAACTCGAGACTTTTTTCGAATTTATCAACCATGAGCTTTTTCCGACTCGACCATGCCTCCATCACAATTAAGGATACTTGTCAACTGGTTAGGCGCCATTGAGGCCATTGACTCTCATTTCAGCCTGCTTTTCTTTTTGGATTTGCTTCCATAGCCTTTGTCCAACCAAGAACAAACTACAAGGCAGCAATTGTTTGATTTTGGAGTTGTCTCTCCTAGAAGATAAGCTGTCCCCAGCTAACGAGTTTCATCTGCCCGAGGGTTCGAACTCGAGACTTTTCGGTTTAGCGGCCTAGCAGGCAGTAAGGCTTTAGATTGCTAACCCGAGTTCGAATCCGGGTTTAAGTCAATAGAACATCCACACAGCTCTTCAAATGCTGAGGTCACAGAAACAGCGCTAAACTCTATTTCAATTGCCCCAAAGACCGTCAGGTTCGAAAAGGCAACTTTACTTTTTTTTGAAAATCGAATTCGATCGACCTTAGCTTATATGGACACCTCTTCAGATTCTTCTCGCTCTAAATTCTAGTGTTGGAAGGGATTCCCTCAACACAACTAAGTATTATGTATCAACATTATTTTGGTTTTGCAGCAGTTGTTTGATTTTGGAGTTTTTCTTTCCTAAATGGGTTGCTGTCACCAGCTATCGAGCATCATATACAGCAGGTTTGAACTTGGGACCTATGGTTTACCATCTATTACCTTTACCGACCCAACCTATATGTTTCCTGTTTCAAAATCACCCCTAATAAATCTCTACATACATTAAAATTTCTTCAAAATGAGAGTATGTTTTAACGTTCAAGGTTTTGATCACTTGAAGTAATTTCATCTCACATTTAAATGGTTTTGCAATGCTAAACGTGGCCAGCGTCTCCGTGGATGTTCGAAACTCGGCTAACATTTCACCCGTTTCCTCACAAAACTCCTGAGAAAGAAACAAACATGTAATGGCTCGTTTACAGTACCCTTCATATAACTAACCTAAGAAAAAATGTGTGTCATAGATATAATTATCACTAACATTATTGAATGGTTGAGCGTTTGGCTACCAGCCCCAAAGTCTATACTTTGTATCGCGGTCCTGACTAGGGCACTGTTGGACGTCCCTGAGTGCGCCCAGCTCGGATGGGTACCTGACTTACGTTGGGGAAAGTAAATGCGGCTGGTCGTCGTGTTGACCACACCATCCCTTCGTTAGCCTAGATCAAGAAACATGAACTCTACTTCACCTACAGTATGGAATTTCGCTTCATCTAGCCTATGGAATTTTAAGTCTGAAAGGGTAGCTTTACTACTAAAATTAGTGCATTAAAATTTATTGTAGTATAGCTATTTTATTGTGCTATTAGTCTATGATAGGTAGAACTATATCATTTATTTAATTAATTAATTAATATTTTAGTAATCTAAAAACATTATGACCCAAGGACGATTTTTTATTTTAATATTAAGATCTTTAAGGAAGTTAGTTATGGGCTTAAGTCTTGAACGTGTTTTCAATTTTTACTTTCTCGTATATACGAAGTATAGAGAAAGTCTTGTAATCGTGCAAAAAAAAACAACGTTTTACACCTCACTGATACGGAAAAACGGTCCTAGGACGTTTGACCACAGATGCTTTGACCATAGGGGGTTTGACCATAGGGGGTTTGACCACAGCGGAGCTTTGACTATAGGGGCTTTGACCATAGGGGGTTTGACCATAGGGGGTTTGACCATAGATGTTTGACCACAGGTGTTTTCTCAGCAGAGGGTCTTTCATCACAGGTGCTCTATCAACTGGCGTTTGATCACAAGCGCTGTGTCCGAGGTCGTCGCATCGGTGGTCGTGGCGAAAAGTACAAGCTTGCTTTGTTTCCAGTTGAAACATGGAATCAAATGCACATGATTGGCGATGGTGTAGCACGAACAAATAACATTTGTGAAGGATGGCATTACAGTCTCAGTCTCTCCTCCAATGTAGTCACCCAACAATGTGGCGTTTCCTTGAAGGTCTACAGATGGACTGCACACGGCAAAAGACAACTTTCTTGCAAGGTGTCGCAGGGGCAAGCTACCCATCTGAGAAGCGATACAAGATGCTGCATGAAAAAGTACATCGTGCTGTCCAGACATATGGTCAAACAGAAGTACTGACATATTTGCGTGCTATAGCACATCTGTCATTTAGTTAACCATTTTATGTATTACATCTTTGACTATATTGTTGGCAAGTTTTGTATCATTTTTTATCCTTTTATCCTTTATATACGCTATGTATTTTCAAGTACATCTACATTATTTATTTGTGAAACTTGTTATATGTCGCATTATTTGTGTTTCATTTATATTTAAAATAAATCAATGAGGCCTAGCACCAGCCTTTATGTGGAGACTAAAATATAGTTCTTGCCTTTTTTTAAAAATACATGTTAATTTCTATTCACGTACTCTCAGGAAACATGTATAAAATCGTGTTAATTGTATCACAACTATGATCAAAGCCGGACACAGCGCTTGTGATCAAACACCAGTTGATAGACCACCTGTGATCAAAGACCCTCTGCTGAGAAAACACATGTGGTCAAACCCCCTATGGTCAAACACCTCTATGATCAAACTCCCTATGGTCAAAGCACCGCTATGGTCAAAGGCCCGCTGTGGTCAAACCCCCTATGGTCAAACCCCCTATGGTCAAAGCACCTGTGGTCAAAGGTCCGCGCACCGGAAAAACATAATTTTGCAATCTTGTCCGTATGTCTGTGTGTCTGTGTGTGTGTCTGTCTGTCTGTGTGTGTGTAAACACGATTACTTGAGTACCGTTACAGCTAGGTTGATGAAATTTCATATATAAGTATTTTATCAAAATCGTAGATCCGTTTCAACTTTTGAGCGATTTCCGATAACCGGAAGTGGTACTTTTCCTACTTTGAAATTTTCAAAAGCCTATAACTTGAGTACTATTTCAGATAGATGAACGAAATTTCACATGTAAGTAAAATATCTAATTCTCTACCTTCTGTGAAATTTTGAGTCATTTCCGTTGAACGAAAGTAGTAATTTACGCTACTTCCGATTTCTCAAAAAACAAATGTAAATTTTTAAAGTACTAATAATATTGCGCACTATTATGCACTTTTTTATTTAGCGTTCACTTGGTGTGCAATGCTTTTGTCTACGAGATTTTATTCTATTTTTAAAACTTTAAGTATTTAAAATGGATTAAAAATCATGTCTATAGCCCGAGTTCCCATCCCCTGTTATTTTATATAAAAATATTCGAGAAAGTTTAGGGGAGATCACTCCCGGTTTATTTATTTGGCGTTCACTTCATGCGCAATTCTTTTTTCGATGAGATTATATTTATAAAAGTTTAAGTAATTAAAAACCATGTCTATATTCCAAGTTATATAAGAATATTCGAGAAAGTTTAGGGGAGATCACTCCCGGTTTATTTTTTTTCTAAATCATACTTACAAATTTGTGCATTGTTATCGGAACTACAAATAAGTGCAATGTTGGAAAAAAAATTAGTCTGCTAGAAATAGATGAAACATTTAAATCCAAGACTATCTACAAAAAAATCTAGAGTGAAAAGTTTAAATGAGAAAAAACTAATACTTTTGCTTCGGTCCAATTTAGAATTATTTTATGCAGTCGAAAACATTTTCCGTTGTACAATGCACCGCCAATACAATCAACAGCTCCTTCTTTAAAAAAAAAAAAACATTTTCAAATTTTAAAAAAATGCCATATATGTTGGCCTTTTAGAAAAAAAAATCTGGTGAAAAACAGTGATATATTAAGCTCTGTCAAAGTTTCAAGTGCGCTGTGGTTCGGGTACTACTAACTCTGACTCCCGTCCAGTTTGGATGAATATCAGACTCGAGATATGGGAAAATGATAGGTCGTGTGCTAACAACACACTCGTTTATATCTAGTTGTTTGACCCATATTTTACTTACTAAAACGGGACGGCAAGGCCTAGCGTTAGAGCGCTAGATAGCTAGTCTCGAGTTCGAATCCGGGTTCAAGTCAGTAGAATGTCCCTGAATACACACATATATGATAGGTACTTAACTCACGTTACTTGCTATTTCCTAAGGACATTCTGTCTGAGTTGAGATGGTGCTTTAACTAATCCGAGTTTAGCTAAGGCCCATTTAACCCTACTGTCATTGCTTGTCCGTTCTGGTCTATCTAGAACTTCTATCAGTCTTAGCCCTCTTCTCAATGTTTGCCCTTGTGTCAGTGTTTGCCCGTCTCTCAATTGTAGCGCTTCTCCCAGTTGCAGCTCTTCTCTCAATTGTAGCCCTTCTCTCATCTGTAGCCCTTGTCCCAGTTGTAGCCCTTCTCTCATCTGTAGCCCTTGTCCCAGTTGTAGCCCTTCTGTCAGCTGTAGCCCTTCTCAGCTGTAGCCTTTGTCTCAGTTGTAGCCATTCTCTTCGTTGTAGCCATTCTTCTGTCAGTGCTAGCCCTTTAGCCAATGCTAGACCTCCTCTTCTCCCATCCAACACCACCACACAATCCATCACTCAACATAACAAACATCTTTAAATTCCACTTCTATCTCCCCATTAAACAACCCACCTCTCTGACAAACAAAATAATAGTTGTAGTCACACGGAGCGTCATTCAGCAACAGCCGTCCAGTTTCTGCTATAGCTTGGGTGCAACCCTCTCGCCACCCGTAATTATTTGGCTCGCCATCCTTCCAAACATTCGGTGCTATCACATCCCGCCTGGCGTTGGCCCAGACGAAGTTTCCGTCTTCTGCACTGTAGTTTCCGTTCACCCAAACTGGAATTACAATTTGTATCAGTTAATCGAAATACTAAACGGAAATTCTAGCCGGAAAATGTCAAGAGAAATAGATCTACCACTGTAAAAATAAAACAAAATGACAAAGTGCGGGGAAAAATAGGTTTATAACATCAACATATTTATACATTGATTTTGATGAGAATAAACAAAACACCAAAATAAACCAAATTTAAAGCTTCTACAAAACGGTTCCCCGAAAAATGGACAATTGGTAAACTTCGCAAAGGAAAATGTGCAAACAGGAAAATGCGCAAATACAAAATTATTATAATAATACACTTTAATTTTTTCATACTTCGTGGAAATATGTGTTATTAAGCTACAGTATACAGTAGTCATGTAGTACATGTACTCTTTGTTGATGTTTATAAATGCTAAATTTAAGAAAAAAAATGCCCTTGCGCACTTTTTTCTGCGCATTGTTTCATTGCGCATATTTCCGGTCACCCTACGAAATATGTGTTAAATTAGTGGATGAATAAATGTTGCCGCAAAAACTAAACCAGAAGCAAGGACAGTTATTTTTAAATTGCTAAATATACCATGGTTGTGATGTAGGTTATTTCAGGTTTTACATATTCACTAGAACGTAATAGTTGATAGTGCTACAATTATATTCTGCAGTAACTTTATTTTTAAACGTTTCTATGCCGTGCTGTCACATGTTTAAGAGGTGATACCGATTTGAAAAGTCGTAAAATTCACTGTCAAAACAATGTTTTGTCTAGTAAAAATGAAGAAGTAAGAGAGAAGTGATATTAAAACGAAACTAAAAAACTCTTCTAGCTGGGTGGGGTGAAACCCTAGATTAACACACCAACACTAGGTATCACCCAGACTAGTCACGCCACAGTATCCATACAAACAACATCAACATCCTTGTAGGGATAAGATATAAGAACTGTCTATTTAACGCTAAAATGAGTTGCACGAAGACTTACAGATAGTGTAAGCGATGTTCAAATTCTTGACGTCAGTTCTCTCATTCTCTGTTAGCGTCTCAGCCAGTGTTGCCCCGGGTCTTGAACTTTGACAGTAGGACTAGACAACACACGCGCACACATAGGATGCGCGAAAGAGTTATCAATATATATATATATATATATATATATATATATATATATATATATATATATATATATATATATATATATATATATATAACAAAATATCTCAAGACAAATAATCCCAGAGACAAAATATCTCAGAGAAAAGATTACAAGAAAAAATATCTAAAATTAAAATATATCAGAAATGTAGACATCATGAACAAATATATCTCCAACAAAATAGATATATCATTCACAAACTATCAGACAAACTATCTCAGAATAAATGTATCAGACAAAATCTTTCTTAGACCTAATTTCACAGACAAAATATATCTAACAAAATATATTGCACAAACTATCTCGAACAAAATATCACAGACAAAATATATCTAACAAAATATATTGCACAAAATATCTCGAACAAAATATCACAGGCAAAATATCTCAAGACACAAACTGTATTAACCTGTGCCTCTGTCCAGTTCTTGTGAAGATCAAAAAACTGCAAACATTTTCCATTGTTGTAGGTGGCATCAGGCCATGTTGGACACGGGCCGTCTGAAAAGAACAATAAATAAAAAAGTTTCATTAAATTATCTTTAGTTCAATGAAAAATACATACATGTGTTTCATTTAAGGGGATATGCGAAAAAAATAAAACACCGAAAACTTGATATCCCCTTAAATAATCAGGAACACAGGTAGCTAATTTGCTTTTCCCTTTTGTTTTTACGAATGATTTAGTTTTTTTGTTTATTAAACTGCAATGTTAAAGACCAAACAGTAACTAAAATATCATTTGTAAAGCAATTAAAAATGGTAGTAGCCAAACACGGACCAACTAAAAAGCAAGGTTTTAAAAAGAAACGAAATAAGATTATCTTTCAATCATCATTTATCAATCTTCTTTTCTCTTTTTAGGTGGAGGGGAGGGGGTCGGGTACGCGTAAAAGAATATATTTTCTATATAAATTCTATTTCGTTGGGGAGAGGGTGCGACGATGCACGAAGAGATGACTGAAAGAAACACAGTAAAAATGTCAATTCTGTTATAATGTATAGCCCAGTGACATGGAAGGTAATAGCGACATCAAACGTCATCATTCAGGGCTTTATAAACTGATGATCTTCAACGTAAAATGGCTGTATATTTGCTCAATCTACGCCCATGGGAGATGGGCATACAAGAACATGTGGAATATGAAATAATAGGAAAGGAAATAGGGTGGGATGGATAGGACGAATCTTTAGAAAGACACTCAAAATGACTAGTTGGGTTTTAGAGTACAACCCACACACACAAAAAATGAGTTTGAGGTATGCTTTTTAGACAGAAAACAAACAGTACAGACACGAAAGACACAAAAATACAACAGACCAACAAAGCAACAGAAAACAAACAGTACAGACACGAAAGACACAAAAATACAACAGACCAACAAAGCAATCATGACAAACATAAAAGAACAACAACAGACAAACACAAGAAATCCAATAGACAAACATAACAGACACAACACAAAAAAACACAATAATGTATAAGACAGACAAAAACACAAGAAGTACATCAGACAACCACAACATACAAACACAACAGACAAACACAACGGACAAATACGATGAGTAAAACAGACAAACACACTCAACACACCACGCGAACACAACTAACACAAGAAAAATAACACACAAGAAACACAACTAATACAAGTAACAGAACACACAAGAAACACAACTAACACAAGAAACAGAACACACAAGAAACACAACTAACACAAGAAACAGTACACACAAGAAACACAACCAGCACGCGAACACAACCAGCACGCGAACACAACCAGCACGCGAACACAACCAGCACAAGAAACACAATCAGCACAAGAAACACAACCAGCACAAGAAACAAAACTAACACACCAGACAAACACAACAAACACACGAGACCAGAGCCGAAGCGGCGGGGGGGGGGGGGTACATATGTCCCTGTGCGCCGACCCTAGGGGGCCCCAAAATGGGTTGAAAAAAAATAAATTTAATGCTCATTTTAGCTGCAGTTTTGCATTATAAATATAAAAATAATGTGGAGGGGGGCGCTAAATTGAATTTTTGTCCCCGGGCGCCGGGAAGGGTCGCTACGCCTCTGCACCAGACAAACTCATCCAACCCAAAAGGGGTCGGCGTGGTCGAGTCGGTAAAGCTCATGGTTGCTAACCCGAAAAGTCTCGAGTTCGAACCTTCGGGCAGATGAGACTCGTTAGCTGGGGACAGACACTCTTCTAGGAGAGACAACTCCAAAATTATAAAAACTGCTGCCTTGTAGTTTGTTCTTGGTTGGACAAAGGCTATGGAAGCAAATCCAAAAAGAAAAGCAGGCTGAAATCGGAGTCAATGGCCTCAATGGCGCATAACCAGTTGACACGTAACGCTTAATTGTGTTGGAGGCGTGGTCGAGTCGGCAAAAAGCTCATGGTTGATAAATTCGAAAAAAAGTCTCGAGTTCAAACCCTCTGGCAGATAAGGCTCGATCCCTTCCAACACTAAAAATTAAGAACGAAGAAGAAGAAGATTCAACCCAACATCTAAACTCACATGATTGGCACAGCGCCCCATACAACGTTGTACTGCACTGTTCATCATCCAACATGCCGTCCAACAATCGGACACAATTGGCCTTGACCCCGCCGTCAGGCTGACCTTGGAACCACCAGGTGTTGTTCTTCAAGAGTCTGGCTCCTGAGGTTGTCCATATGAAGTTTCCCTCCTGTTCCACGTCTGTGGCTCCAATCCAGACTGTTCGAATTGTAATTTTTACAGAAGTTGAAAAAACACAATTTATTCTTATAGTGCTTTGAAGGTTAGAGGGAAATATAGATTTTAAAGAAGTTAGATACTGACTAAACACACGTAAAAGAATACAATGTATTATACATTATAATAAACCTGTTTAATTATGGTTTCACGATGCTTTAATTGAAAATAAATAATGATATTGGTATCTTATTAAATGAAAATACCAATTAAGGGATATTTCTGAAAGAAAAAAATAATGGTTTTTCGTATTAAATAAAAATACCAACTAAGGTCTTTTTCTGAAAGAAAAAAAATTCAATGTTTTTGTTCAATAAAACATCAAATCCAAATAACTCGGGACTCCGCGATAACAAGGGACTGCAACCAATTTAAGTGAGAAAACTAAATCAAACAATTGCTGTGTTACACTTTGTTCTCAGTTGAACACAAGCTATGGTACCAAATCATATTAAAGCTTGTAATAAAGTCAACAGTTGCTGTCACACATATACAAGACATCCTACTAATTTCAGAAAATTTTAATTAACTTATAAAAAATTATAAGTCATACAATTAAGTCTAATATTGCATTGTCATTGAGTCTTGGCCTACGTGCCAAATTTCAGAGAAATTGATTGGTTAGAAGTGCCTGAAATTTCACTCTCCGTTTAGACAGAGGAAGCAAGTTAAATAAAATCTTGTAAATAGAAAAACAGGCTGAAATAGGAGTCAATGGCCCATACGGCTGTCATACTCAAATGTCTTAGAGGAAATTTCATCCGACAACACAGTTAAAAAGGAAGACGAAAAAAAATTAAATGAGTATTAATACTTTGTTTTGATCTTATACTTACATGAAGATCCAACCTGTATGCTAATGTTATATGTTAACTTCTGTTCCTCTGGTGTGAGGGGCTCTGCTAAAGTTCCGTTGTCGAATTCAATACAGTGCCGCTATTTAAATGTTAAATATATACATGTATACGCCTTCACATTTATGTCTAATACAGGTATATTTTTAATATAGCTAATACAACCTAACTGCTTTTCAATATGCTTACAAGGCTTTTAAACCCCGAACGCGTTTTCATTATGTTTCCATTAACAAAATTCGTCGGATAATGTGGTCTGAAAACAAGGTTGTTTGCTTATTATTTTTTATTTTTTATTTGTTTTTTTTTTGGGTAGTTTTATTTGAATTTTAGAAACGATACTCGAAGACTTAAATTGCTTTAAACCGTCGTATGTAATAGCAGGAGGAACGGCGTGGTCGAATGGTAGAGCGTTTGACTGCTAAACCGTAAAACTGGAGTTTGGGTCCCTGGCTAAGAACGTAAAACGTCCTTGAGAGTCCACCCAACTTTGATGGGTACCTGACTCACGTTAGGGAAAGTAAAAGCGTTTGGGCATAGTTCTGACCACATCAGCCCTTCTTGTGTGTAACGGGGTTTATGTTATTGTGTTAATGTCGGTGTTATACTTTTTCTTTAAGTGTATTTATCAGTATGTTTCTATATTTGAGTGACTATTATCGTGCTTATGAAATTATGATCAGTGTAATTGTTTATATTATTAACGTGCGCCTTACCATAGATTCCGTCCAGTTTAACTGTGTACCGTACCACTTGAAACATTTGCCATTGATGTTGTAGGAATTACTTGAGGAGCATGGAGTTGAAACCACTGGTCCTAGAAAACACATTACAGACGTTACGCTATAACAGTTACATTAGCTTTGTTTCCACCCCCCCCCCCCCTTTAATCCTCCTCTCCCCACCTTGAAACCGTACCACTTGAAACATTTGCCATTGATGTTGTAGGAATTACTAGAAGAGCATGGAGTTGAAACCACTGGTCCTAGAAAACACATTACAGACGTTACGCTATAACAGTTACATTAGCTTTGTTTCCACCCCCCCCCCCCCTTTAATCCTCCTCTCCCCACCTCCGCCTTATTTTTCATACAACTTTTATTGTTTTCGGACAAGTAATTAATTAAATTTAAACTTACGGTAACGTAGCAACATATTTTTAAGCCCCAGACTTCAGAGTTTTCGCAATCCCCTTAACTAACTAATATACATCAAGGCCGAGAACTTTGCCATTATCTATCTATATGTGACTGTGTTCAAGTATACAGAAATTCAATTCTAACTTAAATTTACATTATCAATGCATCCATATTGTGTGCACCAAAATTTAAATTAGAAAACATAATTGTGAGAAGGCAAATACTAAAAAGAAAAACCAATGGTTTAGAAAAAAATATTTAAAAACAGTATTTATAAATTGTATGTATTATTTGTTATAAAAAACATGTTATAACAATACGGAATTGTTAACGATAAAAGTATGTGGCATTGTTCGCTTTGATTAATCTAAATAAATGCGTCAATAAACTTAAGTTTGGCGTCTTCATCTGCTGTGTTTATCCGACCACCCTCTTAGTGACATCCATTGTTACACGTTTGGTGTAATTTGTTTGATTGATCAGATATTAATGTGAGTCTTTTATTTTTCTTTTTATTTTGCGCTACTATAAATATGTTTCTTTTGATGGATTTGTAATTGTTCATATTTCGGAAAAAGTAAGCGTCCATTTAAGTTGTTTTTCAAATGTCTGTTACTCTCAATATAAGATAACCTCGCCCTTCATCCATTACACACACACACACTCACACACACACACACACACATATATATATATATATATATATATATATATATATATATATATATATATATATATATATATATGTGTGTGTGTGTGTGTGTATATTTATATATATCTATCTATATGTATATATACATATATATATATATATAATATATATATATATATATATATATATATATACATATATATATATATATGTATATATATACATATAGATAGATATATATAAATATATACACACACATATATATATATATATATATATATATATATATATATATATATATATATATATATATATATTGTGAATTTGGTAAACGTTTAGATTTTGCCCACTGTTTACGTAGGGAAAGAACATTTACTTTAAAGAAACGATAAAAAATCAACTTACCAATTCCAAAGTAAAGAGCTAAAACTAGAATAAGAAAACCCATGTATGTGACACACGTTTTAGACCAAGCATCCAAAAATTAAATGTAAAAATTACATTTTAGTTGCAAACCTGTTCGTCTTTAACAAGACCTTGAATATTCATATATAGAATCCTGCTACCCTTGATTGATGAGATGTTTAGATTGTAAAGGAAATATGTGGGCACACAATAGGTATTCAAAAAATCGATCATAAATTGTTTTACGTGTTTAGCTAATTAGAATTTTGCAGCACAAATGTAGCATTCAGAGGAAGATAAATTATGCGCAATCAATGCAGCAACATACTGCAAAAATCGAAAGATTAGTTGGTTAAAATATCTTCAGGTAATAATAATAATAATAATAATAATAATAATAATAATAATAATAATAATATTAATAATAACAACAATAATAACAATAATAATAATAATAATAATAATAATAATAATAATAATAATAATAATAATAATAATAATAATAATAATAATAATAATAATAATAATAATAATAATAATAATAATAATAATAATAATAATAGTAATAATAATAATAATATTTCAAATAGCATACCAACATACATATCAGATAACGATCAATATTTAACATTTAATGTGCTGCAGTAGTCAAATTTTTTTTTCTTTTTTCTTTTTTTTTTTTCTTTTTTTTTTTTTTTTTTTTTTTTATGAAAACGTCCATTGATGTACATATTCTAATCACTTTTGTTGAAATGTATGAAAAAACTGAACTCAAATGCACCATATTGATTTTGATTGGTCAAAAAAACTCACGTGGTATACCTACTGCCATATCGTCCGTATTTACCCATCGTGTCAAGAATAAACACCAGTGAGGTTGTTTTTAATTTATACTAGTAGGAGGAACAAGCTTTTTAAAACAGATGAAAAAATGAAAGATATAACAAAGGAATAATAAAAATATTCTGTTGTCTTTAAAAATTAGCATACGCTGGTTCATGTACCACCAACTACAGCTCTTCAGATTTCTTTCTTCTTATAATGTGTGGGCCCCCAACTAGGAATGATCTGCCCTGCTCCACAGTTCTCTGTCCTGCTGGAGTGTGGGCCGCCAAAGACAGCTCTCAAAATTTCTTTCTTAATTTAGTGTGTGGGCCGCAAACTACGATTTATCTGTGATATTGGAGCATGGGCCACCAACTACAGCTCTCCAGTTCTCTGTCAGGTGGAGCATGGGCCACCAATTACAGCTCTCCGCAGTTCTCTGTCCTGCTGGAGTATGGGCCACCAATTACAGCTCTCCAGAGTTCTCTGTCCTGCTGGAGTATGGGCCACCAATTACAGCTCTCCAGAGTTCTCTGTCCTGCTGGAGTATGGGCCACCAATTACAGCTCTCCAGAGTTCTCTGTCCTGCTGGAGTATGGGCCACCAACTACAGCTCTTCTGAGTTCTCTGTCCTGCTGGAGTATGGGCCACCAACTACAGCTCTTCTGAGTTCTCTGTCCTGCTGGAGTATGGGCCACCAACTACAGCTCTCCAGAGTTCTCTGTCCTGCTGGAGTATGGGCCACCAACTACAGCTCTTCTGAGTTCTCTGTCCTGCTGGAGTATGGGCCGCCAACCACAGATCTAGAGTTTTCACTAGCAATTACTATTAGCTCGTTCCACTTGCATTTGAACCTTACTGTCTATGGAGACCCCACCGTCCCATAACCCTTATCTGGTATATTTCTAGTTATCTGTGTTATGGTGTAGATACAACTATAAGTTTGGAATTCAATTGTGTTGCCCACTTGGTGAAGTAGTATCCGATGATTGTGACATTATGTCGGGTTGCCGTGGCGATATTATGTCGGACTGTTGTGGCGACATTTTTCGGGTTGAAGTGGTGGCCACATTTCCAGGGGAAGTTATCTACGTCATTGAGCCGTAAACGATTTTGTTTCATCTGCTCGTCATGGTGTATTGAGTGTACAGTGATAGCTATGTCTTTCTTACACACGCACTCACGTGATACAATGTTTGCTTTGGTATAATTTTATCACAACGAGCGATAAGCTTGTCATTTTTTTGTTTCAGAAATAAATCAACTGATGAAACAAAATAACATCTTGTTGCCATGTAAAATAAATATAAAATACACCCTAATAATGAGCAAAATTCAAACTAATCAAAAGTCAAGAACATTATAATATTACTACTAGCGCTTTAATTTAATGCAACTGCACAAATATTTTGTAACAAACATACAAATGAGAACATCTTAAAATGTTCACATTTTAAAAGAAAACAATTCTGTAGTTCATTCTAATTTTTTTTAATGTTTAGTTGGGTTTTTTTGAGTTTTTATTTCCCTGTAGGCCTAGATTGTTTTCAATATTTTTTATCTGCTACTGGATCGTTAGTAATATATTTAAAAATCTAAATATAGACAGATATGCAAATATTTTGTTTGCTATGGGGTACCTGACCTAAGTGACACTATCTTGTTAAAAAAAAAGAATGGATAATCGATCTTTTCCAATTAACCCACACACGCAGAAAGACAGAGGATTTTTAAAATGTATCAAGTGTTCTTAAACCCTAGTTCCTACATCTTGAAAATAATCAAGCTGCTTTTAGAGATTACAATGCTTACACCTTCAGAAAGATTTAACTTGAAACAAGACGTTTACTGTTCAGTTAAACATAAATTTTAATAAAAGTAATGAAGTTTAAATGTGCATCGGATATTTATAATAAAAATTCATAAAAATCTACAAAAAATAAAATTTCCTATAAAGAAGAAAAAACAAAAAAACAAAATATTTCATTCTTAAAATAAAAAACAATGTATAATATAAATTTTTATGATGATTGATGGCAATGAGTGGCCTTTAAATATATTTTTTTTCTTCTTCTTTGTTATCTAAGTTTTGTTTTAGAAGGGTTTCCCACAATACAATTAAGTACACGTGTCAACTTGTTATGCGTCGTTGACTCCGAATTGCAGCCTGCTTTTCCTTTTGGATTTGCTTCCATAGTCTTTGTCCAACCAAGAACAAACTACAAGGCAGCAGTTGTTTGATTTCGGAGTTGTCTCTCCTAGAAGAGTTTCTGTCCCCAGCTATCGCGCCTCATCTGCCGAGGGTTCGAACTCGAGACCTTTTGGTTTAGCAACCGACTCGACCACGCTGACTCTTAAATATATTGAGGTGACTGAGAAATTAATTTAGTATACTGGAAGCTTTTCTAGGAAGGGATTAATGTGACGGTGTTTATAATTTTTCTAATTATCCTAAAATAATTCGGTGGATTAGAAGTATGTATGTAGGCGTGGATTTACATACACTGCATTAAGTTTGCAATATTTATGTTCGTTAGTGTTATTTGAGCGTTGAGATCAAGGTAAATTTTTATATTAAACTAGATACATGTACGCAATCATTTAAAACCCGGTTGAAGCTAGCGACTCAACAGTCTTCTTACATCTGATAAATCCGAATTCAATTCACAGTGATCTTATATCATATATTCTATATGGCTCTTATTAATTGTGAATTCAAAAAAAAATTACATCCTATATTCCAAATGGTTTACTTTAATTGTTAATTTACAATTTTTTTACAGCCTATATTTCCAAATGTTATTGTTAATTCACAATTTACTACAGCCGATATTCCAAATTGTTGTTTTTTTTTTTTTTTGTTAATTCACAATTTTAGTACACAATTTATTCCGAAAATTCTTTTCAATTTATTTATTCAGAGTTTTCTTACATCCAATATTCCCATTGGTTCCCTTAAATTGTTAATTCACAAATTTCATACATTCTATCTTTTGAGTTTTTCTCTTCATATCTTCCTTCACAACGCTCGTTCACCCGATAGTTCATTGTAGCTAGTTAATACAATTTATGTTTTTCCCTGCACCTAACTACAGCAACATATTCTCCACAAAAGCTAGACAATCTCTGCAAAAGATCCCATGTAAAGAGAAGATTACTTCAAATCTATTTCACACACGTAGGTTCTGTCCCCTGCACATTGCTCGTCTCAATTGTTAATAAAGTTTGTTTTTTTTCAACACATGATAAAGTCAACTTTTCCTCAATATCTCTGCAATAAAATCCTTGTAAAGAGAAGATCACTTCAAATCTATTTCACACACGTAGGTTCTGTCCCCTGCACATTGCTCGTCTCAATTGTTAATAAAGTTTGTTTTTTTTTTCAACACATGATAAAGTCAACTTTTCCTCAATATCTCTGCAATAAAATCCTTGTAAAGAGAAGATCACTTCAAATCTATTTCACACACGTAGGTTCTGTCCCCTGCACATCGCTCGTCATTAAGTCCCTTCCATGGGTAATCATAAAACACGCAGTCTTGGTTATTCTGATTGTTGGGCTGACCTGTAATTGTATAAACATGAAAGTGATATATAATTATGTTTTATTAACAAAAAAATACAATTAAGTATGTTGATTGATGGGTAATCATAAAAAGTAGTATTTTTTCAAATAGTTACATTTTTGTACAATGTTTTGAAATCGAGATCAATAAACACCAAAATTATGAAAGTAGATGTTGGTCAATAATTAAAATTGTGTCAATGAAGTAGAGGATTAAGCGAGAGGCTGAGAGGGCAGCAGCCAAGGGCCCCGATTTTGAGGAGCACAAAATGTTCTCTTACAAAGTATAGTAAATTTCACAGTATAGCGTTTTTACTATAAAACCCAATGTTTTAATGTATCAATTACAATCAATTTAATTTTTTTTCAAAATATCAAACACTTACACACACTTTAGCATAAATATCAGCTGTTATTTCCACCTACATTGTCATTGTTTACATAAAATGGATCCTTCCAGAAATAAGTATCCAGTCCAACGTTGAAAAATTATTTTTATTTTAGTTAAAGACACAAACAGCAACCAAATTATGATTGTACGATTGGCCCTTCTTTTATAAAAATAAAGACCAATTGAACCTTACATTGTCAGACCGTGTTTAATCGTGTAAGCATTTACGTTTTTACATTGATTATATCCAATAATAAAACGGGGTTAAGGTGGTATAGATAAACTTTTATAAAATACTGAAAACGCAAACTACCCGCAGCGAAAGTGTAATTGAGCCAAGCAGACGTCAACACAGAACCGTCGTCTGCCCACACGTAGACGCCCTCCTGCTCGATGTCGTCCAGTCCAATCCAGGGTTTCGCCTTGGCAGGGGTCGCCATGTCTCGTAGTATGGAGAACTTCTCCTGGCTTCTGCACGTGTAGAGGTGAGATCCCTTTGCTGGGGGGGGGGGGGGGGGGGGGGGGGACAGTACGTACATTAAAATGTGTATTGCATTTAAAAGTGCGTTGACAAAAGACTAGTAGGGCTTATTGTTCATTGGCTCTTTTGCTGGGGACAGTACGTACATTAAAATATGTATTGCATTTAATAGTGCGTTGACAAATGGCTAGTGGGGCTTATTGTATAATGGCTGTCATCATGTCATGGAATTTGAGATAGTCTAATAGTGGTTAAGGAACAGTGTAGCCTAGCGGGTAGAGTGCTAGACTGCTAACCCGAAAGTCTCTAGTTCGAATCCGGGTTCAAGTCAGTAAAGCAAAGGCGGATGAGCATAGTGATGCCTGAAAGAAACACTTGCTGAATACATGCTTAAGTATTAGTTAATCACTGTATTTGTCAATAATCATTGATGGAGATATCCAATTTTAAATTTTAAAATCGTCGAAAATTCTAATGGAAGAATGGAACAAATCAATATGCGGTTTTGAGCCAAAATTCTAATTGAAGAATGAAACAAATCAATATGCGGTTTTGAGCTTATTTCATAAAATGTTATTGGAGAATTAAAGTCACTAGAAGATTTATATAACTTTTATAACTTCGTTTACGGGTATCTTACGGGCATTAAAGCTACCCACCTAAAACTTTACTGTTTGCATAAATCTATTCGTATTTAAGAAATACAAATATCTATTTACATGCAATGAACATAAAGGTAAATTTAAATTTAAAATCTACTTTGACGTATTTTACTTTTTTCTAGCCCAAGCCGTAACCCTAGCATACATTATTTAACTAATCATTCACTAAGGAGTAAAGGAAGAAGAAGACATCAAGAAGATTGGTTACACCAGTTACACCTAGGAACAGTTGAAGTATTGGAGGGACTAGCCTAAGACAGCGAAGCGTTGAAAGCTCTTGACGGCGATCTATGTAGTGATAGTAAAATCGACAAACTAACATAACCTACAGTAGTAGTGACTTTAAAGTAAATACACGTCTTCTACTTCACCTGCACAAGACAGCCCAGCGTTGGTATAATTGGTCACGTTCATTGATAGCCAAACACATGTGGCGACTGTTCCATTTGACATCAACGTGAAGCCTGGAGTCTCCTCACAAGTGGCTCCTGTAGAGAAATACTCCGCCCCTTCTAGGGTGGTGGGCGTGGCATTTACAAGCAACCACGAACCTATACAAAAGTTCAAAATACAAAATGAAGTCAATAGATTTTATTTGACAAATATTTTTATAAACCTCCACCAAAATTTCATGATGAATCGAAAAAAAATGTGTTTAAACAATACATACATTTCTTGTGTTGGTTATTATTTTTTAAAAATGTGATAATTATTTTTAAAAATAACATTTTACCATGGGAAAGATATTAAAGACATTTTATTTTCTAAGTTAAACTAGAGAGAAATGATCGCTTCTTACATTCAGAGTTTCTTTCAGTCATTTTTTTTCCGACAGGGGTCTTAAAACTTTCGGGTCGCTTTTAAGATTTCCGGGATGGGGCATTCAAATATTGTACGGTGGGGGGGGGGGGGGGGAAGTATAGCTTTGCTATATTAATTTTTGAAATTTCGTATCTGGTGGTGGAAGGGTATGTGTTGCGTCCCCCGGGTCCGCTGCAGGGTGTTCGATTTGGCGCCCTGGGCTTTCCCTTGAGCGCAATGGGAAAAAAAAACTGGACATAAACCCCCTGGACATAAATCCCCCGACATAACCCCCCCCCCCCCCCAGGATAATAACCCCCGACTTAGGCTTATATAAGGAAATAATAACGATGATGAGAACCAAGAAAAACGAAATTAAATTAAATTAATGTAATTTTTTAATAGACTAACAAAAGAGTTTCAACCTAAAAGCATGCTTTTAGAAAGCCAAGGAGTGACTATGGTTGTATTTGATCAAAGATTGGGCACCGACAACACCTTAACAATAGGTCATCCACATGTGGAAGCCGTGCGGATCAAGGCAACACATATAAAAGATGTGAGAGATTAACCGACGGAAGCTTGGTTCATATCCACCGTGACACACAAAAGCACGGTATAAATATAACATCAAATTTATTTCTCCACAAATCTTAACATAAATTCTGGAATGGAGTTCTTTCAATCGAATAAAGGCAATTTAAAGATCAAGCAGAAAGATAAAAAGCTAAGATAAAGATTCATGATGAATAGCTTGTTGGACGTTGTAATAAACATTCGCATGGACCAGATACATCTCAACTAGAAGTGTGTAAAAAGTAGGGCAGCAGATGAAACAACTGGCAGAAGAAACGGAAGCATCACCCCAGCAGATCATCACTAAGTCGATTAATGAGCCCACCATTATAGAATATTTGCGGGGCATCGCTCGCAATCTCTCTTATTTAAGTTATAATAAAACACTGTTTTTTTCTACTGTTTGTTTTGTTTTTAATTATTAATTTTGGTTCTCATCATGCTTGGTTTTTCCTTATATAAACCTAAATTGGGGGGGGGGGGTTGTCCTGGGGTTTATATCGTGGGGGTTTTTCCAGGGGGTTTATATCGTGGGGGTTTTTCCAGGGGGTTTATGTCCAGGGGGTTTATGACCGGATACCCTTATGTCCGTTCTAAACAGTGCGATAGACAATGGATAAGATCAGGCGTTATAGTCGCACACTAAATCGCGTATTATTTGGCGCCTCGGGCGCCTACATTTGTTTTAAAGAGTGCGATAGACTAGGCATAAGATGGGAATTTAGAATTTGTTCACTAAACATAACTAAGAATATAGGATTGGTAAAGCATTGATGAAACCCTCGTAATATATTTCGTCAGACTTACTTTTATGCATTACTACAACTTTCATCCGATTGCCATGAAACTTTGGAAAGTTTTTGAGAATACTCCTGGGGAGTTTCTGCGAAAAACAATATTTCAATTTCTTACGGGCGGCGCCCCGGCAGGTGCAATTTGGCGCCCTAGGCTATCCCGTTAGTGCTATGGTGCCTACGTTTGTTTTAAACAGTGCGATAGACAATGGGGCGTTATAGTCGTTCAATAAATTGAATCAGGCACGCTAGCATATATATATATATATATATATATATATATATATATATATATATATATATATATATATATATATATATATATACGTAAGTTTTGATTAGGTTTGTGTTTTTGTTTATTGATAGTATACATACGAACGCCAAGAATTTAGGGACATCATTTGTTGCCGGGCGATACGTTACCGAATATTGCTGACAGCAAATCATAACAAAAATACATGTACTTACCTAAAAAATACATGTACTTACCTAAAAAATACATGTACTTACCGAAAAAATACATGTACTTACCTAAAAAATACATGTACTTACCTAAAACATACATGTATTTACCTAAAAAATACATGTACTTACCCAAAAAAATACATGTACTTACCGAAAAAATACATGTACTTACCTAAAAAATACATGTACTTACCTAAAAAATACATGTACTTACCTAAAAAATACATGTACTTACCTAAAAAATACATGTACTTACCTAAATAGCAGGTTTGGGATGAGGCTTGATAAATAAAGCTGACACAGTTGGAGAGTTCCAGACATTTGAAGACGCAGCTATTGAGTGAGTCTATGGGGCTAAGTGTTGTTAGAGGAAACATCTGGAACGATGAGTACCTCTGGAAAAAGCGGCTTTGTACTTGTGAGCTAGTGACTATATCTAATCACAAAATGGAAGTAATAGATTAGTATTAAAAGACAAAACGTTTATTTATAATATTAAGCTAGAGCTTCGAGTTCAGGCTAAGACTAATTTGATTTAAACAGTAAAATAGATATAGTTAAAAACCAGTTTGATGCAAACAGAAAAATAGATATAGTTAAAAGCTACTTCAGTGCAGGGATTTCAAAAGGTCGAATGGTAGTGCGTAGTATTGCTGACCCGAAAGTCGCGAGTTCGAATCTAGGGTACCTGATTATGCTGAGCGTTGATCGGACCACACGCTTCTCTCAAATACCGTTGTTATTAAAACCTGAACTCTACTTCACCTGTCCCATGAACCGTACGGTTCGAAATGTTTTTCACATGTAGTTGGAGCCTATTAGTTATCATCATCTTTTTCCCAGACCTGCCCAGGACACATGGGGCTGATGAAGTAGAGTTAATCTGTTAGGCATATGAAGGAATAGTGTGTTCAGCATTAATCCCAGCCGCCTTTATTTTCCTTAACGTGAGTTAGGTTAGATACCCATCAGAGCTGGTTGGTCTAAGGGACATGCTAGACTTCAAACCCGGATTCGAACTAGAGCTCTAATGCTAGGCCACACCGCCCCACGTACATGTAATGTTCACTATTTATAAATGATAGTTTGAACCCTGTTAAAACTTACCCAGGCACGGTACCAACACGACAAGAAACACGAGCACACAACACGCACGAATCAGCATGGTGAAATCATTTGAAAATGCGAGCTGTCGATAGATTTTAATGACAGTGATAGCAGTTGTATAAAGTATAATAAAATATATAATTTCAATCAACTTAGTGGTTTAAAGAGTGTATGTTTGAGGAAAATAAATTATATCGAGGATTAAAAAAGATTTTGCTTACAAAAAATAACTGTTCATTATAGTGCAGCCCCCCACCCCAGAGAAAAAAATGTCTGAAAGAAACCCTAGTGACTAATTGTCTTCAAGAAGTTGCTCGTCGATAATAAACTTCAACTAACTTCGAGACTTTCTCAGCATGATTGCCAAGGTGCTAACATGTTCTCGAAAGCACATGTATCACAGTTAAGTTTATAGATATTCCGCTGAACACGACGATTTGTAATAAGTCATAAAAAATATAACTGTTCATTATACAATGAAAGCTTTTTTTCTAGTATGTGTAATATTTGTAATATGTATATGTATATAAATACAGTACATATATACATACATATATATATATATATATATATATATATATATATATATATATATATATATACATCTACAAGGAGAGTACTTACATCAAATGGCTGCAGGCTGCTCTTAGAAATTGATATTTTAATGCCATCTCCAAGTCTTCAACTAAACTAATAAGGAACATTCGAAATAAAATAGCGCACTCAAGAGGATTAAAATCTTAAATTTTTGATGATTCGTGTGTTTATACGCCCAAACCATTCTGCAATAATAAAATAACACAGTATACGAGTTGAACATTTTTATTTCTATATCATGATTGTTTAAAAAAAAACCAATCGGAATAATATAAAGGTGATATTCCGAGATACAATTATGTTTTTGCCATGTCGCCAGAATAATCTTTAAAATATTCATTGATATTTTATTACATCCCTCAAGCAACACGTAATTAATCAATACTTAATCAAAGGATATTTTATATTGTTTTCATTAGCAAAACCAGGCGGTAGTGAAATTCATGAGCGTCATGTCAACACTCAGTGTTATTGATTGTAATATTTAAGTTAGTTTAAAAGAAAAAAGCAATTATTTTTTACTCCTACAATACTTGACGTTGGGCCTACCTTGGAAGACTAAGTAACGACTGATTCCCGGTAAAACTTTCGTTCTATAATTTGAACAAAATATGTAGCCTACTTTATTGATGTGTTCTGTACATAATTATAGTAATTATAGTATCCAAACAAAAATTTAGAAACGGGGGGGGGGGGGGGGGGATTTTCAACCATTTTTGTAACAGATGCAAAAGATATTTAAAATTTTATTGTTTATCTGATTTGTTTACTAGCCGTCACGGGGAGTGTGCAGGACCTAACCTATGTGAAAAAATCTGTAATGGACAATCAATTTTGTGTTTATTAAGCAGCATATACCCGGCGTGGACGTTTGACAAATGAACACATAACCCTAAACCCAACTCTAACTTTGAACTTAACACTAAAAAACCAACCGAAACCAAAATACAAAAACAAACGCTAACATAATGCAAACGCAAACGAAAACACAAACCTAAACACAAACACAAAAGCAAGCGCAAACACAAACAAAACGCAAATACAAACATAGACGCAAACACAAACGCAAGCACCAAAGGAAACTCAAACACATGTAAACACAAACAAAAACGCAAACACTAACGCAATTACAAAAGCGAACACAAATGGAAATACAAACGCGAACCTACAATAACGCAGAACATAAACACAAATTTAAATGCAAACATAAGAGCATAGTGTTCACAGTATATAACGTGGTGCCAAATTGCACCCAGCCGGGGCGCCGGCGAAACCGCCTGATACAACTTAGGAAACAACTATAACACCCCATTTTATCCATAGTCTATTAAACTCACTAAACCAAACGTAGGCGCCATGGAGCTCACAGTAAGGCCCGGGGCGCGCAATAGCACCATGTCGGGGCGCCGAAAGATATTCGGATTCGATTTAGTTAAAGACTATTTTAACCTCTCTTATCCACAGTCTATCTCACGGTTTAAAACAAACGTATGCACCATAGCACTCACATTATAGCCCAGGGCGCCAAACGAATCCTGCCGGGGCGCCAGCGGACGTGCCTGATTCAATTTAGTGAACAACTATAAGACCCCCAGCTTGTCCGCAAATCGAAAAATAGAAGTAAACATAGAGGACATTTAGGAACGGCTTCTAAACTGTTATTGATTTAAAAGAATAATTAGTCAGTTTAAAATAAATAAAAGGCAGTATTTAAAATACTTGGATAAGTTTTTTTTTTTATTCATCGAAAAATTCGATTCGTTTACCAAAGTGTTTGTTCTTAATTATATCACAAGAACGTAAAATTCACATACAGTGCACTGCAAAATTTGAATGTTAAAAAAGATGCAGCTATGATTGACAATAAAATATTACTCACGTATAACATTAGACGGAAATGTTAGTTCCTAAGAAAACATATTTTCAGGTTGTTTTTTACACACACACACACACACATATATATATATATATATATATATATATATATATATATATATATATATATATATATATATATATATATATATATATATATATATATATATGTTACGGTCAAAGCCCGAAGTCGGCCAATGCTAGGATTGGCCGGCCAATCCGCGCATTGGCCGGCCAATCCGGGGTTTGGCCGCACTTCGGGCTTTGACCGTAACAACATATATATATATATATATATATATATATATATATATATATATATATATATATATATATATATATATATATATATATATATATATATATATATATATATATATATATATATATATATATATATATAATTACATTTTCTTGTTTCTTATTATAGCTTTAATGTTTATATAATTTAAAGTTTAGTTTACTTATGTCAGAAATTAACAAATATATGTATACCCCAAAAAGCAGTAAAAGTAGACTACTGATCAAATCAAATATTTATATTAAAACTAAAATCAACATCAGGCTTTTTACTACAGCCAACATCGTAAGTCTTCCTTTATGTCAACATATTTCTTTCCGCATTGAAAAAAACACATTAGGGTGCTATCCTAAAGTAATTGCATTTATGAAAGCCTTCAACAAGAAATTAATGACAGTAGCCACATCAAGCATTCGTTCCGCTACGTAGAAACTAAGTGAAGTAAACACTAATATAAATCCACTTCACACAAGAAACTTTTTAGAGATTCACACTTCTCGTCGTTGACGCCATTCCTCGTGTTGTCGAAAAATATGCAGTCCTGGTTCTGGTAATTATTGGGCTGCCCTGTGACAAAGGAGGAGATATAAAGTTAGTAAGCGTTCCCTTTTCAAACCTGAAAGGTCTATAGGGCAAGTGAAGTAGAGTTCACTTGTTTCTGTGACCTCGGCATATAAAGAGATAGTGTGGTCAGCACTATGCCCAGCCGCCTCTACTTTCCCTAACGTGAGCTAGGTACCCATCAGAGTTGGGTGGACTCAGGGACGGTCTACTGACTTGTACCTGGATTCGAACTCGAGACTTACGGGTTAGCAGTCCAGCTCTCTACGCTAGACCACTCCGTTCCCCAAAGGAGGAGATATAGTTTAAAGTTTAAACTTATTTAAAATTACTAAGTTTAAACTTACTTTAATTATTTATTTGTTATCATTCGAAACAGAGGGCGGTAAGGTAGGTAAGGATCATGGTTGCTAAACCGAAAGTCCTGAGTTCGAAACCCCGGGAAGATGTTTCTCTTTTGTATTAGTTATTTATTTATTTGCTATCATTTGAAACAGAGGGTGGTAAGGTCGGTAAAGCTCATGGTTGCTAATCCGAAACGTCCTGAGTTCAAAACCCAGGGCAGATGAGCCTCGATAGCTGGGGAGAGCAACACCTTTTCGATAAATTTTAAAATCAAATAATTATGTCTTGAAATTTATTATAGGATGGATAAAGGCTATGTAAGCAAATCCAAAAAGTAAAGCAGTCTAAAATAAGATTTAGTGGCCTACATGACGCATAGCTAGTTGATAAGTACTACTTAATTGTGTTGGAGCAAATCTCCTCCAACTTTACACTTAAGAACTAGCAAAGAGAAGCAGGAGTTTGATACACACTCCACAAACTTTAGGTCAAGAGTAATTTTCTGTTTAAATATATTCGAAATGCAAATCTTTAAAAATGTTCTACATTATGCATTATTTTAAAGTTGTGCCTTGGTTGAATAGCCTACTTATGTTTTATACATAATTACTAGTCAGCAATACGAAATATATGGAACTGTCTATGGATAATTACCATTGATGATGTTATTGTTTTTTTTTAGAATTTTTTTTTTCAGAAAACTTTATAACTTAGGGGTACGTATGGTATAAAAACATTTTATTAATTGCAAAATACAACAATCCACATAATTAGCGATCTCTAGAATATTAAAAGATAAAATCAGTCTCAAGTATGTACGAATTAATTGGTTGTAAAATTAGAAGCAGATGTCTCCAATAATCTTTACTTTCAATTCCAGGACTTTTGCTATATATTTTTTTAAACTTTAAAAATAAATTTTTGTTGAAAGGGGGGGGGGGTAAGCAAACAAGTTACAGACAATGACAGTGCTAATAACCTGCAGCGAAAATGTATGTGAGCCAAGTAGACGTCAACGCAGAACCGTCGTCTGCCCAAATGTAGACGCCTTCACTAACGATGTCGTCCAGTCCAATCCAAATCCCAGTCCGTGCGTCTGCCGCGATTTTACGAAGTATCGAAAACTTTTCCAGGCTTCTGAAGGTGTACAGATGGGCACCCAGTGCTGGTGAAACCAAAACAATAAAACTAGGGTTAGGGACTATGTGGGTTTGTGACAGTTAAACTAGGGGTCAGAGACTATGCGTTGTTTTGTCAGTTAAACTAGGGTTAGAGACTATGTGTGATTGTGTTAATTAAACTAGGGTCAGAGACTATGTGGGGTTTTGTCAGTTAAACTAGGGTTAGAGACTATGCGTGGTTTTGTCAGTTAAACTAGGGTTAGGGACTATGTGGGGTTTTGTCAGTTAAACAAGGGTTAGAGACTATGTGTGATTGTGTTAATTAAACTAGGGTCAGAGACTATGCGTGGTTTTGTCAATTTAACTAGGGTTAGAGACTATGCGTGGTTTTTGTCAGTTAAACTAGGGGTTAGAGAGTATGTGTGGTTGTATCAATTAAACTAGGGTCAGAGACTATGTGTGATTGTGTCAATTAAACTAGGGATAGAGACTATGCGTGGTTTTGTCAGTTAAACTAGGGTTAGAGACTATGCGTGGTTTTGTCAATTTAAATTACGTTAGAAACTATGTGTGGTTTTGTCAATTTAAATACGGTTAGAAACTGTGTGTGGTTTTGTCGATTAAACTAGGGATAGAGACTATGTGTGGTTTTGTCAGTTAAACTAGGGTTAGAGACTATGCGTGGTTTTGTAAATTAAACTAGGGGTTAGAGAGTATGTGTGGTTTTGTCAATTTAAATACGGTTAGAAACTATGTGTGGTTTTGTCGATTAAACTAGGGGTTAGAGAGTATGTGTGGTTTTGTCAATTTAAAAACGGTTAGAAACTATGTGTGGTTTTGTCGATTAAACTAGGGATAGAGACTATGTGTGGTTTTGTTAGTTAAACTAGGGTTAGAGACTATGCGTGGTTTTGTAAATTAAACTAGGGGTTAGAGAGTATGTGTGGTTTTGTCAATTTAAGCACGGTTAGAAACTATGTGTGGTTTTGTCGATTAAACTAGGGATAGAGACTATGTGTGGTTTTGTTAGTTAAACTAGGGTTAGAGACTATGCGTGGTTTTGTAAATTAAACTAGGGGCTAGAGAGTATGTGTGGTTTTGTCAATTTAAACACGGTTAGAAACTATGTGTGGTTTTGTCGATTAAACTAGGGATAGAGACTATGCGTGGTTTTCTAAATAGACTTATTGAATTGGGCTGCGAAATGTATTTGATAAGTTCGATTCGTTTGCTGGAGTGGGCGTTTGACTAGGTTACACTTTTGGCTAAATTATCGCTGGCTTTTAAGTATGTTACCCTTTACTTTTCATTGTTACCAGCGGGTTCTGATTAAGTTACCATTGGATGTGACTTAAGTTACCCTGGATTTTCATAGTTACTCTTGGAGTTTTACATTTCCCCTAGGTAACATAGGTTGTTTATTGTTTCAGCGGCCAACACGTCATCTACTTCACCTGCACAAGACAGCCTCGCGTTTATGAAAGTGGACACGTTGAGTGATAACGAGACGCAGGTGGTCACACTACCACTGGACAATAAGGTGAAGCCTGGATGGTCCTCCTCACATTTTGCCCCTGTAGAGAAATACACGACCCCTGCTATGGGGCTTCTCGTGTCATTACCCAGCAGCCAAGATCCTACGAAATATATTCGAACGAGAATGTATTTTTACTTTAAAAAAATAAATTTTAAAAAACTTCTGAAATTCATTGGAATGTAAAGAATTGGAATGTTTTTACATTAAAAAATAAATTTTTAAAAACCTCCAAAATACATTCGAATGTAAAGAATGGGAATGTTTTTTACATTAAAAAATAAATTTTTAAAAACCTCCAAAATACATTGGAATATAAAAAATGGGAATGTATTTTACATTAAAAAATATTTTTTAAAACCTCCGAAATACACTCGAATATAAAGAATCGGAATGTATTTTACATTTAAAAACACATTTTTAAAAACCTCCGAAATACATTCGAATGAAAAAATGGGAATGTAGTTTACATTAAAAAATACATTTTAAAAAACTCCGAAATATATTTTGATATAAAGAATGAAATGTATTTTAGTGTAGAAAATGAAGAAAACTCCGAAATACATTCAATTATATACTATGGAAAGTAATTTATATCAGAGAATGAAAAAGGTCTGTAATATATTTAGTTAAAAAGATTGGAAAGTACGTAACATAAGAAAATGAGAAAAAAGCTCTAAAATGTATTCAAATATAAAGAATGAAAAGTATTTTACATTAGAAAATGAATGAAGGAATCTCCTAAATATATTCAGTTAATGGAAAGTGTTTTACAGAAGAAAATGAAATAACTCCAAAATGTATTTAATTAAAAAGATTGAAAAGCATTTTACATATGAAAATTACGAAAACTCCGAAATATATTCAGCTTTAATGAATGTAAAGTATTTTACATTATAGAATGAAGAAAACTGCGAAATATATTAAAAAGAAATGAAAATATTTTACATTATTACTGTTTCTTGAAATAGGTTACTAAGCATGGAAAGTCTTTTACATTAGAAAAAAGAAACCGTTTTCTTAACATGTAACAACAGATTAAGTGACGTAACGTATTAAATAGGACTCTACGTGTGGTTTGGTCTATCGGTTAAAGGCACGCTTGCTACTTGAAAATAGTTAAAGTTCGGAGTTGGGCTACAATACCTGTTAGATTATAGCTAGAAGAAAAAAATCTAAGAGCCCGTTGTATTTTTTCATCAACGGGTAAAACAACTAGTTTATAATATCTTACCTAAATAGCAGGTTTGGGATGAGGCGTAGTAGATGAAACTGGCACAGGAGGATAATACTTCAAGGCATTTGTAGACGCAGTTAGTGAGTGAGTCAATGGCGTCACGCGTCGCTACAGGGAACATTGCAAACGATGGAAATTTCTGGAAAGAACGGCTCTGTAGTTGTGAGCTGGCGACCACTTCGAGTTGCAATAAAAAAAAGAAACTTGTTTAAAGAGAGAGCAAAATAACATGATGCAGAAATCAAAGCATTATTTACGAATACGTAGTTGTTGTTTTTTTTATAAGAAGTACAGTAGAGCGTAAATATCTTCATCTTTTTTCCTATTTGTGCCCAAGGTACACGGAGCAGATGGAGTAGAGTTCATCAGAACTGGGTGAACAAATGGACATTATACGGACTTCTGCAGTTTAGCTCTCTAGCGCATGACTACTCCGTCCCAGCGTGTAGTACGACCTTTTTGATCACAGAAAAAAAAAGATTATATCCAGTCCTAAATTACTTACACTTTCGTTATCATTAAACATGTATTAAATTATTTTTTTTTTGCGAATTTCTACTAAGTTAGAGATTTTTCTTTCTTGCGAATTCTACTAAGATAGAGATATTTTTCTTGCGAATTCTTCTAGTAAAGAGATATTTTCCTTGCGAATTCTACTAGAATAGAGATAAGATTATACTATACCAATGGAAACTGAGTGCTTGTCGCATATATTTCTCATTTTATTTGTCTTAAACACTGTGTAAAAGGAAGCATTTGGTATTTTAAACCTGGATTTTCGTACTAATGGTACCATCAAATATTATTTCATTGTTTACACACCCCGTTAAAAAATTAAGTGATTTGACTCAATCTATTTGACTTACCAATGCACGGTGTTAACACCATCAGCACGACCAAAAGACAGCATCGTACATGCATGATGAATATCTGACAAAAATACCACTCTAAATCTGAAATTATAGTTTGACATTGTTTTCAGTTCTTTACATATGATAATTTAAATACAGCTTTTCTATATATAAAATAATGTGGATAATACAAGAATAAAATGTGAAATTTTACAGAAAAGAAAATAAGATAACTTATTTAGCAATGTTAGACATAAAGAAGCTGGCCTATAGGTAAAAAAAAGAATAGTTTTTGGGAAGAAAAGATTGTATTAGCTTGAGTTTACATCACTGAGTAGGTTTATGATAGACGAGCCGACCCGCTGCGTATCATACGCCGCTATTTAGTTGTTTTTTTTCTACTTTTCAGTAATTTATAATTTGTGAATTCGACAGTACCAATGCTGCCACTGAAAATATTTGCTTAAAAACACTAAACCCCCCTCCCCCCCCCCCCCTCCACGTGAAAGCAGCCTCCTCTTAGTTACCTCCTCTAAGTTTAAAATCGTTTCAAACTAAATTATCTGCCCCTAATGGCCGTCACCAAACCCGTCTCTATGATTGTAAAATGTAAACAGCGTGACCACAGCTCACCAGACAATGTGGGAGTGGGGTGGGGTTGGTAGTGATAGTGATAGAGAGAAAGAGAGGGGACTGCAAGGAGGCGCTTGCAGCTTGTTTTCTAACGGCCCCCAGAAGAGAATTATATATATAGATATTTGTCAGAAATACTATATTTTGTTTGAAGTTTCATGATCAAAGTGATTAAAGGTGAAAAATGATGTTTAGAGGTAACGCGGGTAGGTGTAGATGTAGAATTGTATTCTCTGATCGCATCAAACTAAATTATTTCTGCTTTCTCATCTGACACTGTCCTGTGTTCTTGTCAAAATATGGTGGAGTTATGGGAGAATATTAATGTGGGTTGTGTAACTATTGAAGCGCATTTAACCAAGTGTTAGTACACAACAGTTATACACTAAAGGCTTGGTAGATTTTTGTGGAACTGGGGTGTACAGCATATGTAACGTAGTATTCATTTCGTATATCTATTTGAGAAGAATGTGGAAACATAATCTTGTTTTTTTTATTATCATACTTATTAGTTTTTGTAGGAGCTAGTACAACGCAGTAACTTTGGATAGTGGGAGGGGTCTGCCATATTGTGAAATGTGTGATGCTAAGGGTGAGGGTGTAAGAAAAGTACCCTTTCAGACTCGATGGTCCTTAGAGCAGGTGAAGTAGAGTTCACTTGTTTCTGTGACCTCGGCATATAAAAGTAATAGTGTGGTCATCACTAAGCCCAACCGCCTTTACATCCCTTAAAGTTGATCAGGTACCCTTCAGAGCTGAGATGACTCAATGACGTTGTCCTTACGCGAGGATTCAAACTCAAAACTTTTGGTTTGCCCTAGAATGCTCTACCCACCGACCACGCCATCTTACCACTAACTGACTACAGCTTTTTTGGAACCTTATTTATGAACCACCATGTAAGATGTATGCTACTTTATCACAAATGTACCTTCGCAGCTTGTCATACCCTGATTGGAAACATTGATGAAAATAAAAACACATCAAAGATATTTTTACTTACATCGAATGACTTGTCAACAGGAAGAGATCGTGTTATTTAAAACAAATGTATTCTCCTCCGCATTGCAGACTCAAAGTGGCAATAGCTGCATTAGGAATGGATTCTCACTATAAATAAAAGCATTCCGTGGCAAATAAAATCTAGAATATTTTATACTACGTGTATTTTTTAACTAGTCACCAGTCTCCAATAATACTATTCACTATTTCGATACACGAATAAAAATGTTTTTATCATTTAAATGTATCTCAAACTTAACAAAGCTTATACCACTGTGGTGTGGGTTTTACGTTAGTTGATTGCAAGATTACACTTTCATCCACGACAACTTTAAAATATTAATTGGATTTTTTTGACGTCTTTCAAAGGAATACTCGCAAATAAAACAAATCAGCCTCTGCAAATGTTATTGTCCTTTGAATAATCTACAGAATCTAAGACGGCTTTGTTTAGAGGTTTCGTTTTCTCTGGACCATACATAATGTATACATTTCTGTGGGTGCTGTAAAAGAAAGGGTTATTAATAAGGGAGAATATTGGTAGAATCAGATTTCAATCAGTGTTTTTGTTCGACATTTTATTAATGAAACTTTCGACGGGGAGTGTTCTTTAATTTCCGGAATGGGCGGAAACTGGTTATAACATTTTTTTTTCTATTGAAACTAAATATTGATTTTATTTCGTCTGCGGGGAAGGCGGGCATTGCCCCCTTTCCCCCTACCCCATCCCCTCCCCCGAAGACACGACTGAAAGAAACTATGGTCCTAATACCGCGATGAAAATAAATATGAACGATTGTGGTTTTAAAAACGAGTGTGTGTTTTTGTTGTGCTCTTTTCTAAGGATTTGAATAATTTGGTGTTGTTAGTATTTTCAGTAACATAAAAAACAAGTTAATAAAAAGTCTAGCGACAATTTAAGCGCAATTCCCTTATGTTATCCATAACAATTTTAAATCGAGATAAATCATATATTCAGCAAATAAATAATGCAACACAAGTAGTTTTAATAATTCAAATTCGCCTCTCTCTCTCTCTCTCTCTCTCTCTCTCTCTCTCTCTCTCTCTTGCCGCGCGCAGTGACGCGAACGATCCCACGTATCAGTCTAAAAAAAAGGGAAAACACACGGGGATAAAACACAAGACGTATAATGCTGGGGTGCGTTCAAGCTAGGAGAACGATCGGTTTGTAATTTTTAAAAAAATTTTGTGACCGAACGAAAGGATATTTTTGAAAACTTTCTTCGGCAATATTGTTCTAAATTATGGCAGGAATCGATTGGTAAATGTTTTAAGTCGCTAAGTGGTCTGGTTGCCGAGATATTGAGCAAAAACTGCATTTGTTCGAGGTTTTTTTGGCTTTTCCGGGAAATCCAGGAAGGAATTCCGGGAATTTTTTTGGCCCACAATCATCCTTGGAACTTGCTTAACATATTTGCTTTTAGAACTAGTCCTCGATATTGCTTCGTTGAGGAGGAGATACGACTTAAAGGCTGCGGACACACATCCACACATCCATACATCCATCCAGAAATGACGCATTATTAAACGCAATTTTTCTTTTTTTGAAATTGCGCTAAAAAGTTGAAAATAAAGCGAAACATTTTTTTTTAATTTCACGTAGACGATATGGCGTTAACCTGATCAAATTTTCATCAAACTTAAAGTTTAGTCAAACTGTTTAACCAAATACTCTAAATAACTGTTAGTAAACTGAGGGGTTTACAAAAATGGAATTCGCGATTTTTTATTCCGCCAATCATCATATGTCGCACTCAAGTAAAACTTTACGTCTAAATGTTCCGTTGATGAAAATCAATAGAAATGTAGTTTTTATAGCAACCAACTTCTCGTTTTCTTACTGACAACTAGTATTTTTTAAACCAAATATAAATATTTTTATTAACTCGGTAAAAATTAAATAAATAGAAACGTTTGTTCCAATATTATAATTTAAAATCGTAAACAATAGTAAACATAGACTACAAGATATAGACTAGCTTAAAGACAAAATAAGCCTGCGGAAAAGTGTGATTTTTTAAAGAGGCTTACAGTTTGTTATTATTTATTCCAATCTGTAACAAGTTGTATAAGTAGTTACAATAATCTTGTCCGGTCCTTAAATTGATTTTAAGATTAGCAAAATGTTTATAATTGTTGCACTTTGCGTACGCTTGGTAGTTTAAAATTTTGAAGCGAGGCATAGAAGCAAATAGCCGCGTTGTTGGGTTGTTGCTGGGTTTTTTTCTGTTTGTTTTTTGTTACCAATGGAAATTTTGTTCACTTCAATTACTATAGTTAGAAAATTCATATATCTCCCTGTCTAACGTGATTTCGAATTATAAGTGTGTGGGAACGAGACTTTCAAGCCCTATTACGATCGAGTGATGACATTAATCGATGAATCGATATTCGCTAAGATATCAGTTGTATCGATCTTTGTGTGGGGTGTAAAGGAGTACAGTCAACTTCAGGTCACTGATTATTATTGTATAGCTTGTAACAAGGTATGGCATGGTTGAGTGGTAGAGCATGCGAATGCGAACCAGAAAGCCTGGAGTTTGTTTCCTGTCAATCATTTATGCTGCGTAAAGTACATCTTCACAAAGAAAGCATAGGCGATGTGTGGACCGAGATCAAGGAAACAGAAGATCTTTATCTGGCCTAAAAACAGAACTATCTGTTTTCACTTTTACTTTCTAGTATACAGAGTATAGATGAAGTATTGTGATCGTGATGAATAACCAACAGATATTTGGACAGTTTTTGCTATTCGACATCTCCAAGCTTTATCGTATGCTGACTATAAAAGTATCATTGTAATTGTGTAAAAGTCTAAATCAAGATTTTGACAAATTTTGACGTTTTATAACTTTTCCAGGCCGGAAAAGGTTTTATTTTCAATCATTTTACAAAAGTACCGTTTCAGTTATGTTGAAGAAATTTTATATTTAAGAATTATTTCAAATTTGTAGTTTTTATCAACTTTTGATGCATTTCCGTTAACTGGAAGCGGTACCTACCCCACTTCCGGTTGCTTAAAAGCTGATATCTTAAGTACATTTTAAGATAGATGGACGAAATTTTAAGTATAAGAATAAGGTTTTCGATAACTATTGATTGATTTCCGGTAACCGAAAGTAAAAGTGGTACTTTGATACTTGATTTCCGTGAGGAGACCATAAATTGAAGTTGAGTACTGTTTCAGTTAGGTTGAAAATCATATTTTAAAAGTATCTAAGATTTTAGACTTTGACTACTCTTAAAATTTCAGTTACCTATGAAAACCAAAAGTTGTACTTTCTTTCGTTTTTAAAATACTGATAACATAAGAACCGATTTATTTCAAGTGAACGAAAGTGTGCACATTGGTATAAGATTGTATTGTCTTGATATTTTCAAAATTTTAGTGATGTTTATTTGTCGGAAGTAGTACTTATGATATTTTCAATTTCTCAGCTAAATAAACAATCACTTCTACCAGATCGATTTCTTTCAAACTTTTCAAGGAGGTCAAGACTCGATGACAATGCACTGTGACATAAAAATCACGTAATTAAATGTTTAGATATTTCGTTTTTAAATTAATCAGTTTTCTTTATAATGTACTGATGTTCAGTTTAATTATGGATATTGTTTAAAATTCATTTGGGGAGCTAATCTTTTTTCTACTCGATAATTTTTTTTTTAAATGTAAGCATTAAAAACAACTTAATATAGCCGTTTGCGCTATTTGTTTAAGGGAGATAATTTCCGTTTCATTTCAGTTTATTTAGCTGTTATGATAACGGATTTATACTCAGACATTCCTTTTTCTAGTTCATACGCACAAACAAAATTATTCTAAAAGACACTCGTTATCAGCCAGTTCTTGTTTTTCGAAATGATACGAGTCAGACGTCTAGAATTGTTTTCTATTCCCTGTCCTGACATTATTTGGTACTCAAGTTGGTTTATTCGAGATCCCTAGTAAATTGCCTTCATTCTTTCTAGACGTTCGGTATTGATTGTCGCTAAACCATGACGTAACTATTGATTTTCAGTTTATTTTTGTATCGCCGTGCTCCAAAACAAAAGCAATTGTTATTTAGCGATACAGTTTCAGTTCTAAGTGATGTATTTTATGTCTTTTAAAATTATTTTCGATTATATTTTTTTACATTGTTTTAATTTGAAGTTAATAGCAATGGCTAAATACAACTGCGCAAAAATTTCAATTTGTTTACGTAAATCTAAAAGTTCGAAACTACGGCTTAAAGATAAAACTAATTAAGGTTTGCTTATGACGTAAGCCGTTACCATGCCTACATAATTTATTTCGTCACAACAGACCAGACAACAAGCACCCGAGGCAGGTAAAGCTCTAAAAATAATAAGAAATTTTACTTGTTTGAAACAGTTGTTTTATGAATCGAAGCTATTCTTTTGTTTATTGTAGGACTATATTGACTTTGCACGACTTTTCCGGAATTTCTACTTCTACAACCTGTACTACACAACCAAAGCACTTTCTAATAGTAATTAGCTGTACACTTAGATAAGCATGTAAGTAAACTCGCTCTGTTTTTGATATTCATTGACAATGCCTCGATTTCGGGACCAATTTAATCCTAACACCTACTACTCTAATACGTATGATAGTGTAACGAACGGTTCGATGTGCAAATATGTAGTTGAATGATCACCATTAGGGAATGTTATACAAGATGCTACTGAATTAGTAAATTTTATGCCATAAGCCTAATTATAATAGCTAAATGTTCACACATTTTAATTGTTTTCATTTGAACAGCTGACGAGATTGACAAAACGCTAGGAATCGAAAGAAGAAAATAATTCCTACTAGTAAACAGAAAATGGAACAAGAACAACTAATATTCTCTCTTATGTGTTTCATCCTGTTGTTTATTTCATTGCATGGCCTGGAGTTTTTCATGGGGTGGTCTGTTATGTTCAGTTTGTACGGTAGAGTAGCTTCATTCTTCTTGTTTGTTCTTGTAAGCGTGTCTCTTGTCGTGTTGGTTCCATATTGCATTATAGTCTACGTTATTGAGCGACTATGTTTCTGGTCATACGCTGCACTAAGTTGGCTGAGTCGATTTTGGTTTATCTTCACTGCGATAGGGTCATTCATGCAGATGGCGTTCGAGTATTTCATTTATGCGGTGGAATATCCTTTTCATCTGTTAGAACTGGCTAAAGAGTTTTTAACTACTAAAATCATGGCTTCAATGTTTACGATATCTGATTTGCAAGCTTTGTCTTTCGTTGTGTATGAGTATATGATTATTGTTATTAAATTTCCAATTTTTTTTCTGGTGCAATGTTTCCAGTTTATGTATGCACAACTCTGTACATTGGTGGGTTTTGCGTTTGGACATTTGTACTTGTTATTGGAAAATTGTGCAACATTTTGTATCTATATTTATGAATATGTTATGTTTGTCGTGGCAAAAGTGGCACCGGCTTTCTTGATGGACTTGCCAGTTCCTATATCTTGGACAGTTCATTTGTGCGGGCTATGCTTCGTTTTTTATTATGTAAACTTAAAACTAAACCTTAATATCGAGATCGGTAGAAGGCCAGGCATTATGAGAAAATTAAATTAAATATCTATTTGGTGCATATAAACATTGTAAATAATTTGCAATAAAAGATTAGGCTATTTTGAGGATATATTTATCAAAACCATTTTAAGTTAATTTATAAAAATTTGTTTTTGCTATATCATAAAATAGAACTTTGAAATATAATACAATCTGTTTTTGCTTCATGCAAATCATAATTTGCATATTGTGTTTACTACATATCGAAAACTGACAAAGACTTGCCGAGTTTCGAAAAAAAAACATCGACATTTTATATCAGTTTTGACCAAACATGTAAATGCAAAAACTGAAACATACGTCAAACAAATATTATAAAATAATTCACCTTGCCTTAAAGGTAAGTAATTATTCATATCCGTAATATAAAAAAATATTAAACAAAAATGATTTTTACAAGGTTTTATGTTTAGAACATGTACTAAACAATTTTAAAATGTTATAATTTAAGAATCATAAAATAAAGTAAAATTTTCAAATACAGAAAAAATGTAGTTTTTTTAAAGCTACATTTCTTTTTACATACACTAATCCGACATTTCTGCTTCACGTACATTCTTTTAGATAATTAATAGTTAGCCATTTGACGTTTTGACCGGCCAACGACATGAAATTATGTCTCAGCTACCTTTAGTAAACCATAAATTAAAAGCAACAAAACTAATATAAAAAAACAACAAAAAAAGTATTTACGTTTTTATTTAGATCAATGTTTTTTTTTAAAAACATACCTGTTCCTTTAAGACCTATGTAATAATATACTTTTTAAATTTGAATTATTCAAATTTATTATAAGTTTTGTTTTGCTTAAATTTAGACCTATTTTTAAAAACCTATTTTATAATATTATTATGTAAACTGGATGTTGTTAATTAAAATTAATGTTGGAATAGCTGTTATTCAAATTGTGTACATTTGTTTTGTTTTTTTTTTACATTTTCTGACCCAATCAACTGTATAATAATATAAAACACGCTTACATCATAAGTTTTTATATTTAAAGCATTTGTAAGTATTAATTAACAATGTAATTACAAAGGAGTTAATGTAATTGTAATATCATTTTATCTTACTCAATAAATTGGGAAGCAAACGGAGAATGACCTAAACTCTGTCTTTATCATTTATCATTTTATATAAGTCTAACTCAAACTTAATCATCATCTTTTCCTTATTTTGATGCATTAAAAAGCTCCCTCCACTTTTGTCGGTAGTTTTCCTGGTAGTTTTCCATGACAGTCCTGTTTCTGTCAGCTGCTTCCCCGCCGTGCGCCTACATTTTCCCTTGGCCTTCCCCGCTTTCTATATCCCTGAGGTGTCCATTTAGCGCCATTCCATTCCTACGATGTCGTCAGGATTTATTTTTTGAACGTGCGCCATTAAGTGCCATCTTCTCTTTTCGATTATTTCGGAAACTGTTTCCATTTCCATCTCTCCTAGTAATTTATCATTTGAGATGGTGTAAGGCACGTGTATGCCTGTTATCCTTCCCAGCACTTCGTTTGGAAAGAGTCCAGTGATTTGTTTAATGGCGGTTCTTACTTTCCAGCATTCGCTGCCATACAGTAGGACCCTAATATATGGCAGGTTCATCGAGTTGGGAAGATCTGCATGGGTTTGGATCAGACCAAAGCTAGCATCCTGGTCTTCTAGACTGGGGATTGAAGATAAAGCCAGCAACCTAGTTTCGTTAAAAAAAAAACGGCTGCGGAAACCAAAACAGAAAGCAAAACAAATTTTAAAACAGTTCCTAAAAATTCTTCTCTAAGCCAGTGCTGTACCATTATGATTTGAATCATAAATTCATTTTTTTTAAACTGCTTTGATTATTAATTTTTGTTAGAAATGTGATTATGTCTGATGTAATTATTTTCTGTATGTGTTAAATTTTGTTCGGTGATAATAAACTCATATATGTTTGTATAGGGTTTTTACTTGTATACTCTTTAAATTACATTCTTTATATTTATTCTTTATATAAATTATATTCTAAATATAATTGTACTTTTTGTAATTTCTTACATATATTATTATGGCAATGTTAATAAAAGACACAGGTAAAATTCTAAAAGAAATATATTTTAAATATTGTGAAATTCAATAATTAATTTTTGCCTACTTAGCATTTTGGACTTTAATATCCTAAATACACATATTTTTCAATATCTTTGTATTTTATAATTGGTTTTAAATCTTTTTTAATTCAAATTTTGTGCATTACATTTTTTGTAATCAAATAAACATTTTTTTAAAATTAAACCATTTTCTCGTTATCTCCAATCATCCATATGTGTTTGTGTTGGAAAACATGTTTGCAAGTACAAAATATAAGAAGAACAGAATATGCCATGGACCATATATCTAAAGGACAACATAAATATGACGAAATATATCAATAATAAAATATGTCAAAGCAAAATATTTCAGAAAATCCATGAAGAACAAATTATGTAAACATAAGATATCTTCATGAAAAGATATCTCAAGATAAACTATATTTGAGGTCCTAGGACCTTTGACCACAGGTGCTTTGACCATAGGGGGTTTGACCATAGGGGGTTTGACCACAGCGGAGCTTTGACCATAGGGGCTTTGACCATAGGGGTTTTGACCACAGCGGGGCTTTGACCATAGCGGTGCTTTGACCATAGGGGGTTTGACCATAGGGGGTTTGAACACAGCGGGGTTTTGACCACAGCGGGGCTTTGACCATAGGGGGTTTGACCATAGGGGGTTTGACCACAGGTGTTTTCTCAGCAGAGGGTCTTTGATCACAGGTGGTCTATCAACGGGTGTTTTATCACAAGCGCTGTGTCCGGCTTTGATCATAGGTGTTTTGTCCACATAGGGTCTTTGATCTCAGGTGGTTTGTCCAATGCTGTCCATATATGGTAAGGATTTATTTTAAAAGTTGCTAAATTATATTTTAAATTTCGACATGATGTTATAATGTGGTCAAACAGATGTACTGACATATTTGCGTGCTATAGCACATCTGTCATTTAGTTAACCATTTTAAGTATTACATCTTTGACTATATTGTTGGCAAGTTTTGTATCATTTTTTATCCTTTATATATGCTATGTATTTTCAAGTACTTCTACATTATTTATTTGTGAAACTTGTTATATGTCGCATTATTTGTGTTTCATTTATATTCAAAATAAATCTATGAGGTCTAGCACCAGCCTTTAAGTGGAGACTAAAATTTAGTTCTTGGCTTTTTAAATACATGTTAATTTCTATTAACGTACTCTCAGGAAACATGTATAAAATCGTGTTAATTGTATCACACATATGATCAAAGCCGGACACAGCGCTTGTGATCAAACACCCGTTGATAGACCACCTGTGATCAAAGACCCTCTGCTGAGAAAAAACATGTGGTCAAACCCCCTATGGTCAAACCCCCTATGATCAAACCACCTATGGTCAAAGCACCGCTATGGTCAAAGGCCCGCTGTGGTCAAACCCCCTATGGTCAAAGCACCTGTGGTCAAAGCTCCGCTGTGGTCAAACCCCCTATGGTCAAACCCCCTATGGTCAAAGCACCTGTGGTCAAAGGTCCGCGCACCATATTTGAGATATTTATTTCAGCTCAGAAGAATTTCACAATGTAAATATTATTGATTAAAGTATAAAAATCAATTTACATATTGAATTAAATATAACGTAAATAGCGGGTCCGGAACTGAGAGCTGTAAACTCAATTGTAACAATCCTCCACAATGGCAAGAAACTTAGAAACGCACTACTAAAATAATCGATAAATGAATTGTTAACGGAGATAGCTTAAGAATTGGCTTTTATATTTTTGAGCTGCAACTATATCTTCTGGGCTGATAAAAGTAAAAGAAAAGTAAGGCTCAAAGTTAAAAAATGTGTGCAATTAAGCTATACAGAAACGTGTGTCTTTATTTAAATTTGAGCATATAGATATTTCATTGGAAAAGTAATAGATTTCTTAAACCCGGACAACGCTGGATATATGCTACTTTAAACAAGTTAATAAAAAGTCTAGCGACAATTTAAGCGCAATTTCCTTATGTTATCCATAACAATTTTAAATCGAGATAAATCATATATTCAGCAAATAAATAATGCAACACAAGTAGTTTTAATAATTCAAATTCGCCTCTCTCTCTCTCTCTCTCTCTCTCTCTCTCTCTCTCTCTCTCTCTCTCTCTCTCTCTCTCTCTTGCCGCGCGCAGTGACGCGAACGATCCCACGTATCAGTCGAAAAAAAAGGGGAAAACACACGGGGACAAAACACAAGACGTATAATGCTGGGGTGCGTTCAAGCTAGGAGAACGATCGGTTTGTAATTTTTTTAAACATTTTGTGACCGAACGAAAGGATATTTTTGAAAACTTTGTTCGGCAATGTTGTTCTAAATTATGGCAGAAATTGATTGGTAAATGTTTCAAGTCGCTAAGTGGTCTGGTTGCCGAGATATGGGCAAAAAACTGCATTTTTTTTTTAGTTTTTTTGGCTTTTCTGGGAAATCCAGGAAGGAATTCCGGGAATTTTTTTGGCCCACAATCATCCTTGGAACTTGCTTAACATATTTGCTATTGAAACTAGTTCTCGATATTGCTTCTTTGAGGAAGAGATACGACTTAAAGCTGCGGACACACATCCATACATCCATACATCCATCCATCCATCCATCCAGAAATGACGCATTATTAAACGCAATTTTTCTTTTTTTGAAATTGCGCTAAAAAAACACAAGTAACGATCCTTTACAGATAGGTTTTCTACAGAGCCCAGGGACGGCTAGTATATTTATATATATATACGTGTGAGTGTGTGTATACCTGTGCGTGTACGTGTTTGTGTGCGTGTGTGTAAGTGTGTGTGTGTGCTTGTGCGTTTGTGCGTGTGTGTGTGTGTGTGCTTGTGCATGTGCGCGCATGTGTATGTGTGTGTTTGTGTGTGTGTGCACGAGAGGCAGATTGTGTTGATTAATGTAAAATAAGCCTCGTACGATAAATCGATTAAATCTTAAGGCCCCCATTTAATTTCATCCATGATTTATGAAAACATTTAGGAGAACACTCCCTTCAACTATACTAACACCCCCAACCTACGACCACTGTAAATAAAACACCTGACACTCGCCCCATCCACCATAACCCCCACCCATTAGTGGATTAGGGAGGGTGGTGTGCTGAAAGGGCTGCAGTCAGGGGCCCACTCTAACAAACACCAGGTTGTGGTAGAGGATAGAATTTGTATATACTAAAATAAAATGTTTACTTAAAGGGTTAAATTAAATTTTGATAATCCGCTAATCATTAACTCCAATTTAATGCAACAGCTGACACAGTCTGTCTCTCAACGTTTAAACAAGTGGTTCTAACCTTTTTGGGGATATCAAACCCAACCAATTTAAAACGTGCATTTACGATAGTTCTATCGTCTTCACTGATGAAATCAAATCGCGAATCAAAGGAGTCGTCAGTGTTTCTTCCAGACTTTTTTCTCCGGGGGGGGGGGGCACTTGAAATTTTCGGGGGGGGGGGGCGGTAGACTTTCTTCGGGGGGGGGGCGGACACTGTTAAAAGTATATATTTTCTATATAAATTATATAAATTTCATTTCGTTCGGGGGGGGGGGCGGTAAAAAATTTTCGGGAGGGCTTCGCCCCCCCCCCCCGAAGAGATGCCTGGAAGAAACTCTGGGAGTCGTGTGTGTGTGTCTTGAATTCCGCCGAACCCTGTGATTGTATTTTCGAACAGCTGGGGTTCGATCCAAACCAGGGTAAGAACCACTGGTGTAAAGGTCGGTCTCTCTAGCGACGTGACAGAGTGTTAGGACATAGGACACCAGTCTATACACAACCACGTCACCACAATTTGTACGTAGCACCGTATGTTAACATAGTAAGGATGTATCATTTATAGTGTAATGGGTTTTTTCACAGCATTGTTCTCAGACGTTTTATTTATTTTAAAGTTTCTTGTCACTATTTTATTTTTATTTATTTTTTGTTGTTGTTTTTATCAAAGAATATTAGCGGTATTTTCTATTCCATATGTTTTTTATTTATAATCAAACCCCCAATGGACGTTTCTCGTCTGTTTTATTACCCAGCCTGTTAGTTAATCAAATTTTAAGTAGCTTATAATACATCAGCTATTGCTTACCTGCAAGTCTTGAGTTCGAATCACGATCTCGAAGGATGTCCCTGAGTCAGTCTAGCTCTAATCAGTACCTGGCTCACAATAAGAAGTGTATAACTTGACTGACTTAAACTGACTACACCTTCTTGTATATGCCGAGGTCATGAAAATGAGTAAACTCTATTGCACCTGCTCCATTGGCCGTCCATTATTAGTTTCCATCTTAAGGAAAATTTCAAATGCAAAAACTGTTGTTGTTTTTTGCTTGTTTATGTTTTTTTCATAAATACAATGGTAGCTGTGGTGAAGTTAATGCACATAGTAATAAGACGGGTAGTAATAGTAACCTCATAAATTAAAGACAACTACAAGTAAATTTGACGTTTCGACTGAAGGCCTTCGTCAGAACACAACAGTAGGCTATTTTTAAAGAATAAGCAAAAAACATAGTGACTGTTACGCTGAGTGAGTGGCTTGATTATTTGATTCAATACCATTTTGTCTTAACCACTACCATCTGGAGATGTCGTGTTCACAGACATGCATCGTACCATCGTTCACATAGACGACCACCAATTAATGAGAGGAACGCAGGCTTCTTTTCTTATCTTTAATTCTGTACTCCCAACTCACGTACCTACTTCCGCCAAGCCAAGAAAATCATTCTAACTCACGCACAATACCAAGCAACCAGTCTCTACACCAGAACGTCACTGTCGCACCATACGCGTCATCATTCCTTGCGTTCAACATACCTTTCGCACCAACATTCATTCGCGCCAATCTATAGCATAGATTATAACATGCATCATAACAGTGACACAATTTTAGAAAACTCGTCCTGTCAAAAGGCCACCTATATTCAAATGAAAAAACACGTAGAAAATAACGATGTATTACTGTTTAGTTCCCATGGACAGTGCCGGCGTCAGGTTATTTAGCGCCCTAGGCAAAACGTATTAAAAGCGCCCCTCCCCCGAAATTTTTTTCGTGCCCCCGTATTATCAGAGGCGTTGCGACCCTTCCAGGCGCCCGGGGACAAACTTTCGATGTGCACCCCCACCCTCATACGTTCAATTTGTTTTTCCAACCCATTTTGGCGCCCCCCCCCCCTACGGACAGCGCCCTAGGCGACCGCCTAGTTCGCCTTATAGGTAGCGCCGGCCTGCCTATGGAAACGGTTCTTTGACAGATTTTCCGTAAACTTTAACCAAAATATATTCCCAAAGGCAAAATAGTATACCTACTATAACAGTTTACTACATGCCAAAGACAATTTATCTAAATGAAAGGACGCGTGTAAAATTACGATGTATTACTGTTTCGTTCCCATGATAACTGTATTCGAGTAATGACAGATTTTCTGTAATCTTTAACCAAAATAGATTCCCAAAGGTAAAATATTATACCTAACTTAATAGCTTACTTTATGCCAATGACAATTTTAAATGACATTTAACAAAAGTGCACGAGTTTTCACATGCCATTACGAAGTAACTATTTACACCTACGATTGAAATAACAGAAGACAATTCCTACAGTAATGTTTTTATTTACTTCATATCTTACGCAACTTAAAAAACTTTCTCAATGATGCGTTTAGATACGTAACAAGACCAAGATGGTGCTGCATCACGTGATGTCTATTCTCCTTTTTATTTCGCTGTCTGTCTACCGCACATGCGCAAAACAAACAAAAGACAATAGTTCACTTTACGGAGTTTACGACCATGCTAAAAGGTCACAAAGTTTTCAAAACACAAGACAGGTACGTATTTGCCTATAATTGTTTAACTTTTGATACACACTTAGTATTATGTATATGTCTACTGTATATTGCTTTGTTGCTTACAAAGGTACTACCATAGTATTAAAATATGTTTTTGCTTATGAATGTTTAACTTCTGATAGTAGTTTCATGTATGTGTTTATAGATTATTGTTTCGTTGCTTTCAAATGCAGTATCATACTATTAGTGTATTTTTTTATAATGTTTAAACTTCCATAGACACTTAGTATCATTTATATATTGAAAGTATATCGCTTCGTTGCTTTTAAAAGTATTAGCATAGTATTATTGTACAATTTTGCTTATAAATGTTTAAATTTTGATAGACACGAAGTACCAGTTATAAATTTATATTATATATATTTTCGCTGCTTTCGAAAATAGTATATTTATTTTGCTTGTTTATATTTAAACTTTCATAGACAAATTGTATTATTTATTAGTTATAGTTGATTGCTTTATTACTTTCAAAAATAAAGCCATAGTAAATTATTGTAGAGTATTTTTTTTATATTTTATGTTTAAACTTTGATATAACGTAATATTAGTTATTTGTTTATAGTTTTTTGCTTCATTGCTTTCAGCGTCATAGTAAAATATATAAGTCTCTTTCAATTACATCTCTTAATATAAAGATTTTCATTTTTATGTCATAATTCATAAACTAACTTGAAACCAAATATGAATGAGATAAGTATGTCGATATTAAACATGGAATTTTCTGTAGTTTCCTATCTATTAAAAAAATGTGTCCTGGAGTGAAACCAAATTCAAATTTTAAGAGCCTTTATTTTGTATGTCCATTTCCCTAAGCTGAAAGACAACGTCAAATTTTAAAAGCCTTTATTTTTTATGTCTATTTCCCTAAGCTGAAAGACAACGTCAAATTTTAAAAGCCTTTATTTTTTATGTCTATTTCCCTAAGCTGAAAGACAACGTAAAATTTTAAAAGCCTTTATTTTTTATGTCTATTTCCCTAAGCTGAAAGACAACGTCAAATTTTAAAAGCCTTTATTTTTTATGTCTATTTCCCTAAGCTGAAAGACAACGTCAAATTTTAAGAGCCTTTATTTTTTATGTCTATTTCCCTAAGCTGAAAGAAAACGTCAGATTTTAAGAGCTTTTATTTTTTATGTCCATTTCCGTAAGCTGAAAGAAAACGTCAAATTTTAAGAGCCTAAATTTTAGTTGCTCGTTTCCGTAAGCATTTGTTTAAAACTAAATGAAAGTTATTTCCTTTAACTCAGTACCGACTACCATACACTGATGAGATACGTTTTCCCATGATTAACGGCAAAGAGATTATAATTGAAGGATCCGTTCCTCCGCAATCCCACAAGTAAGAGAATGTATAAACATTAAAATGATAGAATTTCAATTAAAGTCATTTTCTTGATTCAAGATTAATATTTACTGTATTGATTATCGCAATAAAACAATGTAATAGTTCAGTTATTTTACATTTATGAACAATGATAAGTGAGATTAGGTGATGTGAGATGAGGTAGGTCTAAGGAGATAAACATTAGATAGGTTAGGTGTGGTTATGTGATTGTAAAAGTGGCTGAGAAAAAATGTTAATATTGAAAGGAAAGTTTGAGAAGTGAGCTAAGGTAAATTTAACTGCGGTAAAGATATACATATATATATATATATATATATATATATATATATATATATATATATATATATATATATATATATATATATATATATAAACACAAACGCAAACGCAAACACAAAGTCAAACACAAATGCAAACGCAAAAAAATTACAAACAAAAACACAAACACAACACGCAAAAACAAACACACAAAAAAATAACTTAAAAGGAAACACTTACACAATACAAACGAAAACACAAATGCAAATGGGAAAAAAATAAAAACAAAAAGCAAACACAAACGCTAGCGCAGACGAAACACGCGTAACATAAACACAACTTAAATGCACACATAAACATATATATATATATATATATATATATATATATATATATATATATATATATATATATATGTAACTGGGGTAGGCCTAACTACCAGTTACAAATGATAACGAACGAGAAGCCGCGACGCAGTATGAAATCTGACGCAACCATAACAGGTGGCTTATTGGATCGGTCTGATAACAATCTCAAAGCCAACGCGTGCTATTTTGGGAAACGGTACGAGAAGTTTCAGACGAGCTGTCAACTTTGATGGATGGGACGCAGATGTTTTAGTGAATCGGACGGTACGTCAGAAACTGCGACATTAGTATTCGGATACATCGATTACAAGTATCGATTACGGAAATGGAGACAAGTACGACTACGATTTCAAGGCATAAATAGGAGGGGACGGCAGAACTCGTCCTCTCTCTTCCCGTTTCGAGGCTCTTGCCTCCTTCATCGCTCGCTTAGATCAGTCAGTCTGTGTGACTATGTCAAGTCGGTTATAGAACGGGTTAGCCGTATTGTGTTAAGAAGGATTATAGACATGTGGATTCAGTTATATAAAGCCTAGTGAAGGACTGTTAGGGGTCAGTTGATTCAGACTATTATTGAGAAGCATTCCTGTTGATTTATTGTGTTATTATGAAGCATTTCTTGATTCATGTAATAAAGGATCAATAGCGAACCTGCATCTTGAGTATCTATACTGTGGTCAATGTTGTCTAGAATGAGTGGTTAAACTCGTTAACACGTGGCACTACAGGCAATTAGGTCTCATTACATGTGGCGTTGCGAGCATGGTAACTGTTGGCTCGTTACAATTGGCGTTGTCGGCAGGATAAATGTTCGCTCGTCACAATTGGCGCTGCGAGCAGGGTAACTGTTGGCTCGTTACAATTGGCGTTGTCGGCAGGATAAATGTTCGCTCGTCACAATTGGCGCTGCGATCAGGATGAATTCAACTAGACTTGCCGTTTAAGGCACCTATAGTCAACCTTGTGCATAACTGTGTTTAGTGTGTGTGTGAATTCGGACATTCAGGAACTGTGAAAATTGAGGAACGAGGAAAAATTTTTCATACACACACGGTAAGAAAGAACTCTTTTTTTTAGTACTTAAGGAAGAAAATGTCTACTCTGGACGAGAAGCAGACCCATATAGTGGTCCTACCCAGAGAGTCCCATATTAACAAATTTTACGGGGACGGAGATCCAACTTTAACCAACAGGTTCAGTGAAGAGGTCAAAGCGGCCTGGGCCTCGAGACATATGTCACCAGAGGAAAGATTAAGACTGCTGATGGGCAGTATAGGTGAAACGGTTAGGGCAGAGGTTAAGTGCCACGATAGGACCGTCCAATCAGATCCAGATAAGGTGCTAGATCTGATTATGGAGACCTTTGGGGAGAGACGGTCGGGAGTGCAACTGCTATCGGGATTCGTGGGCTTAAAGCAGAGAATGGCGGAGAGTGTGATGGAGTACTCACACAGGATGAACAGGGCCTTTGATTCGGTAAAGGTCAAAATACCGGACATTGATGTACGCCTACTGAGGGACCATTTCATCGAGGGGCTAGCAACCCCGATCTTAAGGAGAGAGTTGAAAGAGGAGGTCCACAGAGACCAGCAGTTGACCTTCCTTCAGGTCAGGAACTCAGCGATCCGCAGGTCCGAGGATGAGGACCAATCGAACTGTTCGGTGGACAAAGTCTCTGTGCCTGAACAGAGACAATCCCCACCCACAGGGGCCGACACGATGGAGACCATGATGGCTCAACTGTTGGCCCACCTAGAGAAGGTTGACCAACGCTTGAAGTGGTTGGAAAGCAGGTCAACAGCGGAGAATCAGGGCAAAAACGGGACAAAACAGAGACAGGTTGGACAGCCGCGACCTGCCGGTCCATCGCTCCGGTGGACGGCTGATGGTCGACCAATTTGCGTGTCCCGCTCACAACCCGGACATATGGCACAACACTGTCCGGTGAAACGATCGCTCTCTGTGGGGCAGGTCAAGGTTACAGAGCGGCGAGGTAATGACTTGGTAAACAAAATGACAAAGAAACACAGTAAGGAGAAAAAGAAAGGTAAAACACAACTAATGGAAAAAATGAACTGTGAAATGAACTTGAATGTTGAAAAGTTTCAAGTGAACAATTTGTTGGCTAAGAAAAATGATGATAAGGAAGAAATTGGTAGACTTAAGAATGAGATCTCAATGTTAACCAGGAAACTGGATAGGGAAAGTTCATGCAAATTAAAAGCACAGGAGAAATGTTCATCTTTAGAGTGTCTGTTATCGGAAGAAGTAAATAAAAATAGTGGACAACAGAACAGTGTTGGCAAACTAGAAAAATTATCAGATATTGAAAAAGAACTTCAAATTACAGCAAAGTTGGGATCCATCGAACAGCGATGGGCAGCAGAATTGGCACTCTTTGACCTGGAGAGAAAATATCGCCCAGGGCAGTCCAATGGTAATGCTGACGCGTTATCAAGGAATCCTTACGAGAGACCGGGTGATGAGGAAGAAACACTGACAGGAATATGTGAGGTCAGAGCGTCAACAGATATCCCTCATGGGGTACAAGTGATGCAAAACGGGCAGACCGGGGTGGAGCACATATCCACAGAACCCGAACATATGGACAGTAGTGATTTTAATTGCCTTAATCACAAAAAGATAAGAGATGCCCAGAGAACGGATAGTGGCTTACAACCGCTATTGAAATACGTCCAGGAACAAAAATTCCCAGGAAGAAGGGAAAGAGAACAATTTGGTCGAGAAACAAAGAAAATACTGAGTCAGTGGAACCGTCTCAGTATAAAGGATGGTGTTCTCATGCGGAGAATTCATGACCAAATTGATGGCACAATACACCAGGTGGTGGTGCCGGGACAATTACGAGAAGAAGTGCTAAGGTTGGCACATGACAGGGCAGGACACCAAGGTCAGGACAGGACGCACAAAATATTACGACGGAGGTGTTACTGGCCCAATATGGAAATGGAGGTCAAACGCCATTGTGAGGCTTGTGTGAGGTGTCAGCATGCGAAAATGCCAGTTGTCAAAATGAGACAGCCATCAGGACACCTACTGGCGACAAAACCACTAGAGATTGTGGCTATGGACTTTACGTCGTTGGAGCAATCATCGGATGGGACGGAACATGTGTTGGTAATGACTGATGTATTCACCAAATGGACTGTGGCGGTGCCCACACGAGATCAGACTGCCAAAACAGTGGCAAAGGTCTTATTAGAACATTGGTTCATCAAATATGGCATACCAAGACAATTACACTCTGACCAAGGAAGGGCTTTCGAGTCAGAAGTAATTAACCAACTGTGCAGCCACTACGGGATCAACAAATCTAGAACAACCACATTTAATCCGAAGGGAAACGGACAGTGTGAACGGTTCAACCGCAGCATGCATGATTTGCTGCGTACGCTAGAACCTGAACAGAAAAAACGTTGGCCTGATTTTCTCCCAGAGTTGGTATATCTATACAACTGCACACCCCATGCCACAACCGGCTTTACGCCATACATGTTGCTGTTCGGACGAGAGGCTCGACTCCCTCTTGATTTGTTCCTAGGAAAAAGGGAGAGTATGACTGGCTCATACACCGCACTGGAATATGTGAATGAACATATGAGAAGAATTAGAGAAATGTACAGGGTAGTACAGGAAAGACTAGAACATGAATCTCGGCGAAGGGAACCGCCGATACAGACGAAGGACCCGCCACTCAAACTGAATGACAGGGTATTACTGCGTAGCCACCCGTTAGGCAGAAACAAAATCCACGATCTCTGGGGACAGGAGATATGGCAAGTCGTGGAGATGCCTAAAGCAGCAGGTGGCCCCTTTAAGATAAGACCCATCGATCACGCCAAACCGGATCGGTGGGCGAATATTGCTCAATTAAAGAAATATTGGAATAGGCAAGAAGAGCAGTTACACACAGAGAAACCCAAGACAATTAGGGAACCGGAAGTTATAACGGAAATTCACATACCCATTCCGGAACCATATCACCATCAACAGAACAACCGCGATACGCAAGGGGAGGATACCGGCAACAATGAGGATCCCGGTCCCTCCAGAAGCAGAGAGACAGTAGACCATCAGATAAGTGGTCCGCGGAGAAGTTTAAGGAACAGAAGGAATACGAAATTTTTTGTCAGCAACCATCAATTCTTTCATGGTCGCGCTGGTATGAAAACAGACTGTTCAAAGAGCTATAGAAGTGAACTGGTGAAGGCACCAAATGGAAAGGGTGGATGTGAATTCTAGAACTGTTTTGTGTCTCAGGAAGATGATGTAGACACAGTTGATATGTGAAATAGGTATAACTGTCAATCGTATACGAATGGAACGTCGTGGACAGTGAGTGGAACAATAAATTTTTTTTTACGACTGTGCGATTGACTTTGGAGGAGTGCACCTGCCAGGCGTTGTTTGTGGTTGAAAACACACAAAAAAAGCAGGGGTGGATGTAACTGGGGTAGGCCTAACTACCAGTTACAAATGATAACGAACGAGAAGCCGCGACGCAGTATGAAATCTGACGCAACCATAACAGGTGGCTTATTGGATCGGTCTGATAACAATCTCAAAGCCAACGCGTGCTATTTTGGGAAACGGTACGAGAAGTTTCAGACGAGCTGTCAACTTTGATGGATGGGACGCAGATGTTTTAGTGAATCGGACGGTACGTCAGAAACTGCGACATTAGTATTCGGATACATCGATTACAAGTATCGATTACGGAAATGGAGACAAGTACGACTACGATTTCAAGGCATAAATAGGAGGGGACGGCAGAACTCGTCCTCTCTCTTCCCGTTTCGAGGCTCTTGCCTCCTTCATCGCTCGCTTAGATCAGTCAGTCTGTGTGACTATGTCAAGTCGGTTATAGAACGGGTTAGCCGTATTGTGTTAAGAAGGATTATAGACATGTGGATTCAGTTATATAAAGCCTAGTGAAGGACTGTTAGGGGTCAGTTGATTCAGACTATTATTGAGAAGCATTCCTGTTGATTTATTGTGTTATTATGAAGCATTTCTTGATTCATGTAATAAAGGATCAATAGCGAACCTGCATCTTGAGTATCTATACTGTGGTCAATGTTGTCTAGAATGAGTGGTTAAACTCGTTAACACGTGGCACTACAGGCAATTAGGTCTCATTACATGTGGCGTTGCGAGCATGGTAACTGTTGGCTCGTTACAATTGGCGTTGTCGGCAGGATAAATGTTCGCTCGTCACAATTGGCGCTGCGAGCAGGGTAACTGTTGGCTCGTTACAATTGGCGTTGTCGGCAGGATAAATGTTCGCTCGTCACATATATATATATATATATATATATATATATATATATATATATATATATATATATATATATATATACAAACTTTGTTCTTCATTCATTTTAGGTTTATTGTTAAATTGTGTGAAACCAATCAATGCTCTTTGAACGTCCCAATGATTTTGACCGTGCACACAGTAGCTAAAAAAACTATTATGAGTTCCCGGGTACAAAAAGGAGTCTCCGTTGAAATGGAAGTTGAAGGGAACTTTTTGTTTACCGGGGGGAAAACATTCCTGTTGAAACTTATAATCTTCAACAACAACATTAAGGTATTCTCTCCTCATTTAATTTGATGATAAACTGATAAATATCGTGATAATTTCGCCATAAATTATCGTGTTTATTATTAAATTACTTCTTTTTTTTTTAAACTTGTTTGATGCTTTCATTTTTTAAATGGCAGTACTAATCCATAGAATACATTGTTAATTGCAACATTACAATATATCTTAGAAAAAAATGTCGTTTTTTTAAACAATAAAAGTAGTTCATTTGTATTGACCAGATCTATGTTGATTCTTCGCCGATGGTGACTTTTAATTTGGCCGTGTCATCGTCTTCTATTAAATATGTGCATGTAAGCGGAAAAGTTCGAATAGATTGGATTCTTTTTTCGGTAAGTTATAAAAGTAATACAGATAATACTTGGATCATACACAGAAGGCTCAGCTGATAATGACACATAAAAAATGGAAGTTCTGGAGGCCAAACGGAGAAACTTTAGAAAAGTTAATAGCCACAGGCAGCCTATCTGATATTTTTTATCAGAGACAGACAGTGTTTCTTCCAAACTTTTTTCCTCGGAATGCACTTGACATTTTCGTGTGGGGGGGGGGGACCACAATATCCGAGGGGGGGGCGGACACTGTCAAAAGTATATATTTTCTATATAAATTCCATTTCGTTCGGGGGGTCGGTAGACTTTCTTCGGGGGATGGTGCCCCTTGAAGAGATGCCTGGAAGAGTCCTATACTCAATCACTTAGGACAGCACTTGAAAGGCTACAAAATACCTGCAGCAAGATTGTGCTGCAGTGGATCCCTAGCCACTGCCAGATAAAAGGAAATGAGATCGCGGACCAGCTGGTGAAAATTAGGGGAAAGATTGAACAACCAGAAATCTAGCTACATCTAAAGGAAATTTTTTTTAACAATTAAAAACTCTATCTAAAATATGGTCTGAGACGCACCTAAAAATGACTACGGATATCACAAACTAACACTTAAAGAACAACACATTAACTTCAGACTCAGAACAGGCCACAAGAGACCAGAGGCGTAGCGAGGGGAGGGGCGGGAGGGGGACATATGTCCCCGGGCGCAGACCTTAGGGGGGGGGGGGCTCCAAATTGAAAGTTTGAGGGGGGGGGTGCAAATGTAATGTTCGAGAGGATGCAAATCGAGTGTTTGAGGGGGGGTGTAAATGAAAAGTTCGAGGGCGGGTGCAAATCGAAAGTTTGTCCCCGGGCGCCGGGAAGTTTCGCTACGCCTCTGCAACAGACTGAAGCAGCAGATGTATGAAAACTAAAAGTTGGGTCTGGTGAAACTTGCCCTTTTGGCAGGGCCGCGGAGAATGCAGAGCACGTCCTTCGGGACTGCTCGATATACAGCCAAGTTCTATCGAAACCCTGGCATCTATACACGCCACCCAAGGAAAACCTATATGAGGAACCCACAGAACTGTAGAGACAACAGTCCAGTTCTTCTACGAAGTTGGACTTGTTGTTTAAATCCTACAACATAAATTCAACCCAGAATAAAAGAAGGAATCTTGTTTCGATAAGTAATAAATTTACATGGATTAAGACATCACAACAACCAGTAGCAAGTGGTCATAGTTAAATGCTAACGAGTAATAAACTAGCAGCACGCCTTGACATTTGAATTAATGGTGACTTGCTTAATCCGATGGTTTTAAATTTTCAATTCTTCTTCATTGGAAGTATAGGCAGTTAAATACGCTGGTTCACAAAATCGATATTTTAACTGGAGAATTCGAGGTTAACCCTATATGGCTTTTGCCTTTCATATAAACGCACCCATATATTTATATGTATATATATATATATATATATATATATATATATATGTATATATATATATATATATATATATATATATATATATATATATATATATATATATATATATATATATATATATATATATATGTATATTGTATATATATATATATATATATAAATAAATAAATATATATATATATATATATATATATATATATATATATATATATATATAGATAGATATAGATATATATATATATATATATATATATATATATACAAATATATATATATAGAAATATATATATATAGAAATAAAAAATATACTCTTGAGGGAAAAAAATCGATAGTCGCTAAACAGGAAAGGGTAGAGAATACATCTAAAGCTAGACCTAACACATACGACATCATAACATAATTGTAACTTGATAATATAATATACTAGAGCATATATTAGCACACATAAACATATATATATATGTATATATATATATATATATATATATATATATATATATATATATATATATATATATATATATATATATATATATATAGGGAGAGAGAGAGAGAGAGAGATAGAGATAGATTTATATATATGTATATAAATATGTTTTATTTATTTATTTATTTGTTTATTTGTTTGTTAGTTATTATATATTTTTATATTTTTAATTTTATTTATTTATATACTTATAATAAATATATATATATACTATATAAAATAGTTTAACTCGTTATTTTTCAGTATAACCGACCTGTAAGTATAATAAAATAGTCAGACCTCCAGCTTATGTTTTGTGAAAATACAGATAGAATCTTTTTTCCAATTTTTTTTTTCATCAATCTCAAGCAGAGCCGGCGTTAGGGGGTGGCAAACGGGGCGGTCGCCGCAGGCCCCGCGCTTGAAGGGGCCCCGCGCTTCAGCAACGCCATTGTTGCCTGAATTAGTTTGTAAACTTAAATAATCTTTGCTGAATTAAATAAAAAAAAAAAACCCAACGAAATGGCCGAAATTGTTGAATGTTAAAACTGAGGCCACGGCTGATGTTAGTGAGTTATCCTCTACATGGACTGGGACAGACCGTTATTCTAAAGAAAGACATTAGTGTCACACATCGCTGGCACGGTCGACTCGCTATTGTCCTGAGGTGACTGGAGATGGCGGTCGCGAATTAGCCCCCGACCTGACATGGGAGGTAAAATCGGGAAAAACGTAAAAAGATACCCTATTGTTTGCGGACCGTTGAAGACGTTTTTTTTTTTTAGTGAGCAGGCGAGGGTGCCTGTAGTAAACAGTCAGTGACCTGATGATGGCTTGCAGGGGAGGAGGGGGGGGGGGGGAGAGCGGATGGGGACATGCCCCGGAAATCCAGAGTATTTATCCCTAAAATCACAATTTATACACGGTATGGGCATCTTTTGTGTAATTATAGGCATCCATTCAGTAATTATGTTCATATTTATTTTATATATTGTCAGGTCATCTTTAAATACATTATACTTGTATTTATTTTTATATTTTTGAAGGGCATTTATACAGTAATTATGTCCATTTTCATTTTGGTAAACTTTAACGGTATTCGTAAAGTGATTAAGCACATGTTTATTTTAATTAATTGTAGGGACAGTGGCGTAGCGAGGTCGGGTGTCACCCGGTGCGGCACTTAATGGTGTCACACACCCCCCCCCCCCCGCCTTAAATTTTTCTCTATATATTTTGCTATTTTTTTGCCTTGGTGTCATTCCCCCGAGGCGTAGCGACCCTTCCCAGGAAAAAACTTTCAAACTTTCGATTTGCACCCCCCCCCCCACCTCAAACTTTCGATTTGCACCCCCCCTCAAGTTTTTCTCTATATATTTTGCTCTTTTTTGCCTTGGTCTCGACCCCCTAAATGGTGTCACCCGGTGCGATCCGCACCCCCCGCCCCCCCCCCCTCGCTACGCCTCTGTGTAGGGATATTCAGTATAATAGTTAAGGCCATAGTGATTCTTGTTTTAAAATAGTGTAGGCACACTAAACAAATTATAAAGTCTATACTGTTTGATACATCGGGCCGAGACTGTTTTATGGTAAAGTTCTCCTGATTTCTCAAACGTCTAAATTACCGGCAGTCCGAGCATGCCATCGCGAAACTCATAAATAACATGAAGCACATGGTTCACTTTCTATAGACACGGACCTTCTCTTGTGAGAACACGGTCTAAACCTGTAATGTAATACGCTGACGCTCTATAAACACGCACCTTCTCTTGAATGGCTGCGGTCAGAGATCCAGTAACGTAGTACCCGAACTGATTTTTTTTTTGGGTTTGGCATCCCATAGATTTAAATGTACAGTTATCCTTCACGGGCTTCACCTCACCCCACCAACTGTCACCCCCCCCAGTGTTCCACCTTACTGAGCGTCCGTGATTACATTTGAGAGTCATTTCATTTGGATATCTATAGCTGTAAACAGTGTTTTCACGATTCGAGCTTATTCCGAAATCTATCAATGTTTTGCTATTTTCCCCGACATCCACACACTTTGAATGCCACTGTTGAGAGTGAAGATGAGTTTAGAACAGAGTATTTCTTGTGTATAATGGATCAAGCAATTATTGGCATGAACACTCGATTTGAACAGCTACGACAATACGATTCACTCTTTGGGTTTCTCTACAACATAAACTCAATGAGAAAATTAAATAATGAGGATTTGTTAAAAAGTTGCATGAATCTTGATATAGCGTTGCGATCGGTGAGCTCACGTGACGGGGCAGATTTGTGTACAGAGCTCACAATGTTTCGAGAAATTTTGCCCGAAGGTATTAAGTCAGCCAAACAGTGCCTTCAGTACATTTGGAGTATTCGGGATTCCTTTCTCAATACGGCGATCGCCTACAGAATCTTGCTAACAGTTCCAGTCACAGTTGCAAGCGTCGAAAGAAGTTTCTCCAAACTGAAGTTGATCAAGAACTATTTGAGATCAACGATGTCCCAAGACAGGCTTTGCGGCCTGTCGATTCTGTCAATAGAAAAAGACATAGCCTCCAGTTTGGACTATGATGATATAATCATGGAATTTTCCTCACGAAAGGCAAGAAAAGTAGATCTTCGTTTGTGAACGTACTGGTAAGATTTTCAACATCAATGTAAAAAAATCAGGTTTGAAGCTGACGTTCTTCGTCACTTTGATGCGTGTCTCAAACTTATATCTGTTTTATTTTTTACTTTTCAAACAAAAAGCCTTAACAGAAACAAGCAACGTTTCGAAAGCACTTCTAAGTAAACAAATTATTTGTTAATCAGTGTCTTAATGTTAATACGACATTGATAAACAGCTTAAAAATACATATATATCGTTAAAAATATTAATTAGCGTTGAGAAGGAAAAAAAACGCCTCACTGTACATGTTTTATTTAATTAAACACCAAAGAAAAAAATATAAGGCCCCGCGCGGATGGTTGGCCATAGGCCCCGCGTACCCCTAACGCCGGCTCTGATCTCAAGAGTAGGATTTGCACATGTTGCGAATGTATCGCACCACCTTTTAGTACGATGGAGAGTCTAAGAGAAAAATGTGTAAGGGAGAGTGTAAGAGAGGCTGGTGTAAGGGAGAGTCTGAGAGAAACATGTGTGGGGAGAGTGTAAGAGAGGCTGGTGTGAGGGGAAGTCTAAGAGAAACATGTGTGGGGATAGTAAGATAGGAGAGTGCAAGGGGGAGTCTAAAAGGGAGAGAGTAAGAGGAGTGTGAGGGAGTCTAAGAGATACATGTATATATTTAATAATAAATATATAGATTTATTTATTTATTTATTTATTTATAAACATCGAGATCTACTTCAACCAGATATATAATGAAAAAATGATTTAAACTGCACTCCATTTTCTCTTAAATTAGCCCGAACGAACAAAAATTAAAAGATCATCTGACGGAGACAAACTGGTGATTCACGGTACACCAACCAACGACAGAAATTTGTAATGACACTTGATACAGTATTAAATATATATATATATATATATATATATATATATATATATATATATATATATATATATATATATATATATATATATATATATATATATATATATATATATATGTGTATATATATATAAGCATACAGTTTAAATAAGCATACAGTAAAAGGTATATGTATATAAGTACACATAAATTCATATATACTTATTATATATATATATATATATATATATATATAATATTTTTGTATCTATCTATATATATACGTATATACGTATATATGTATATACGTATATATGTATATATATATATATATATATATATATATATACACATAAATTCATATATACTTATTATATATATATATATATATATATATATATATATATATATATACATAATATATATATATATATATATATATAATATTTTTGTATCCATCTATATATATACGTATATACGTATATATGTATATACGTATATATGTATATATATATATATATATATATATATATATATATATATATATATATGTAATTTTATATATATATATATATATATATTCAATTTTTATGTATGAGTACATTATGAATATATGTTTGTCTATGTCTATACCCTATCTACACTTTAATTGGTTTATTTTTCAACTGAAGGTTTGCCATTAACCTAGAATGCTTATCGTGGAGGAAAATCGACTACGCGCTACATTTCTCGGTTCGGTTCCTGACAAACAGCACTTATAAAACTGGCAGAAACGCCATCGGCATTGATGAAAAGTTTAATGAGAAATGGTCAGGCGGTCACGTATTCCGACATGGGACCAAATTTCCTTTTCAAAAGAACGAACCATTTATTGCGGTAATGTGGATGAAGCCTCCTAATCTTGAGGTAAGAGAAGTGATTTTTACTTTCTCGTATATTCGAAGTGTAGAGAAAGTCTTATAATCCTGCAAAAAAAAACGAGATTTGTAAAAATCTCGACGTTTTACACCTCACTGATACGGAAAACATAATTTTGCAATTTTGTCCGTATGTCTGTGTGTCTGTGTGTCTATGTGTGTCTGTAAACAAGATAATTTGAGTACCGTTACAGCTAGGTTGATGAAATTTCAAATATAAGTATATTATCAAAATCGTAGATATCTATCAGCTTTTGAGCGATTTTCGATAACAGAAGTGGTACTTTTTCTACTTTGAATTTTTCAAAAGCCTATAACTTGAGTACTATTTCAGTTAGATAAATGAAAATTCACATGTAAGTAAAAGATCTAATTCTCTACCCTTTTTTTTTAAATTTTGAGTAATTTCCATTGACCGTAAGTACTATTTTACGCTATTTCCGATTTCTCAAAAAACGCATGTAAATTTATAAAGTACTAATAATATTGTGCACTATTGTTTTGGCGTTCGCTTGGTGCGCAATTCTATTTTATACTAGATTTTATTCTATTTTTAAAAGTTTAAGAAAACAAAAATCATGTCTATATTCCGTGTTGCCATCCCACCTTATGTTATATTAGAATATTCGAGAGAGTTTATTTTGTTATTAATACCTTGATTTATTTGACTTAGTCCTCTTTGCTCCTTATGGACCATAGGGTCTCACTATTTCATCGTATTTCATCCGATCCCAGGCTAATTATTTTGCCGCCTCAAAAAGCAGATCATTTTGGTCGGGTTGGTTAAGCTCATGGTTGCTGAGCCGATAAGTCCTGAGTTCAATACCTCAGGCAGATGAAGCTCAATAGCTGGGAATGCAACTATCTAGGAGAGTAAACTCCAAATTCATACAACTGCTGCCTTGTAATTTGTTCTTCGGTGGAAAAAGGCTATGGAAGCAAATCCAAAAAGAAAAGCAGGCTGAGATCTGAGTCAACGGCCTATAAGGTACATTGCAGGTTGACATGCAATCCTTAATTGTGTTGGGGGGAATCCCTTTCAACGCTAGAATTATGTACGAAGAACACAAAAGAAACTTTAACAGCGTAAGACTCTAGAACAAACTCATATTTCTATTAATTTTTAAAATATTGTACTTTTTTTTTAATTGAATAATTAGTGATAACAATGTATATGTTTCAGATCGCGGTAAATGAGATCCATAAGTACTACAAAGATAATTTAAAACCCTGCTATACCCACCTGGCATATTATAAAGACATCAGCGTCAGCAAAATATACATGTCATAGTTCATGCACATAAATTAGCGCATGCACAAGCACAAAAAGCAAGGACCAAAACAATCACAAGAATAATTACATGCACATGCAAATACACATACACATGTACATGCGAATGCACATATACATACAAATACACATACACATACACATACAATTACACATACACATACACATACACATACACATATACATACACACACACGTAACATACACATATCCTTGCCCATGCCCATACACATGCACATGCACATGCACATGCACATACACATACACATACACATACACATACACATACACATACACATACACATACACATACACATACACATACACATACACATACACTTACACATACACATACACATACACACACACATGTACACGTACACGTACACCTGTGATACAATATCGTCATTGAACGCGGGTTTTGAACTTAAACCATCAACAACAATCAACTGTTGACTAACCGCACCAATGAATTAGAGCTAGTTTGTCATCATTTTTAAAAAAGTCAATCCGTGCTAATTACTATAATTTAAATCGACTTTCTTTTACTTATCTGTGATTTATTATTCTTGCTCTTTTTAAATAACTAAATTTTTCAGTAAAAATATTGAACTGCAATTCAAATCGTCTTATTATATGTAGTATGTTCAATCTCTTTTAGGTTTAAATTTTAAATATAAAAACAGTGTGTACATTTGCTGAATGAACTAAATAAAATATATATTTGTTGAAAAGCGTGAATAAATTTACTTTTCGTAAAAGCAGAGTGAAACTCGATTGTACGTGTCAATAAAAACGAAACATCAAATTCGAGAATGCAGTCTATGTTTAATAATGCGATTTAAAACTAACGGCAGTCAAGCAGATTCAACGATAAATTAATGGTAAGAGAGCTTCACATTCGCAACAAAAAACAAATTAGAATTGCATCACAGAATAAATCGATAAAAAATAAGATATTCACACATACATTAGAACTTAATATAAGGGTCATTTTAAACCAATAACACGTTAACTATCGATAAGACAATAATTTTAACAACCTTCAAAGATCTGCAAAACAAATAAATCATCAAACATAGCCTACACCCTTACGTTTTTTTAAACATACAAAAAAAATAATATGGGCTTATACACATGGGGACCTTTACATACTGAGCTATTGATTGTGATTAACACAACCCACTATAAAAACACAATAAACTTAAACAACAGTTGATAGAGACATGTTGCAAACATTGAATACTCTAGAGCTTTATTACAAGGCTGGATCTTTGACAAGCGCAGCTAGATGATGGTGATGATGGTGATGATGATAATGATAGTGGTGGTGGATGTGAAGATGATGATGGTATGATGTTGAAGGTGACGACGATAGTGATGACTATGCTGGTGACTATAATGATGATGGTGTGATGATGGTGTGATGAGGGTGTGATGATGGTGTTGATGATAATGATCATGATGATAATAATAATGCTGATAATGCTGATAATGCTGATAATGATGATAATGATGATAATGATGATAATGATGATAATGATGATGATGATAATGATGATAATGATGATAATGATGATAATGATGATAATGATGATAATGATGATAATGATGATAATGATGATAATGATGATAATGATGGTAATGATGATAATGATGATAAGGATAATCATGATGTTCATGATGTTCATGATGATCATGATAGTGCTGGTGATATTGATGATGCTGGTAAAGACTACGATTCGGCTAATCTTAAACAAAACTTTACAAATCCCTCGCTTTCTGGCACTTATTGTAATGAGACCACACTGCTATATTTGGGATAACCTTCGTCCTGTTGTTAGTGTGTACTTTCTTACAAATGTCGCACCAATCAAACTTCCTATTCAGCGGAACCAGCTTATCTTTCTCTCTCAACATCTTGGCGTACTTTTTCTTATTAGCCGCCAGCTTTTTCAGATGCCTCGCTAAACTGGACGCATTGGGGAACTGCGAGGCGTCCACATAGCCCCCAGGGGGAATGTACTTCCGGTAGTTAAATCCGCCACGGGCCACCGGAATCACGTGATGCCGGTTGAAATTTCGAAAAAATTTCTCAGTCACGTAGTCTCGGCACAGCGAGTTCTCGAAGCTGAGGTAGAATCTGTAGGTGGTAGTCAGCATCTTTTCGCACTCTTCTTTGGTCGCTTTGGGGCAATTGAGGGGTCCGCAGTATCCGAAAATATCCACGTCAATGTATTTCTGAAAAAGACAAACATACAAACTGATTGGAGGCTTAAAAATCTTACTTTTTCGAACTGATCAACTTTAAACTTGTAGTAATGGAGTGATCAAAAAATTATATATTTTCTCTTTTTTTAGTGCCTTATTACATTAATGCTTGTTATTAAAACGTTTTAATGCGTTTTTCTTTAATATATTTTTTAAAAGTGTATTTTAAGAAAAAGTGGGTTGAATATAGGCCTACCTTCAGTTCTTTAGTGAAAATCTCTCTCTTGCTCTGTGTATAACAATTGCTAACCCACCAAACTGCCATTTTTGTTTTGTTTCTAGCAATTTCCACTATTAATCGATTTTGAAAAAAAAATCTGTTACTTATAATGAATAAGAGAATTACATTTAATAGTAAGTTACGCTCTTTTTTCGAACCTGACGGTCCACGGGGCAGTTGAAGTAGAGTTCACTTGTATCTGTGACTTTGTTATATGAAGGGATAATGTCTGCACAACTATTCTGAGTATCTTAATCTCCCTATCGTGAGTCAGGTACCCATCAGAGCTGAGTGAACTCAGGTAAGTTTTACTGACTTCAATCCAGGATTTTGAAATCGAGACTTTCAGGATTTGCAATCTAGCGCTATTAAATGACGTCACGCTATTTTTGACGATTTTTACCTCCCCCCTCCCCCTCCGTCACACATCGTCACAAAAAGCCAGACCCCTCCCCCTAAAATGACGTCACACTTCAGCCTACAACTCCCCCTCAAAATTGAGGTTGAATTTTTCTTAAAACATCGATATTTTTTCCAAAAATCTTGTCTGAACTCTATCAAATTAAAGTATTTTAATCAATGCCTGTTGCAATTTATTAAAACAGTTTTCTAAAACGCGAAATAACGTCTAAAATTTGTTTTCGAACATTGCTTTTATTATAATGCAAAAGTGTGACGTCGCACCATCTGAACCCCCCCCCTCCACCTCATCACAAACCGTCACAAAATTACGGACCCCCCTACGAGTGTGACGTCATTTATGGACGACCCCTAGGTCACGCCGTCCCTTACTTAATATAAGTAAATAAATGTACTGTTTTTAAAGTTATTTAACATATATCTTTGAGCATTTGTGGCGTCGGACTAAAAGACACTGGGCATTAACCTCCAGATTCAGACCCCCCCCCCCTCCAGAAATAACCGCCAATAACAAAAATAAACCTCGACTTAAAAATCTGGAGAAAAATCTCCCAAACGATTAAATAACCCGGACCAAAAAAAGTCTTAAGGATTTATAAGGAAGAGAAATTGTATGTAAATAATTGTGTACAAATTCAGGGCCGTTAACCCATGAAACCGTCACGTCAGTATAAGGGAGATAATTCAGAAAACTACATGGTACCTCTGGCTGCAGTGAATTAGAACAACATTGCTTCTCTCCCGTAAGTACTCTGTATTTATGCCAAAGTAACTAGAGCGGATTTTTTTTTCTTTTTAAACACTTTTTTATGTGTTTATTTTATTTTCACATCTATTCTTATTTTTCCACTAAACAGTCTACATTCAAGTGGGGTAGGCATGGTCGAGTCGGTAAAGCTCGAGGTTGCTAAGAGGGTCATCCATAAATGACGTCACGCTTTTTTTGACGATTTTACCTCCCCCCCCTCCCCTCCGTCACACATCGTCACATAAAGCCAGACCCCCACTAAAATGACGTCAGACCTCAGCCTACAACCCCCCTCAAAATTGCAGTTGAATTTTTTTAAACATCGATATTTTTCCAAAATCGTGTCTGAACTCTGTCAAAATAGAGTATTTTAATCAATTAATGTTGCAATTTATCCAAACAATCTTCAAAAACGCGAAATAACTTCTAAAATTCGTTTTCTGACACATTATTTATAATGCAAAAGTGTGACGTCACACCATCTGAACCCCCCACCCCCCTCGCTTCATCACACACCGTCACAAAAGTACGGACCCCCCTCCCCCCCCCCTACGAGTGTGACGTCATTTATGGACGCCCCTGAACCGAAAAATCCCAAGTTCGAAACCCCGGTTAGATGAGGCTCGTGAGCTGGGGACAGCCACTCTTCTAGGAGAGACAATTCCGAAATCAAACAACTGCTGCCTGGTAGTTTGTTTCTGAACAGACAAAGGCTATGTAAGCCAGAGGCGTAGCGACCCTTTCCGGCGCTCAGGGACAAACTTTCGCTTTGCAACCCCCCCCCCCCCCCGCCTCGAACTTTTGATTTGCACCCCCCCCCCCCTTTCTCAAACTTTCGATTTGCACCCCCTCCCCCCTCAAACTTTCGATTTGCCCCCCCCCCCCAACCCTCGAACTTTTGATTTGCACTCCCCTCAAACTTTTGATTTGCAACCCCCCCCCCCCCTCAAACTTTCAATTTGTTTTTCCAACCCATTTTGGTGGCGCCACCCTAAGGTCGGCGCCCGGGGACATGTGTCATCGTCCCCCGCCCCCTCCCCCCTCGCTACGCCTCTGATGTAAGCTAATCCAAAAAGAAACGCAGGCTGAAATGGAATTCAACGTCCTAAATGACGCATAATAAGTTGCCACGTAAAACTTTTGATGGAGAAAATCCTGTCCAAAATTGTAATTAAGGATAAAGCAGAAATGTACCAAAAATCATTTAAATAAACGTTTGAACTAAATTCTTACGGTAGGTCTTTTTGCTCAATAACTGGTCTCTATCCCGCCAAGCGAACAGGTTATTTGGTGCAAAAATATCCGAGTCGACCCTGTAGTTAAAAGTCCAGTTGAACACATTTCGCCATTGGCTGAAATTCCCTGAAGATACGTAACCTTATTATTAGTGGCGTTGCGAGGTCGGGTGTCACCCGGTGCAGCATTTAATGGTGTCACCCCCAGAGGCGTAGCGACCCTTGCCGGGGACAAACTTTCAAATTTTCGATTTGCACCCCCCTCCCCTCAAATTTTCGATTTGCACCCCCCCCCCCTCAAGTTTTTCAATATATATTTTGCTATTTTTTGCCTTGGTGTCACCTCCCTAAATGGTGTCACCTGGTGCGATCCGCACCCCCCCCCCCGCCCCCCTCCCCCCTCGCTACGCCTCTGGGGCTGGGTAAGAATAATTACCATAGAGTCAGAAATGTAGGTGTATAAGCAAATAATACCTCACAAAAGTTTGCAAACATTAACATTAGTTTTTAAAACGTTTTTCTTAACTCAGCTTCACGTTTGTTTGTTTGGTTGTTTGGATGTTTGTTGTTAAAATTGACATCGAAAATTAGCCCACTTCTGATTGCTCTAGAGACCTGAAATTTGGCATGCATGCTACTTTCGCCTAACAATTTCAGATGCAATCATAAAAACTAGCAATTAGTGACCGTAATTAGCTTAATTTAATTACGCCCCAAGGACCATAAAATTGAGGACATGATTTCTAAAGATACCGACAAGACTGGAGTCCTAATGACACAGTTACTTCGGCCCCAATCGATGTGAGCGCGCTGGCCGTGATCGTATAGTTGTTAGTACTTCGCGTTGTGGCCGCGACAACCCAGGTTCGAATCCTGGTCGCTCAAGATTTTTAGTCCGTGTATTTATAAACACTTTTTTAAAAACCACGTTTTTCATGTGTAGCAACGGACTAAAAAGGAGAAAATAAAATACTTAAAAAAAACTTTTTAAAAAACCACGTTTTTCTTGTGGACTAAAAAGTAGAAAATAACTATTTACATACATTTGATGACAAAAAACGTGGGTCGGGCAGATGGGTCGGGAAATTTGATGGTGAACGTACCCACGTTTTTTGTCATCAAATGTATGTAAATAGTTATTTTCTACTTTTTAGTCCACAAGAAAAACGTGGTTTTTTAAAAAGTTTTTTTTAAGTATTTTATTATTAACACGTTTTTATTAACTCAGCTTCGCGTTTGTGTGTTTGTTGTTAAAATTGACATCGAAAATTAGCCCACTTCTGATTGCTCTAGAGACCTGAAATTTGGCATGCATGCTACTTTCGCCTAACAATTTCAGATGTAATCATAAAAACTAGCAATTAGTGACCGTAATTAGCTTAATTTAATTACGCCCCAAGGACCATAAAATTGAGGACATGATTTCTAAAGATACCGACAAGACTAGAGGCCTATTGATACAGTTACTTCGGCCCCAATCGATGTGAGCGCGCTGGCCGTGATCGTATAGTGGTTAGTACTTCGCGTTGTGGCCGCGACAACCCAGGTTCGAATCCTGGTCGCTCAAGATTTTTTTTTTAGTCCGTGTATTTATAAACACTTTTTTAAAAACCACGTGTTTCATGTGTAGCAACGGACTAAAAAGGAGAAAATAAAATACTTTAAAAAAACTTTTTAAAAAACCACGTTTTTCTTGTGGACTAAAAAGTAGAAAATAATTTTTTCTTTTGTGCTTCCTCGAGCTGTGCAGGTTCTTGTGATGACTGACAAAAAACGTGGGTCGGGCAGATGGGTCGGGAAATTTGATGGTGAACGTACCCACGTTTTTTGTCAGTCATCACAAGAACCTGCACAGCTCGAGGAAGCACAAAAGAAAAAATTATTTTCTACTTTTTAGTCCACAAGAAAAACGTGGTTTTTTTAAAAAGTTTTTTTAAGTATTTTATCTACAATAATCTTGGTGAAAAAAATACATTAATTTTTTAACATGAAAATAAACAGGGAAGGTATATATTTATAAATATGTACATAAAGCATTTTCAAAAAAAAACATTCACAAATACTTTATAATTGCAGTATTGTCCAAAAAAAACATAATCTCGAGAAAAGTGAGTTTATAAATCTCATTCCAATATTAAAATAGTGTAAAATATTATGTTTAAACCCTCATAAAATATTTACATTCTACTTTTCTGACATGAGTTTTTTTTTCGATTGTATCATCGACAATATAAGTAGAAATGTACACCAATTTCACACAAAAAAAATGGACATACTGCATTTGTCCTATATACCCTCGATTTTTTTTTTTTAAATCTCGTCGATAACGAATTTATTTTAGATTTTTTTAAAAATATAATTGGAGTTTCTGAAGTATTTTTGTAGCTAAGAAAACTCACAAAATAACAATTAGAGTTTCTGAAGAAATTTTGATTAATGAACTCCTACAAAATAAAGTGTGGAGTGAGTAGACATTGTGTCACAAATCGACAAAAAGACTAGGGGACGGCGTAAAGCTCATGGTTGCTAAACCGAAAAGTCTCGAGTTCGAACCCTCGGGCAGATGAGGCTCGTTAGCTGGGGACAGCCACTCTTCTAGGAGAGACAACTCCTAATTCAAATAACTGCTGTTTTGTAGTTTGTTCTTGGTTGGACAAAGGCTAAGGAAGCAAATCCTAAAAGAAAAGCAGGCTGAAATCGGAGTGAATGGCCTCAATGGCGCATAACCAGTTGACACGTATCCTTAATTGTGATGGAGGCGTGGTCGAGTCGGCAAGGTTGATAAATTCGAAAAAAGGTCTCGAGTTCAAAACTTCTGGCAGATAAGGCTCGATCCCTTCCAACACTAAAAATTAAGAGCGAAGAAGAAGAAGACAAAAAGACGTAGAAAAAAAAACTACCTGGATAGACATAATTAGTTGGCGATTCCCACATAGCCTTGACCCAGATTTGACCTGGCGGCCTCACCGGTTGAGTAGAGCTACGATAGCCGGTAAAGAAAACAAGAACGTCCGCTTCAAGGTGCCTGTGCCCTTCTAAATCTAAAATGCATTTGTATTCACAGTCCTTGAAGTCCTTGTTATACGCATCACAAGCATCGTTCTTGAAAAATTTCGGGCAGTTGTATATGGATATAATTTTCGTGGTCTGATTGGCGCGCTTGACTTGAGGGTAGAGGTTCGGGTTTATGATGAACGGGGATTTGAAAGCGTGATCCTCCACCGGTTCGTATCCCAGTTTTTTCAGCTTCGTTCTGAATTTTTGTAAAGTCCATGCTTTCAATGATCTTTCTTTGTTATATCTAGATCGGAGCTGGCTGAATAGGATAAGAGAGACCATTGAAAAGATAACTGTTACGCTTGTCAACACTTTTAGTGTGTGGAGATTTAACCGTTTAGTCATTGTAGTACCTGAAAATGTGGAGAATTAAAATGAATATTAATTATAAATCGAAACACTTTTTTGGAACTTAACACCTACTTTTCAGCAATTTCCGGTAACTTGTCAGCGATTTCCGGTAACTAGAATTGGAACTTCTTATTGTTTTGGCTTTTCAAAAGCCTTTAACTTGAGTAAAGTTTCAGATAGATAAACAAAATTTCACTTATAAGTAAACGATATAATTATCTGCCTTCTGTCAAATTTTGAATGATTTCCGTTTATCGGAAATTGTACTTAACGCTATTTCCGATTTCTCAAAAAATGCATATGAATTTATAAAGTACTAATACTCCTCACTATTATACACACATTGTTTGCTGTTCACTTATTCTTATTTCTACGAGATTCTATTCTATTTTTATAAGTTTGAGTAATGAAAAAATGGATTAAAAATCATGTCTATATCCCGAGTTGCCATCCCTGTAGTGTTATATAAGAATATTCGAGAAAGTTTAGGGGAGATCACTCCCGCTTTGTTAAACCACCTGGCCTAGTTAAGGGCTACTTATTTATATTCCCAGAGACAAAATGATATTAACCAAATTGTTTTAGGCTATTGAACAAAATTTGTTTAGTTACAAACAATACTAAAAAACATCAAATACATAAAATTGTGTACATTATTTAACATGTAATGGACCTTTCGAACAGTTTCGGTTTCTAGACTATTCTCTTTGGCGTCGATTCGATTAGATCTAATCTAGGTCTAGTACCGGATTTAGACTATAAAATATAAAGTATAAGAATAATAAGAGTATTTATAAGTCTTTCGCTTCCTTCTACTATATTAAGCTGATAGTGATTTGGTTAGATGTATTGAATTATGGTTGTCAATAAAATTAAAACAAAATCCTGTTCTGAGTTCATACGCACCTAAATTTATATTGTATATCTATATTCTTATGACAAAGCACACGTAAGAAAAAAGCTTGTGTCTAGGTAATGTAAAGTCTTATGTGTACAACACAGAGGCTAAAATGATTTTCACAAGCAAGAGCGGAGGAAATCCTATGGTTAGTGTCATTTCCGCTTACTCTACCAAACACCTGTGTCAAATGGTGCTCGGTGCGGTTTAGGTTTTTAATGTGTCTAAAAATAGAACACTGGGTTGAGTTGATCTAGAGCTAGTTCAGATTATGGAATTTCTCATAGGTTTAGCTACACTGGCAAAAGTGGTTTTTGGTTAATAGATACAGCTAAGTTTAACAAAGTGGGTTTAATTATTGTTAACATGGGTAAATTACGTGTTTTTATTGTTTTAATTTTTTTTATTTTATTTTTTTACTTTTAGATTTTGCTATCAAATCGATAGAAAACGAAATATAAATAAAACTTAAGCCTAATTACAATTCAGAAATTTAGTTTTTTTTAGAATCGATGTTATAGATCTAAATGTTGCAAGAAAACTTGAAATTAACTTTTTTTTTATTTTAAAGTTTAAGCCTAAGCAGTGGCGTAGCGAGATCAGGTGTCACCCGGCGCGGCACTTAATAGTGTTACCCCCCCCCCCAGAGGCGTAGCGACCCTTCCCGGGGACAAACTTTCAATTCTCGATTTGCACCCCCCCCCCCTCAATCTTTCGATTTGCACCCCCCCCCCCCCTTAAACTTTCGATTTGCACCCCCCCCCCCTCCTTCAAACTTTTAATTTGCACATCCTCAAATTTTTCTCTATATATTTTGCTATTTTTTGCCTTGATGTCACCCGGTGGGGTCCGCACCCCCCTCCCCCTCGCTACGCCTCTTAGCCTAAGCTATAACCTGAAGTTTCACTTTCGTAAGACAAATATTGATTGGTTGTACATGAACTCAATGATCGATCACTTTCGTAAGACAAACATTGATTGGTTGTACATGAACTCTATGATCGATCACTTTCGTAAGACAAACATTGATTGGTTGTACGTGAACTCTATGATCGATCACTTTCGTAAGACAAACATTGATTGGTTGTACATGAACTCTATGATCGATCTTCTGAAAACCCCAGTTGATAGTAATTTATTCTCAAAAGTTTTTCGACCCAATTTCTTTAAACCACCGCACACGATTTATAATTTTTTTACAAATTATTCGAAAACATTTCGAGGCTATTCATGGCTGCTTCCGTTGTCATTTTGCTTAGGTCGAATGACATTGACTGAATGACTGATTCACTGAATAAAAGACTGACTAATTCACTGACTGACTGAATGCGTGATGACTGTGTGAATTGGTGTGTAACCGAGAGGTGCATTGAGTGAAAAAAAAAATATTCTGCGTCTTAGCACAGTGTCAGTCTCGTCACACTAAAGCAAAAAAAAAACAAGAACTTGTTTGTTTATCTCATCCAGAGGCGTCGCGAGGCGGGGTCGGAGGGTGCGGACCGCACCGTTGACACCATTTTGGGGGTGACACCAAAGACAAAAAAACTATACAGATGAAAAATTGTTTTTGCCAGTTAATTAATGCTTGATTAGAGTGAAAAAGTCTTTTAAATACAAATTGACAAAATCCTACAAGGGTGGGGAGGTGACACCATGACCTAATCCTGCTAACCATAGAGAAAACAATGCTACATACAACTGTATTAATAACCTCGTTACTGTCAACTGTACACTTATAAAGCTTTCACCAAAGGGTGACACCAACTGCAAAATTTACAGAGGAAAAGATGTTACGTTGCTTAATCTTAATAGGCATGCATATATATATATATATATATATATATATATATATATATATATATATATATATATATATATATATATATATATATATATATATATAGCTTATACTTTTTTTTATTTCGTGGGGGTTGACACCATGAGGTTCCGCACCAATTGACATCCGACCTAGCGACGCCACAGATCTCATCTGACTATTGAACCGGTCGATCCTTCTCTTTGAAAGCGTTCAGTTCAACTGATTGAAATCCCCTAACAATGTGTTAAAACAGTGGCTTTGGTTTTCCATTCTTGCAATCATGGCGCGTTCATAATAAAGTTCCAAGCTTGACGCTTTGGGAACATTCTATAATGTATTGCTTCCTTTGTTTCTTCCTACTATTTAAATTTAAACACGCCTACTTGAGAAAAATGTGGCATTCTGTGTGGATATTTTATTTTAACTTATTGGATTACGTGAGCCATTTCAGGAATGAAACTCAAATTTGAATTTGTCTGTCTGTATTTTATGAGAACAATGATAAATTGTCGGCCTTATGGTCTGTCGGCCTTATGGTCTGTCGGCCTTTTGGCTGTCTGCCTTATTGCTATCGGCCTTATGTCCTGTCGGCCTTTTGGCTGTCTGCCTTATGGCTGTCGCCTTCTGTCCTGTCTGCCTTATGTCCTGTCGGCTTTTTGGCTGTCTGCCTTATTGCTGTCGGCCTTATGCCCTGTCGGCCTTTTGGCTGTCTGCCTTATGGCTGTCGGCCTTATGTCGTGTCGGCCTTATAAGGATAGTAACTAGCATTGTCTCTTGGCGTTCCGCCTTATTGCATGTCAGCGATGATGCAACGGCTTTTGACTTGGTTCTTTGATGGTTGTCTCACCTCGTTGACATAGATGGATCTATAAAAACAGTAGTGACCGCATTTCGCATTATTTAGGTGTTGATCCTTTGAGTATAAGACACTCCCGTAATCTTCAGTCACTTGGACCCTTTATAGTTCACCTTATAAGGATTGCAACTAGCTTCGTCTCCTTTCTTGAACGTTTCACCTTATTTCATGCATTATTTCGATGGTTGTCAAGATAGGAGCTATGCAGTAACACATATTTTGCGATATTAGTATTGTTTAGGCTTGTCGGCCTTATGGATTGTCGGCCTTATGGTCTGCCGGCCTTATGGTCTGTCGGCCTGTTGGCTGTCTGCCTTATGGCTGTCGGCCGTATGTCCTGTTGGCCTTATGTCCTGTCGTCCTTTTGGCTGTCTGCCTTATGGCTGTCGGCCTTGTGTCCTGTTGGCCATTTGTCAAGTCGGCCTTTTGTCTTGTCGGCCTTTTAGATGTCGGCCATATGTCCTACACCCGTTTTCCAGCAATGGGAACTAAATTTTTAATTCATTTCTTCTGTCTTCTTTGATTTGCCTCCACAATAGGATGCTTCATAATTTAACATAGTGTTTTAAAAGACCTATACTAGTTATTGCAACATCACATGGTTTATTGTCATCGTTGATTTTAAATGTATGTAAATATTATGCGTTTAACGATAGCTGCACTTGATATGCCTTGAAACAGTTCATTCAGTAAAAGATTGTATGACAAATAGCTTTTGTTTTATTTAACAAAAGTTGGTATTGTGCTGATTAAAATGTGAATGTAGGAATTGTGCTAATTACAATGTGGATGTAGGTATTGTGCTAATTAAAATGTGGATGTAGGTATTGTGCTAATTACATAATGGATGTAGGTATTGTGCTAATTACATTGTGAATGTAGGTATTGTGCTAATTACATTGTGAATGTAGGTATTGTGCTAATTACAATGTGAATGTAGGTATTGTGCTAATTACATTGTGAATGTAGGTATTGTGCTAATTACATTGTGAATGTAGGTATTGTGCTAATTACATTGTGAAAGTAGGTATCTTGTTAATTACAATGTGGATGTAAGTATTGTGCTAATTACGTTGTGAAAGTAGGTCTTGTTTAAATTACAATGTGATTGTAAGTAATGTGTAAATTACAATGTGAATCTAAGTATTGTGTAAATTACAATGTGGGTGCGCTTGAAATACTTTGTTTCAAATCTCGAACCAATTAATGTTACTCTGAAATAGGTGAACTCTACTTCACTTCAATGGACCGTCAGGTTCGAAAAGGACACTTTATTTTTTTTTGGTCACAACTATATAAATCCTGTAATAAACTACTTTACAAACAAAATAAAAATGTGTTACTTCCACACACAAACGGTAGCTCTTTTTAAATCTTTATAATTACACGTATTACAAGGGGTCATCCTGGTCGAGTCGGTAAAGCATATGGTTGCTAATCGAAAAGTCTCGAGTTCAAACCCTCGGGCAAGTTTGAAATCCAGAAATAAAAGCAGGCAGATATCTGAGTCAACTTGCGTAACAAGTTGACACGTAAACTTAATTGTGTTGGAGGGAATCTCATCCAACATTAAAATTAAGAATCCAGTATAAGAAAAAAAACGCATTAAAAATTGTCCCATTTTTTTACTTTCTCGTATATACGAAGTATAGAGAAAGTATAATAAGTCGCTATCTGGGTGTCTTCATTCTTCTTAGTGTACAAAGTGTACCTTAGTGTACAAAGTGTACATTAGTGTACAAAGTGTACCTTAGTGTACAATGTGTACCTTAGTGTACAAAGTGTACCTTAGTGTACAAAGTGTACCTTAGTGTACAAAGTGTAATTTAGTGTACAAAGTGTACCTTAGTGTACAAAGTGTACCTTAGTGTACAAAGTGTACCTTAGTGTACAAAGTGTACCTTAGTGTACAAAGTGTACATTAGTGTACAAAGTGTACCTTAGTGTACAAAGTGTACCTTAGTGTACAAAGTGTACCTTAGTGTACAAAATGTACCTTAGTGTACAAAGTGTACCTTAGTGTACAAAGTGTACCTTAGTGTACAAAGTGTACTTTAGTGTACAAAGTGTACCTTAGTGTACAAAGTGTACATTAGTGTACAAAGTGTACCTTAGTGTACAAAGTGTACCTTAGTGTACAAAGTGTACATTAGTGTACAAAGTGTACATTAGTGAACAAAGTGTACATTAGTGTACAAAGTGTACCTTAGTGTACAAAGTGTACCTTAGTGTACAAAGTGTACCTTAGTGTACAAAGTGTACCTTAGTGTACAAAATGTACCTTAGTGTACAAAGTGTACCTTAGTGTACAAAGTGTACCTTAGTGTACAAATTGTACCTTAGTGTACAAATTGTACCTTAGTGTACAAAGTGTACCTTAGTGTACAAAGTGTATATTAGTGTACAAAGTGTACCTTAGTGTACAAAGTGTACCTTAGTGTACAAAGTGTACCTTAGTGTACAAAGTGTACCTTAGTGTACAAAGTGTACATTAGTGTACAAAGTGTACATTAGTGTACAAAGTGTACCTTAGTGTATAAAGTGTACCTTAGTGTACAAAGTGTACCTTAGTGTACAAAGTGTACATTAGTGTACAAAGTGTACCTTAGTGTACAAAGTAAGTTAGTTTATTGACAACAGAGTTGTCAATATTCAGGATAGATTTTTTAGGATATTTTTTATATTTGCGCAGTTTTTCGGTTGCGCAACTTGGTGTATCCGCAGAATGGTGTATCCACAGCATAGTGTATCCACAGCATGGTGTATCCGTAGCATGGTGTATCCGCAGAATGTTGTATCCGCAGCATGATGTATTTTTTCGTTCCCCTAAAACGAAAGAACTAAATATCCAACCGGACGAAAGTCTAACATAGGATAAAACGAAACTTTACTGCACCGAGTTCTAACTTCGACTTTTACCCTATCGTAATCTCATGTCTTCAAAATCATTCAAATTATTCGAAAACTCAATCAAGCGTTCAACGTTTTGTCGTTTAAATTATAATAATTGCTAACTAACTTAAGTAACGTTTCCATCACGTTACGGTTTTTTTTCACCAATATTCAAATCAATGGTGTAGAAACTCGTGAATCTTTTCACCCTGTCAGCTGTTAATTAAAGCGGTTAATTCAAATTCAATAGGTTTTTATTAAAAATGCAACAAGGAGTCGACCTTTTTGTGTTTAAGTATCTGAGCACCAAGAACTCAAGCACATAGTATAAGCCTCCTTTTTATATTTTACATTTACGGTAAAACAAAAGAATATATGTTAATAATTTCAAGGTTTTTTTCTGACCAAAATGAAGCTTCCGGGGTATTTTTAATCACGTCAAGTTATTTATCAAATTCTAGCCAATCAGATTCGTTCACGCTTAATGGTTGTTTGTTTTCTTGATTTTTTAAAAAATAAAATTCCAAATTTTGACCAGAACTTGTAGAAGTTCTGGACGTGGAACGTTGTGTTAGTCTTATCCGGAGAATTGGTGATAAAGTGTAACAATTCAATACAGGAGGAGGGGAATTAAGGAAATTCTAAGTTAAAATTTAAACCGTTAATATTGCGTTTTCATTTACGAAAATAGTTTTAAGTACCTCTTGGAAGCTTAAATGTAATATTAAACTTAAACATAAAAAGATAACCTAAACAGTTTCATATACCTTCTTTTTAAATTGAAAAAAACTTCAGCTTTCAGGCCAATATTTTTAAAACATTTACAGTTTAATAAAACTTCTAAGTAAATAAAGCAATAGTTTTGTGTGTTATTTATTTCAATTATTTAAAAATGTGTTTCGAAGTTTTAGGATTCTTATCAAATTAACATTTTATTCCATTGATATTCCTTGTAGTTGCACCGAAATAAACTAGATTTACCATGCTCAACTACCTCTTTCATCGTTATTTGCCTGCTATCATTGTGCTCAGTGTAAAGAGTAAGTAGGTTTGTTTATATTATTTATATTTAGAACTAGCGTACCCGTCGCGCGCGTTGCTGCGATCTGGTTCTACGTATAGAGTGACGCTACATTTTATAAAGGGGTTTAATTAACGTGTTAATTTTAACGTTTGACTAACGAAGTTTGTTAAATCTAAATAAAGCTGGCACTATATTTATTGGATCTTAGCTATTGGGGCGTGAGTTTGTCCACACTACCGCCCAGACGCCCCTGACTTGCTGAATGAAAGCCTTGCGAGTACGTGAATTTCCCTATAACGAGTTTAATTTATTAAAAATACCACTATTTAAATAATTGTATCATTGTTAGTGTATTCAGAGCATAATACAGAGACCCAAGCTTTTATTTAGTTCGTGAATATATAATTTAAGAAAAACTTCTTTTTACTACATCTATCAAAGCTTGTTATTACAAACGTTGTTTTTATCACAATTTTATTTGTCCATTTTCATTACATCTTTTGCAAAGTTTTTCATATTAAAATTTACTGTTGAAGATATTAACGGTTTGCAAATAATTTTTTATAAACATAATAACTTTTTAAATTAGGTTTTATTTAATTGTATAAATGGTGTCAATGTTAAAGTCCAAGTAAGTTAACCATCAATGTTCCACCTGTTGGTAAAATTAAATAAATGTAAATTTATACATGTGCAAACACCATCTGTATACAGATGAGTGTGAGATTAGAGATTATTTAAAATCACTTGTTAATGAGTCCACAGATTATTTAAATACATAGCAAGAGAAAAATATCTCGATATTTTATGAGCCAAGAAATAATCCAGTATGTTAAAATGTTGGCCAGTATTAAGATCTAATATTTAAGCAAATAAATAGTTATGTTACTGATTTTCTTCCTAAATTTGACTTTACCGCCATATGGATTAAATGTGAGGTGTGGGGGGGGGGGGGTGCTTTTGCTAGGGTGATTTATTAACGTATTAGTTATCCAGTAATTATTTTGGTAGGAATGTGGAGTATTTTCCTATGAGCCGGGGGGGGTGTCCTGAAGACTTGAACATTTTATTAAGAAACAGTGGCTGTGACTGGCCATCCAACCATTGATGTTGTGCTTCTAGATAGAAATTAACCCTTGTTCCACGTCATTTTACAGCATGTCTCGTCCTTACCTCCCAAACTCACCATTGCTTAATGTCATATTACAGCATGTCTCGTCCTTACCTCCCAACCTCACCATTGCTTAATGTCATATTACAGCATGTCTCGTCCTTACCTCCCTACCTCACCATTGCTTAATGTCATATTACAGCATGTCTCGTCCTTACCTCAACAACCTCACCATTGCTTAATGTCATATTACAGCATGTCTCGTCCTTACCTCAACAACCTCATCATTGCTTAATGTCATATTACAGCATGTCTCGTCCTTACCTCCCTACCTCACCATTGCTTAATGTCATATTACAGCATGTCTCGTCCTTACCTCCCTACCTCACCATTGCTTAATGTCATATTACAGCATGTCTCGTCCTTACCTCCCTACCTCACCATTGCTTAATGTCATATTACAGCATGTCTCATCCTTACCTCAACAACCTCACCATTGCTTAATGTCATATTACAGCATGTCTCGTCCTTACCTCCCTACCTCACCATTGCTTAATGTCATATTACAGCATGTCTCGTCTTTACCTCAACAACCTCACCATTGCTTAATGTCATATTACAGCATGTCTCGTCTTTACCTCAACAACCTCACCATTGCTTAATGTCATATTACAGCATGTCTCGTCCTTACCTCAACAACCTCACCATTGCTTAATGTCATATTACAGCATGTCTCGTCCTTACCTCAACAACCTCACCATTGCTTAATGTCATATTACAGCATGTCTCGTCCTTACCTCAACAACCTCACCATTGCTTAATGTCATATTACAGCATGTCTCGTCCTTACCTCAACAACCTCACCATTGCTTAATGTCATATTACAGCATGTCTCGTCCTTACGTCCCTACCTCACCATTGCTTAATGTCATATTACAGCATGTCTCGTCCTTACCTCAACAACCTCACCATTGCTTAATGTCATATTACAGCATGTCTCGTCCTTACCTCAACAACCTCACCATTGCTTAATGTCATATTACAGCATGTCTGGTCCTTACCTCCCAAACTCACCATTGCTTAATGTCATATTACAGCATGTCTCGTCTTTACCTCAACAACCTCACCATTGCTTAATGTCATATTACAGCATGTCTCGTCCTTACCTCCCAACCTCACCATTGCTTAATGTCATATTACAGCATGTCTTGTCTTTACCTCAACAACCTCACCATTGCTTAATGTCATATTACAGCATGTCTCGTCCTTACCTCAACAACCTCACCATTGCTTAATGTCATATTACAGCATGTCTCGTCTTTACCTCAACAACCTCACCATTGCTTAATGTCATATTACAGCATGTCTGGTCCTTACCTCCCAAACTCACCATTGCTTAATGTCATATTACAGCATGTCTCGTCTTTACCTCAACAACCTCACCATTGCTTAATGTCATATTACAGCATGTCTCGTCCTTACGTCCCTACCTCACCATTGCTTAATGTCATATTACAGCATGTCTCGTCCTTACCTCAACAACCTCATCATTGCTTAATGTCATATTACAGCATGTCTGGTCCTTACCTCCCAAACTCACCATTGCTTAATGTCATATTACAGCATGTCTCGTCTTTACCTCAACAACCTCACCATTGCTTAATGTCATATTACAGCATGTCTCGTCCTTACCTCCCAACCTCACCATTGCTTAATGTCATATTACAGCATGTCTTGTCTTTACCTCAACAACCTCACCATTGCTTAATGTCATATTACAGCATGTCTCGTCCTTACCTCAACAACCTCACCATTGCTTAATGTCATATTACAGCATGTCTCGTCTTTACCTCAACAACCTCACCATTGCTTAATGTCATATTACAGCATGTCTGGTCCTTACCTCCCAAACTCACCATTGCTTAATGTCATATTACAGCATGTCTCGTCTTTACCTCAACAACCTCACCATTGCTTAATGTCATATTACAGCATGTCTCGTCCTTACGTCCCTACCTCACCATTGCTTAATGTCATATTACAGCATGTCTCGTCCTTACCTCAACAACCTCATCATTGCTTAATGTCATATTACAGCATGTCTTGTCCTTACCTCAACAACCTCACCATTGCTTAATGTCATATTACAGCATGTCTCGTCCTTACCTCAACAACCTCACCATTGCTTAATGTCATATTACAGCATGTCTCGTCCTTACCTCCCAACCTCACCATTGCTTAATGTCATATTACAGCATGTCTCGTCCTTACCTCAACAACCTCACTATTGCTTAATGTCATATTACAGCATGTCTTGTCCTTACCTCAACAACCTCACTATTGCTTAATGTCATATTACAGCATGTCTCGTCCTTACCTCAACAACCTCACCATTGCTTAATGTCATATTACAGCATGTCTGGTCCTTACCTCAACAACCTCACCATTGCTTAATGTCATATTACAGCATTTCTCGTCCTTACCTCAACAACCTCACCATTGCTTAATGTCATATTACAGCATGTCTCGTCCTTACCTCAACAACCTCACCATTGCTTAATGTCATATTACAGCATGTCTCGTGCTTACCTCAACAACCAACATCAAAACATACCAGTACAAAGTAGACACTAACCCATCCAGAACTATAAAACTGCTCAGCACCAAGAGCGTGTACGAGAACGAGACAGCCAACAGCTGTGGGGTCCTGTGCTCTACATCTAAAACCCCGTGTCGGGTTTATCTCCACAGCAAATCTGCTTCCTTGTGTCGACTGGGTGAGTTCATTCTGTTCATACAGTTCATGCAAACATTTGGGTGAGTTCATTCAGTTCATACAGTTCATGCAAACATTTGGGTGAGTTCATTCAGTTCATACAGTTCATGCAAACATTTGGGTGAGTTCATTCAGTTCATACAGTTCATGCAAACATTTGGGTGAGTTCATTCTGTTCATACGTAGCTGAGGTAGACATTTGGGTGAGCTCATTTTGTTCATACGTAGCTCATGTAGACATCTGGGTGAGTTCATTCTGTTCATACGTAGCTCATGTAGACATTTGGGTGATTTCAACTAACTCACCCAAATGCGTTAACGTTTCAATAACTTAACCAGCTATACCTGCATATGAATTGATCAGCTATTTTAAAGTGAACCTTATTAAACTTAACTAACTTACCCAATGTTGATTATGCTAAATAATATAATTTCTAATCAAATCATATGTAGGTAAAGCTGGTTATATAAAGTAATATAAACGCTAACTCATTCCTATAGGCGAGTTCGATAACTTAATTATATCAAATCATAGAAACGCGAATGTGCCATTTTTTGTGGCTTGGATGAGTGGATTTAGTAATCCACACAACTAATTAAGTAATCCTCAAGTTAGTGGGTGTTCTAGCCGGTTGATTAGTACAATGAAGCACTGTGAAGTCTTCAGGGCGTATAGATTGATTAATGTAAAAGGATAAAAGAGATAATTTCGTAACGCTCTGGGTAACTTGAAAAGCTGGAAAATTAAACTTTTCGAAAAAATTAATAAAAAATTGCACCAAAAAGAAAAAAAAAATTAAATAAAGCTCACTAAGAGCTCACTTATAGAGAAAATAATCCGTTTCATAGGGAGTTGATTGATAGGTTTGCGTTCTATAACTTAATATAAGATAATATAAGATCTATGTTCAATTTTCACCGTTAATTGTTTTTGTTATACCAGCACACACTATACGTGTTGTTTTTTTTTATCACATTATTCATTTGTGAATATTTATTTTTAAATTTGTGAATATAATAAAATGTTATTTCCTTTAAAAAATATGTTTATGTGCGATTTATTCCATTTTGTGTTTATCAGGAAACTGGATGACTAATGGCAAAAACCAGTACGCTGATGACAAAATCTATAACCTGAACGCCAAGTACTGCCCTACGCCCTTCACCGCTATCATTTTCGGTTCCGGTGCTTACTGTGTGCTAGCGAGTGGCTTTTCAACAAGTTACTCTTCTGCTAGTTCAGATTGTAGAAGTAGGTGTTATCAGAGGCGTAGCGATGGGGGGGGGGGGGGGCAGGGAGGACATATGTCCCCGGGCGCCGACCTTAAGGAGCCCCAAAAAGGGTTGTAAAAACAAATTAAGATGTCAATTTAGATGCATTTTTGCAGTTTAGAGGGGGTGCAAATCGAAAAGTTGAGGGGGGTGCAAATCGAAAAGTTGAGGGGGGGGGGGGTGCAAATCAAAAAAGTTGAGGGTGGGAGGGGTTGCAAATTAAAAATTTGCTCCCGACGGTGGTGCCAAATTAAAAGTTGGTCCCCGGGCGCCGGGAAGGGTCGCTACGCCTCTGGGTGTTATCGGCTATTACTTGTTTTTAACTCAGTACAATAAAAGAAATTCAGTATAAAAAGAGCATGTAATTGGTTTTTTAATCATAATTAGTCACTATATAAATTTAGATTAAAATATGATATAATATAAAATTACTAAAATATAAATAGAGCAAAACACATTTCGTAAACTCTAGCCAATTTACGATTATAAATGGGGTTAGAGTTTAGGTTAGTATGTGAAAACCAGCTTGAAAAGAGTATCAATTATATCCTGCCTAAGGTTAAAAATAACTTTAAAAGATCATACCATTTTTAAAAATTACCATCAGCCACTTGAATAAGCCACTTAAAATAAGTAAGTATTTTCGTAAAAATATAAAATTATAAATAACAAAAAAAAATCTCTTTCGCAAACTTAAGTCCATTTACGGTTATAATCGGGATAGAATTAAAGTTAGTATACGAATAACATATTAAAAAGAGTATCAATTACATCATGTTTAAGATTAAAAATAATTTAAAACACGTTTTATGTTTTTGTCTTTTTGCAGGTAAAGGTGGATACCTGTTCATGCCTAAGACGTATGAAAAATATAATTATTTAGTAACACAAGGTAGGAATACTTGGATCGGAATGAATGATATCGTCAATGAGGGTTGGTATGTATGGGAAGATGGGACCACAGCTTCATTGCAGTTTTTCAAATCTGGTAAGCGTTTTTGTTTTTTTTTTTTTTTATTTATTTTTTTTGTCAATTGAAGTGTATTTTTATAGTTATAGTTATAAACATTTTGTTTACAAATAAAATTGGAAAGTTGTTGTTGTTTTGCGTGTTATGCAAAAGATTTGAAAAACATTGTGTAATAATCGTTAAGTAAAAATGTGTGTGTACTTAAAACAAAACTGCAAATCTTAAAAGAAATGAGGCTATTTTTACTATTATTTATTTTAAAATAAAATATAATTATATTATGAATTGCTCTAAGCAATATTATATATATATATCAATATATATATATATATATATATATATATATATATATATATATATATATATATATATATATATATATATATATATATGTGTGTGTGTGTGCGTGTGTGAATTTATTTATACATATGCAAATATATAAATATTTTATATATATATATATATATATATATATATATATATATATATATATATATATATATATATATATATATATATATATATATATATATATATAATATAATATTATATTATATTATATATATATATATATATATATATATATATATATATATATATAAATGTATGCTAATACGTATGTTTAATAATTTAAAATACACATCTAAACATTATTTGATACAAGCTCTGAAAATGTTTTTGTTATATTGACAGTTCTCTACAACAACAACAAAAAAAACAGTTTTTACCTATTTTTTTATATCAGTGTTTCAGTGAATTTATTTTCGTTATTTTTTTTTAACTTTCAGGAGAACCAAACAATTTATTTAACGAAGACTGCATGGTGTACCTACCACGTGATGCCGGCCTCAGCGACTGGAACTGCGATGGGCCATACGTCTACACATGTGAATATCCCATGCCTTAATCTAGAGCACACTTCAACAAGTGTCTTAACATGGGCCGATAGACCCGATTTCAGGAAATAAATTGTATAAGATTTATGGGAATCATCAAGCAGTCTTTAAAGTTCTCTTTTGAAATAATCTTGTAAAATTAGAGCATTTTACATACACACACACATACACATCTTTATCTCTCTCTGTCTATGTATATATATATACTATAAATATATATATACTATATATATATATATTTATAGTATATGTATATATATATATATACACAAGGATGCAATGAGTCATAAACTTTGATATAAGTCTGTTATTTTATTATTTTAAAAAAATATGTTGCATTTATAGTCTTCTAAGCATCCTACGACTTTTTAATAAGTAGTCCATAAAAATAAAAATATAAATCATTAGATAGTTAATAATTAGAGAGTTTATGTAATTTAAAAAGTCAATGAAGAGAGCATGAAATAACATTTTAACCATGACGATCGATTCCTGTGTACGTTGTAGGCCTACATAATTATGACAACATCGTCGAAACCTAGTGACAATTTTTTAGTCTTTTTAACTTTCAGATACAAACTACTTCTGGTTATTTAATCAAGACCATAATTACTTTAATTATTTACTTCTCCGGTTATAAATTGATTTGTGCACTTTGAAAGAGTTCCTTAAAAATGCTATATATAATTAAATTGTATATAAAAATGTTATATTGTATATATATATATATATATATATATATATATATATATATATATATATATATATATATATATATATATATATATATATATATGCCTATTTATATTTTATATACATCCATATATATGTATATATATATATAAATATAATATAAATAATTTATATATATATATATATATATATATATATATATATATATATATATATATATGTGCGTTTGTGGGTGTTTGTCGATATTTTTTTTCATTATTTTGTGCTTTATTTCTTTAGTTTTTGGAACTACGTGCATCCATTTCTAAGTGTTTAAACGTGTTTTTTCTCAAATCCACTAATACAATCATGATTGCACTTTGTTACTTTAATAAATTACACTCCAATCCCTCATCCTTTCTCTTAGCTCTAACACTTGACTAATTCTATAAGCATCGCCATTCATCATTCGATTTCCTCAAGCATTCAAATCTGGTAAGGTAACTGGTCTTAGATGTTATACAATTCTTAAAATCAATACAGCGAACTGCCTTTATAAATATAATTATATTTAGCAACAAACTCTTAGAACAAATTTCAATAAAGAAAATTATTTTTGTTGTAATTAAACAATGTGTATTTGTAAATTGTTAAATGTTTAGCACAAATAAATTTTCACTAAACTACACTTTAACTGCGTTACTATTCCTTTTGTTTTCTATGTTAAATAATTCATTGATAGAGAATAATTAAGATTGTTATTTTTTTTAAAACTAAACACCACTACGTAATTTTAAAAAAAAAACAGATAATTGTAACAGTGAGTGTGTATGTGTGCGCGCTTGTTTGCGAACGTGCGTGGCACAACTCTTAAAATATAGCTTTTGTATTCAGGTTGTAAATGAAAATATCAAATGCTTGAATATAGCCTCGATCATGGTAAATTTGTGCGTGTGCGTGTTTGTTTGCGTGTGTGCGTGTACCAACTCCTAGCACATTGTTTCTGTATTCCAGTTTTAAATTCCCACATCAATGCTTAAGTATAGCTGCGCTCATGCCTGTATCATTCATGTGTATATATGCCAGTTCATGTGTATGTGCTCAGTATAAATTATTAAATAGAATCCACCTATGTGTTGGCTAGAAAATGAAAGGAGAATACCATTTTTTTTTCTTGGATGGGACAAAAACTGACCTTGAGTATACAACAAAACATCACAAATACAGTGAAAAAAATCGATAGGGAAATGTAAATCTCATCTTAATGCTATACTACGTATACATCGTCGCAAGTATTATTTTTTCTGTATGTTTTTACTCCAAACTTCCATATCATTATCTTTTTCTTCTTCATTTTTAATTCAAGGGTGGAAGGGATTCCATCCATCACAATTAAGGATTACGTTTTAACTTGGTATGCGCCATTATAGGCGGTTAACGCTGATTTCAGCCTGCTTTTCTTTTTGGATTTGCTTCCATGGCCTTTGTCCAACCAAGGTCAAACAACAAAGCAGCAATTTGTTTTTTTTTTTAATTTTGGAATGGTCTCTCGTACAGAGTTTCTTCCAGTAAGAGAAAATATATACTTTTTACAGCTACCGCCCCCCCCCCCGAAAATTTCAAGTGCCCCCCCCCCCCCGGAGCAAAAAAGTCTGAAAGAAACACTGCTCTCGTAGAAGAGTTGATGTCCGTGCAGTTCGAGCCTCAACTGTCGCATAGTTTCTTCCAAGCATCTCTTCGAGGGGGGGGGGGGGCGGCTCTCCCCCACCCCCCGAAGAAAGTCTACCGCTGTCTCCCCGTCATCCCCCCGTCATCCCCCCCCCCCCCCCGTCGTCCTCCTCCTTTTAGCCCCCACCCCCACCCCCCGGAGAAATAAGTCTGGAATAAACACTGTCTGCCCGAGGGTTCGAACTCGGGACTGATCGGTTCAACAACCCTGAGCGACCACCTTGTGAACGTTAAAACATTCAGGAATCAACACATTTGCAGGGTCAGCGTAGTCGAGTCGGTAAAGTTAATGGTTGCTCACCGTAAAGTCTCGAGTTCGAAACCTCGGGCAGCGCTGAGACTCGACATTTTGGGACAACCTCTCTTCTAGGAGAGACAAGTCCCAAATGAAAAACTGTTGTATTGTTGTTTGTTCTTGGTTGGACAAAAGCATTCCCAACAAGAATAGCTGGAGAAATCCGAGTCAACGACCTATGTGACGCATAACAAGTTGATACGTATACAAAATTGTGTTGGAATCTCTTCCAACATTCAATTAAGAACGCAGTTGTTTACATTTTCCAAAAAAAATCTGCACAACAAACAAATGTGCACACAGAAAACTATGAAATTGCAATAATGGTTTAATGTTGTCTAGTCATGTTCGATTTTTTTTTTAAAATGACCTTGCGGACTTTTTTTTTTGCAGTTTTCCTTTGCGCATCTCGCCGGTCACCGTGTTTACTATATGTAGACTCAACAACCGAATTCCGATTCGTTAGCGATCACATCAGACAGCGAATGATTAATCTTTTAATACCGCCACGGGTCGGTTCAGCTACTTCCATCTCAACAACAAAAATCTTTTTAACAAGTTTTTTTTATATGCTTGAACGCTCACTGCGCTAAAAAAATTAAAAAGATCCCCAATCGATGCAATGTAAAAAGTAAATTTAATCTTAAGTTGATGTAATGTAAAAGAAAAAAAATTAATCTTACATTGATGTAACGAAATAGCAAAAGTGGATCTTAAATTGATGTAACCAAATAGCAAAAGTGAATCTTAAATTGATGTAACCAACTAGCAAAAGTGAATCTTAAATTGATGTAATCAAATAGCAAAAGTGAATCTTAAATTGATGTAACCAAATAGCAAAAGTGAATCTTAAATTGATGTAACCAAATAGCAAAAGTGAATCTTAAATTGATGTAATCAAATAGCATAAGTGTATCTTAAATTGATGTCAACACACTTTTTTTTTGCCGGCTGACTTTTTTTTTGCCGGCTGACTTAAGGCTAAAAAATATAAGGCAAAATATTTGGCACTGACAAATAATAACTGGACGTATAAAGGTACTTCATTATCAGTGTTTCTTCCAGACTTTTTTCTCCGGGGGGGGGGGCGGTAGACTTTCTTCGGGGGGGGGGGGGGCGGACACTGTTAAAAGTATATATTTTCTATATAAATTATATACATTTCATTTCGTTCAGGGGGGGGCGGTAAAAAATTTTCGGGGAGGCCCCGAAGAGATGCCTGGAAGAAACACTGCACGTATAAGTTTTCCACCGTCTTTGTTCATAACAAGAAGTGTCATAAGACATAAGAGGTTAGTTCTTTCCTCAATACAAAATATTCTGTGCTTCTTTCAGTAATTCTAATTAGCATAATTTTAAACTATACCGAACAATACTTGTAAATTTTTCACTATTGTCATTATCCTGTTCTGAAATCTACATATTTTTTTTTACAATTTTTCTTGACAGTTTTAACTAGTACCAACGAACTGATAAAATTATTTTTGAGACTAGTTCAACAAATGAATCGATATTTTCCGTTGTTTTTTTTTTTAAATTTAGTTTTTAACTTTACTACAAATTGTTTTCTGATCCGATTGGCTTGCAAGAAACGTTATTTGAAGTGTCTGCACTGAATGCGACTAGCCTTATAAATCTAGATCAGGGGTCTCCAAACTACGGCCCGCGGGCCGGATGCGGCCCTCGAAGTCCTCTCATCCGGCCCGCGGAGATCTGTTTGTCCAAGGAAAAATCGTTGTTGGTGATGGCTGAGGAACTTTGCCCAGAAAAATCAAAGACATGCCTGGAAGAAATTGGCCCCCGAACTGAAATTTGATAGTTAATGCGGCCCTCGGACTGAAAAGTTTGGAGACCCCTGATCTAGATGCTACATCTATACTTAAAAAACAGAAGCACATTCTTTTTTTAACTTTTTTTTTTAAATGAATCTACATTTTTATCCTAACATTTTAAATGCCATTTTTTTTTTAAATTAAGGTACAGAAAATCAAAGCAATTGCTAAATAAAATAAATTGTTTATGTATACCTTAGATAAGAATACACTTATTACAAAGTGATACACCATGATATAAATAGGTCTTAAATATACAGCAGGCGGCTGACGGTGGTTAAAGTATATATTGTTTTATTTTCTATATAGACATATATTATATATTTTTACTACTTCAACAAGGGGGGGGGGGAGGCACTTGAAACATTAGGGGCAGTGTAAACTTTAATTCCAAGCGTGCTGGCACTGGTTAAATTATAATTTTTCTAAAATTATAAATATTTTGTACTCCGGGATCTCATAATGACTTAATACTAAAAATTCTGAAAAATGTTTAAATAAAAAATTTAATCAATAAACTTTTATATTTTTATATTCAGAAATGATACAAATAAGGCATTTAATTTAATACTCACCAGTCTCAATTAGTATAAAAATAAGATTTGCAAGAAAAAAAAAAAATATAGTATGTGCCATAGCAACTGCACTTGTAAAGAAAAAACATAATCAACTTCTTGAAAAGTTTAATATTTATCAAAATATATCATACCATTTGTTTTATAATTTTGTACAAATGTATAAAATAATATTCACTCTTAAATATATTTTTTTTCTTTATTTTTTTTTCACTCTTAAATATAATGTGCTTTAAAAATTGTGTAGTTTTACTTGATAAACAAAAATTTTAAGAGCACCAGGGCTAGTGCTATGAATATCTTAATCACATGCTATAATGAACACTACAGCAGGTTATAGAATATTAAATTATTAAATTGTAGAATATTAATTTTTTTTAAAAACCAAACCATAAAAACATAATATAATAAACAAACAGAACATTATTCATGAGATACAAAGTCAGCAGCCTTTACTCTAATTAAAATAATTAATCATTTATAGTAAGTACAGGTCTCTCTGTCACTACATACAAGGACATTTCCCTTAATACAAAATCCATTTGGCACAAATCCAATGTATAGCATTCCCTTTATAAATTCACTTTGAAAAATGTATTATTTTTAGTTGATACCTCTGCAGCCTATAGGTTAGGATTATTATAGTTGTAGCCAGGATTATGGCAAGGTTTATGGCCAGGGATTGCCAGATAAAATCAACACTGTTGCTAATTTTTCTACATGCCTGGGCCTGAACATCCACAGAGGAAAAAGTAAAGTTCTCAAAGTCGATGCATCAAACAGCAGCCCTATAACATTGGCAGACAAACCCCTAGAAGAAGTGGATAGATTCACCTATCATGAAGTATTGTTGATAAACAGGGTGGGACAGAAGCAAACAAAAAAAAAGGATGAGCAGGGCAAGAGCAGTCTTAAAACCTGTTTTACCCTATGAAGCTGAGACATGGAGAATAACTGCCAAAAATAAAAAGAAAAGAAACTCTTGTCTCAGAAACATTGTTCGATTATGCTGGCTTAAAACCATCAGAAATTATGTCCTATGGCATGGCAACAGACAAATGAACTGCCAGCTGAAGAAAAGATCCTCCAGAGAAAATGGAAATGGATTGACCACACACTCAGGATGCCTGTATTCATCATAATAAGACAGGCCCTTGAATACACTGGGCAAAAGAAAAGAGATAGACTAATGAAGACATGAAGAAGTGACTTAGAAAAAGACACCAAGAAGATTGGATACACCTGGGGACAGTTGGAGAGACTAGCCCAGGACAGAGACGCCTGGAAAGCTCTTGTCAGCGGCCTATGTCACTGGAGGGACGACAGGCAAACCTAACCTGAATATGGCCTGGTATAGAATTTAAGTATTTTCAGTATTAAGTAGAACATCAGCAAATACATGTTGGATATCATAGTAGCACCTTATTTATTTATTAATATATATATTAATATATATTTTTTGAGACAAAAAAAAATAACTACACTGGAAAATAATCACCCAAAGCATTGAAGTTTAAAAATTAAGTAAAAGTAAAAAAAGAAACTGAACATTGCTAAAAATGTATAGAAAGAAACTCAGAAATATTTAATGGAATAACCCCTATACAAGAAATACTGCAAACCAAGCTTAAAGACATTTAGTTGACATAAAGCTCAGGATTATCATGTAAAGATGTAAAAATGGGATTGAAAAAATACATAATGTGGTGAGTCAAAAAAGAATTGGGGAAAAAAAAAGTTTCACAGTCCATATTGGCACCATTGCTATCGGTTCGCATTAGAATCAAAAAGAAATCACACGTCTTTAAAAAGGTTATTTCTCTTTACCCTTTTAAATCCTGGTGTAAAACATACCTTTTTTTAAAAATTATAGTTGTTCAAAATTCACAAAAATTAAATATTGTTAACGTGCTTTCACTAAACATTTCAATACAATAAAATCTTGTACAATTTTAGTCTTGACCTACAAGTAGACAGTGCTTAAACCTTTTAAAATTGAAAAAAAAAATTATTTTTTATTTAAAAGACACAGCAGTGAATAAAAATTCCTGATGACAAACACATTACTTGCATAGTGAAAGTGAACATGGTATCAAGATTATTTATTACATAGATAAACTTTGTAACAGTAATCATAATTTCCACATACGGTATAATACTTTGTTGTTTTAATCAAAACAGAAATTCTTTGGACATAACAAAATTGTAAAAGAAAAATTAAATATTTTTAATTTGATATTTTATGTTCTAAAGTTGATAAGATTTTAAAATACACACAAAATATGGCTGGCCACAATATCCCTTTAATCTGATAAAAAAAGAAGTTTTTCAGATAGAGAAACAAATATTCTAGTAAAAAGTAAAAAAAAAATTATATAATCTTACAGTACAGTATAAAGTGATATCTTACATATTCTAAAAGTAATTGACAAGTAAGGATAGGTAATTAAAAGGTTACATTTTTTTTTAATTAACATTCTACTAATGTGTGATATATGTACAAATTCATTGTGTTCACTGAAATTAACAATGAAAAATAATTAGATAAAAAATGAACACTGTGCTGTTCATACATACAATAAATGTTTTCAAGTTTAGAATTATAAACACTGAACTTGTCTATTCAAAATGTAATTTTCCATACTTTATTTTTAATACTTTATAAAAGCTATCACATTTTATTCAATACAACATTAATTTGAAATTTTTAAAACTTTTTTTTAATTAGACAAATTGGGTTTCCTCATTTATCTTAACAGAACAAATTTTTCTTTTTTAATTTTAAAATCAATTTAAAATTTGGAATTTAAGAACAAATTTTTCTTTTTTAATTTTAAAATCAATTTAAAATTTGGAATTTAAGAACAAATTTTGCTTTTTAAATGTTGCTTTTATAAAATTAATTTAAAATTGGAATGTAAGAACAATTTAATTATTTATTTTGCTTTTGTAAAATCAGTTTAAAATTTGGAATGTAATCTTATTTAACTTAAATTATGAGATTCTGAGTATAATATACATAAAAAGAAAAGTATATCCCAACACAAAATAGACTACATAATGCTATTGTTTAGGTTAACATAATTTTATACACATATGGAAGAATAACAACACAGAAGAGTTGTTATAGTTATGTGAAGCCTCCCCACCTTGATATGTTTAGTGAATCACTCAAATAGGACTTTATAAAGAATGTCAATCCAAATTTTTTTTCAGTCAAACAGCCCACAGATACCCACATTGTGCTAAGTAACATGTGGGTTCATGGGGGGTCAAAGGTTGCCATTATAAAATATGTACAATGGATTGAATGGAAGAATATCACAAGTTAAATATTTACATTTGGCGAAGCTTCATCAACACTTTTCGTGTATCATACTGTAAAAGGAAGCTAAAACTATAGTAAAAATATCCACTATGTTAATTCAAATCAGCTCTTTTAGTTTATCATACTGTAACTGTAAGCTAAAAACTGCAGTAAAAATAATATCCACTACGTTAATACATATCAATTCTTTAATTGTATGTTACAGTAAAACAAAGCTAATGACTGCAGTAAAAATAATATCCACTATTTTAATTCTTATCAAAACTTTTAGTGTTTTATACTCTAACAGTAAGCTAAAAACTACAGTACAAATAATATCCATTATGTTAATTCATATCAACTTGTTAGTGTATTATACTGTAACAGTAAGCTAAAAACTAAAATAAAAATAATATCCATTATGTTAATTCATATCATCATTTCTAACATATCATACTATCATTAAAGAAAGCCTAAGTTTACAAATCAAAAGAATTATTCAGTATACAAAGGCACATTAAGACATTATTACCTAACAATATTTTCTTTTCAAAAAGTCAAGCAGAGCTGTAAAAAAAGTAATATAATTTCAAGCTAACAGTGTCACTTTTATTATATCTAACTGGATGGTCAATTTATATCTTTCATGAACAGGAAGTGGAAAAGTTCAAATTAATATCCTATAAACAAAACTGTATCAACAAATTAGTTGCATTATTTCTGCTAACAGCTAGACATAAAAAAAATATGTTTGGTGTAATGTTAGTTAAGAAAGGATAGTGTTGAGTTTAAGTTAAAGTTTAGATAACTACTTGTGCAGGACACAAAACTATGTATACATTATTCTCGTCCATATAAGCCAGCTTCAACTTAGTTTAGCTACATCTATACCAGTGGTTCTTAAACTAAGTTTGATTGAACCCCAGAGATTCGGTGAGTCAGTCTCAGGGGTTCAGCTGAGGTCAAGACACACACCCGACTCGTACGATTCATGATCAGATTTTTTCAGTGCAGGTTATAGAACTTTTGAAAAGGATTTGGTAGGGTTCACTACCTTCAAAAAAGGCTAAGAACCACTGTTCTACACCCTTTGCAACACAAAATTTAGCTAAATAGCTGATTTGTATAAACACAAAATATATCTTATCACAGTATCTATTACAGATCAAATGTGTAATATTATATAAAGTACAATATTACATAAAGTATAACATTACATAAAGTGTGACATTACATAAATGAAACATTACATAAAGTATAACATTAGATTAAGTGTAACATTACATTAAGTGTAACATTACATAAAGTGTAATGTTAGATTAAGCGTAACATTACATAAAGAGTAACATTTTACATCTGACCAAACACAAAGGGTGCAGTAATTTTGATAAAAATTGTAAGAAAGTTTGTTTTATGTTGCAACATCCATGTTTTTAAAGTATCTATTTCCAATATAATATTAAAGTTAAAGATTTTAAACAAAATCAGACACATGAATGTTTTTGTAAATTATATATTGTAATATAAAATTTAAAAACAAATGACAGCAAAAGAATTTATATTTTATGATCATTAGGTAATTTAATTGTAAAATATACTACATTGACTTGTAAATCCTTATTGACTTGTTGCTTGTTTCAGATGGTGTAAATAATTAAAACATATTGGAGAAAAAAAATGGTGTTTTGCATTACAGCTGAAAATTTACTAAAAAATACTTTTTTAAAATTTAAATAGTTTAGCTTCATTGTCCCTGTTTTGTTCTAACCTTCTAACCCTAGGATGTTTTATATTACATATTACAAAAAATGTCAAAAAAACATTTGAAATTTTTTTTTAATTTGGTCTGTTTTAAAAATTGACAAAAAAAATATTATTATAAAAAAAAAGGTTAACCATTAATGTGATTGCTTTTGTTCTAATCTTTTAAATTTTGGGTGCTTTTAGTTCTTTATAACTAAGGAAAATAGACCAAAAAAAGATTATTTTTTTTCCTAATGTTGCTGCAAGGTTAAAGATGGAGTAATGGGAGGTAATCCAACTCCCTTCAGTGGAGGAAGAGTTGCCTGGATTGGCTGAGTTGGTGCTGATGGTACAATGGAAGGTAATCCAGTCCCCCTGACAGGTGGCAGAGTTGTCTGAGCTTCCCCCTCCAGGTCACCCAGGATAGCTCTCCTGAGTGGTGGGAGTTTGTTGGCGCTCACCTGGTTCTGCTCACTGTTCTGTTGGTTGTTTTCATAGAGGGCGTTGGTGTAATTCTGGTTGGTAACTTGATGGCCAATGGGGGGCAAGGCCATAGCCTGTAAGATTTATTTTAAATAGTTTTGATTATACGAAATAATTTCTATTTGTATTAATAGAAACAAGTTATATGTATTGATTATAAGGAATATTTCCTACTCAATTCATTGGAAACTTTTTCTATTTTAAATTTTTTTAGAACCTTGAAGGCAGATATTTAAATCTTGTCACAAGAATGTTCTATTAAAAAACAACTTAACAAAAGATCTATCTTAATTTATTTAATTTTGATAGATTCTTATGTGTTGTTTTTCTTAAGTTAGTAAAGTACATATAAATTTCTTAGTATTACTTGTACAAAAATAGATTCTATTTAATACTAGATTATTTCAATATCCATATCCTCTTAGATTCAGAGTTTCTTCCAGGCATGCCCCCCCGAAAAATTTTTACCGACCCCCGAACGAAATGAAATTTATATAATTTATATAGAAATATATACTTTTAACAGTGTCCGCCCCCCCGAAGAAAGCTTACCGCCCCCCCCCCCCCCGAAAATTTCAAGTGCCCCCCGGAGAAAAAAGTCTGGAAGAAACACTGCTTAGATTTTAGGTCAGAAGCTTGAGATAAGTGTGTTGAGGGGAGGGGGGGGGGGGGGTTGCATACACATACCTAATAAGGTTAACCCACGGCTATACAAATATAAATTATATAACAATAAGAACTAAGGTTATACAAACATAAACTATGTAACATTAAGAACTAAGGTTATACAAATATAAACTATATAACATTAAGAACTAAGGTTATACAAATATAAACTATGTAACATTAAGACCCAGGCTATACAAAAATACACTATGTAACATTAAGAACTAAGGCTATACAAATATACACTATGTAACATTAAGACCCAAGGCTATACAAAAATACACTATGTAACATTAAGACCCAAGGCTATACAAAAATACACTATGTAACATTAAGAACTAAGGCTATACAAATATACACTATGTAACATTAAGAACTAAGGCTATACAAATATACACTATGTAACATTAAGACCCAAGGCTATACAAAAATACACTATGTAACATTAAGACCCAAGGCTATACAAAAATACACTATGTAACATTAAGAACTAAGGCTATACAAATATACACTATGTAACATTAAGAACTAAGGCTATACAAATATACACTATGTAACATTAAGACCCAAGGCTATACAAATATACACTATGTAACATTAACAACAATGTATGGTAACAAATCTCTGAGGATCACTCAATTTTGAATTTTATTTTTTCAATTAACAAATTTTAGAAAAGCTCTTCTTCTTCCTTCTTAATTTTTCAACAGCATATATGGAGCATAACAAGGTGACACGAAATACTTAATTGTGTTGGAAAAGCTCTAATTAAGCTATAATTTTAACTTTAAAAAATTTATGTTTTCCTACTCACAGATTAAACACGGCTGCGGTGTAATTAAGGCCCTTGATTGAGAAACCTACCTGTGGGTAACTGGGAGGTGAGTTGTCCCCAGTGAACGGATACCTGTCCAGGGCTTTATACATGGGCCTGTCACCCTCAACGACCTCGGATTTCCCACCTTTGAAGGTGACAAAGAAGGCGAGGTTAGGCCCAGTTCCTGTGATGGCCTCGGATGAGCTGATAGTGTAAGGGCTGTCAGACCTGGATGTTTCGTCTTCGGCTTCACTGACAGTGTCAATCTGAGGGGACAGTGTTACAGGTATTAATGTACTGACTTGCAAAAAAGCATACATTTACATGTATATAGACACATGTACATATACATAAATAAACCATAGAAATACAACTAAACTGTTTAATATGACTGTATAAACACATTATATTATTTTTAGAAAGCTTAACTAAGAAATTGTAAAACATATTTTTTGTAAATTAAAAAAAAAATTTTTTATTATACTTGATTAGTAAATAAAAAAAAGATTCAGAAATTATTTCTGGTGTAGTAGAAAATTACTAGGCAAATTACAGACATCAAGAAATTCTTTTAGAATTTTTTTTAAAACTGGACAGAAATTGTTTTTAAGTAATACAAAAAAAAAGATATTTCTGAAAACAAAGAAAGTAACATATCAACTTGGGTAAAATTATTTCATTAGAACAATGATTCTTAAATTCATGTTTTGTACTTACCTGTGTAGTTTTAATGTGATATGGGAAATTTCCATTGGCTCTGCTGGGCATAGTCAGAAACTGTGGAGAAAGTCAAAATAGCTTTAATTATTAAACAATTAACAGCCACCTCCCAGCAAATTTTAAACGCAACACCCTAATTATTTAAATAATAAACAATTTTATACAGTAAAAGTAAATAAGTGAAATAAACTAGGTTTTTTTTTCATTTTAGCAGTACCAAAAATATTTTTTTCTCATTTTTATGACCGACAAAGACATCTTTAAAATGTATGATAAAAAAACTAAACATGAACTTCAATATTACCAAGAACACAGAATGACCAATACAAGCAATCAGCTGCTGTATTCCATTGACAGATTTTTCTCTGGTCCATTTCTCCATGGCAAACATAGCCAACATGGTGGTGAAAGGGGCAGCCCAGAACCTGAAAACAAATGGTCACGTCAATAAATCTTAATACATGCTAGAATCAGGTTAACAGAACCCAATTCAATATTGAAATTTTAGATATACAGCACAATGATAAACATCCCAACTGTTTACATATTTTTAATGAAAATTATTGTTAGTAGAGTAGTGAACCTTAAATCTTGAATTAAATTGAACTTATACTGTTTATCTCATGTTAGGGGAAGTAAATGTGGCTGGGCAAAATGCTGACCACACCTTCCCTTCTTATACCGAGGTCAAGAAACATATGAACTCTACTTCATCTGTCCAATGGCTCTCTAGGACTAAAGAGGATTCTTTACTTTACTTTACTTTTTATCAATTAAAGCATTAAAATTTCTAGTTGGTTTTTTTCATAAGCTGGATGAGAAAATAACTTTGATAACATGACATCAATGACTGTTTATCTCATGTTAGGGAAAGTAAAAGGCGGGTGGGCAAAGTACTGACCACACCTTCCCTTCATATACCAAGATCAAACATATGGACTCTACTTCATCTATCCAATGGCTCTCTAAGTCTAAATAGGATTCTTTACTTTACTTTTTATCAATTAAAGTATTAACATTTCTTATTGGTTTTTTCATAAGCTGGATGAGAAAGACTTACATCAAGTCAATGACATACCACACTAACTAGTGGGTCTATATTGTTTCCTTAAACAGGTGATAAACCAGGTATTTATAAATTTAAGTTTATTTCAGTTTTTATTTTTATTAAATATATACAAATTGTTTTTTTCCAAGTCACTGCCATTAAATAACTATAAGTTAGCAAAAACAAATATAAAGTTTTATAAAAGGAACAAATTTTGAACAGAACAATACTTGCCATATGGTGAAGATTGTGTAAAAGACGATGTAGAAGTGAGACTTAGAGTTGTAGTGCTTTAACGTGAAGACCGCAGCTTTAGTGAACCACAGCCAACCAATCAGAATGACTGTGATCATCCCATAGCCCGGGGGGCTCTCGTAGTAGTACAGGACAAGTCCAGGATCAAACAGCTAAATGAGGTTAATTAATTAATAGATTAATTAGAGGACAAGTCCAGGGTCAAGCAGATAAATGAGGTTCATTAATTAATAGATTAATTAGAGGACAAGTCCAGGATCAAACAGCTGGAGGAGGGTTATTAATTTAAAATTAATTAGAGAATAAGGTCAGGATCAAATAATTAACATATAATTAGAGGATAAGCCCAGAATGAAACAGCTGGATAAGGTTAATTAATTTCACAGATTGATTATGAGAGGACATTTGGATCTAACAGCAAGATGAAATTAGTTAATTGATTAATTATGATCTTTACTTTTTAACACGTTTTTCTTAACTCAGCTTCGCATTTATTTGTTTGTTTGTTTGGAAGCTTGTTGTTAAAATTGACATCGAAAATTAGCCCACTTCTGATTGCTCTAGAGATCTGAAATTTGGAATGCAGGCTATTTTCGCCTAACAATTTCAGATGCAATCATAAAAACTAGCAATTAGAGACCTAAATTAGCTTAATTAAATTATGCCCCAAGGACCATAAAATCGAGGACATGATTTCTAAACATACCGACAAGACTGGAGGCCTATTGACACAGTTACTTCGGCCCTAATCGATGTGAGCGCGCTGGCCGTGATCGTATAGTGGTTAGTACTTCGCGTTGTGGCCGCGACAACCCAGGTTCGAATCCTGGTCACGGCATGTAGGCTTAATTAAATTACGCCCTTTCTCGGTTTAAAGCGTATCGGTCGCTCAAGATTTTTAGTCCGTGTATTTATAAACACTTAGTCAAGTCATACTTAATCAAGTCATAAGATAAAGTAGAAAATAAACTATATAAAAAACTTTTTAAAAACCACGTTTTTCATGTGTAGCAACGGACTAAAAAGGAGAAAATAAAATACTTAAAAAAAACTTTTTAAAAAACTACGTTTTTCTTGTGGACTAAAAAGTAGAAAATAAATTTTTCTTTTGTGCTTCCTCGAGCTGTGCAGGTTCTTGTGATGACTGACAAAAAACGTGGGTCGGGCAGATGGGTCGGGAAATTTGATGGTGAACATACCCACGTTTTTTGTCAGTCATCACAAGAACCTGCACAGCTCGAGGAAGCACAAAAGAAAAATTTATTTTCTACTTTTTAGTCCACAAGAAAAACGTGTTTTTTTTTTAAGTTTTTTTTAAGTATTTTATTTTTAAATTAAAACATAAGTTCAACTAAAGGTAATCAATAGTAAGATGAATTGATTCTGACCATGTCAATTATTGTTATTAAAAACTATGTAAAATCAAATTTCATTTAAAAATATGTTAGTTGCTGTCAAATTTGAACTTAATATTTTTTCTACTAAATCAGATTTAAATAAGTCAATAAGCTAAATGAACTCAACCATGTTTAGCAAAAGTAAGCATTCATTAAATTTTAATTTAAAGTCAAATAATTACTATTGTTTATGACCAAACTGAACTAAATTATATTTACTAAACTTACACAATCTATCTTGAATCTGTTGGATGCCCCAGATTTAAATATTACTACTTTAGTAGTAAGTTTAGTACTTTACCTTTACTTAAAGACACACTACATTAAACTGATCCTAGTACAATTTGTACCAACAAAACACTCACCACCCCTTCCCATATAAAAAGCACCACCAAAGCTATGACATAGAGATTGATGAAGACAGTGATCTTGACAGCATTCTTCTTTGAGAGCCTTCCCCTTACGATTGTGTAGCCTTTAGCCATCAGAATCAACATCAGCATGAACACAATGTGACCACATGCTTGAAGGATCCGCCCTGGAAATAATATTTTAAATAGCTTAAAAAATTTAATTGAATTTAATGGATTTTTTTTTTAATTACGGGATTTTCATAATAGGGCTGGTAAGTAGCTCACCAACCAGTTACATGGCTTTTGCAGGTTTTATTGAGCTGTAGAACTGGTTGGTGACCTACTTACCAGCCCTATTCTTGTTTATTTTATTACAGAGTTAAACCAGCAGGGAAGGCCAAAGACAGAACTGGAGGCAGAATCTTCTTGAAAAAATTAAGAACGCAGGCCTGTCTTGGGATATTGTAAAAAATTACACTCGGGGACCAGGTAATGTGAAAGGTTATTGTTGAGGCCCTATGTTTCATAAAGTGGACTAACTCATTCAAGGTATTGAACAAATAAATAATTGAAACTATTACATCATAAACATTGTTTTTACATTTTAAACACCAATGTGTGGAAGTTCACTTATTGTACAAATGACATTTACTGAAAAATTAATGATCCTTCTGTACTAGCTGCTTTTGTATTATAAAAATGGAATCACAAAGGGTAAAAAAATTACTCTAAGAGTAAAAGTAAAGTTCCCTTTCAAACCTGACGGTCTATGGGGCAAGTGAAGTAGAGTTCACTTGTTTCTGTGACTTCGGCATATGAAGAAATAGTGTGGTCAGCACTTTGCCCAGCTGCCTTTACTTTCCCGAACGTGAGTTAGTTACCCATCAGAGTTGGGTGGACTCAGGGACGGTCTACTGACTTGAATCCAGATTTGAACTCAAGACTTACAAATTAGCAGTCCTGCTCTCTACCGCTAAACCAATCTGTCCCCTACTCTAAGAGAGTATATGCTAATAGTCAAATTAGGCTTTTTTTTTAAAAAAAAAAACATAGGTAAAAACACAGGTAGAGCTATACTGTATCATATCAAGGTTTCTTATTCAATATTAACGTTAATGTCAGGGTTACATTAAGGGTCACGTTAATGTCAGGGTTACATTAAGGGTCAGGGGTCAGGTCAATGACACGTGTAGAAAAAAATAACTGATCTTCCTTAGGGGTCATCCATAAATGACGTCACGCTTTCTTGGACGATTTTTACCTCCCCCCCCCTCCCCTCCGTCACATGTCGTCGCAAAAAGCCAGACCCCCCCCCCTAAAATGACGTCACACTTCAGCCAACAACCCCCCCTCACAATTGCTTTTGAATTTTTCATGAAACATCGATATTTTTCCAAAACCTTGTCAGAACTCTGTCAACGTAGAGTATTTTGATCAATTCCTATTACAATTTAATGAAAACCGTTTTCTAAAATGCGAAATAACGGCTAAAACTCGTTTTCTAAAATTGCTTTTTATTATGCAAAAAAGTGACGTCACACCATCTGAACACCCCCTCCCCTCATCACACACCGTCACAATATTTACGGACCCCCCCCCCCACCCCCTACAAGTGTGTCGTCATTTATGAACGACCCCTTAGTGAGAAGTAACAAAACCAAAAAGACTAGGGTTTGAGATCCACTCACCAAATACCTCCAATGGTCTAAGCTCCCAGCCAGTGGAACCGTAAGATCCCCAGGCTATGACCATACACAACAGGTGTAGGAACCAGATGATCAGGGTCACCATGTACATCTTGTAAGTGGTGTGGAGTAGTTTCCTCTTCACCAGTACCACTGGAGAAATTTTAAACATTAAAAACATTAACTGGAAATTATTTTCACTTATTTGGTGTATATACCACTGGAGAAATTTTAAACATTAAAAACTTTAACTGGAAAAAATATTTTCACTTGTTTGGTATACCTATATATATGTTTTGAATACAATACTATTTAAAGACTTTTTAATAGTAAAATAAATAACATTGGTTATTAGGAGCATTTCCTAATAGGGGTTGCTAAAGGATGCTGTCTTAAGAATGTTGTAAAAGGAAATTGCCTTTAGAAAGATGCCTTACCTGCACAAGCAATTGACAGAGCCACCAAGATGATGTAGATGATAAAAAATATAATATCTATCACCAGAATATCTGGAGATAGAAAAAGAAAATATTTTCATTCAACTTTAGATGACTAAGACAATCTGTATAAAAAAAAAAACTAAATTATTTAATTAAAACATGTATTTTAATGTTAAAATATGTTTACATCACAGAAATTAATTGAAAAAATACAGTCAAATACAAATTTAGTTAAATAATGGGTGCAACAGCATCTCATTTAAATGTTTTAAAATTTTGTTTCAGTCTTTTAATTAATTTTTAAAATAAAGTTACTATCACTTTGTATTAATACTGGTATATTATTGGGAGTTTGCAGTCGTCCCACCCCCCACCTCCTCACCACATACAAAATAGAAAAAATATTTCATATGAACTCTACATCACATTATGAATCAATACTTTATATGTTATTAGTAGGGCCTAAATATTTTCCAAAGCCATATGAAAATTTTAATCCTGTATAGATTGTGTAAATTTTGTAAAAATTTTATTTTATTGGTTAAACCAAGAATAAAAAGCTTCTAATCAACAGACTCTAGATTTTATTTTTAAAAAAACACTTTTTTTTGCTGAACACTTAATTAAACGATTCTAGCCTAAAAAAGATAGATTATACTTTGCGTATTAAGATAACAAAAACTAAATATGTATAAGCTTTTAACTTCTTTTATTAAAAAATGTCAGGAGATTTAAGAACTTTTTTAAAAAGATTAATAATTCTAAGCTTTATTATCATTTTTTAAAATTACTTTTTATTTTATTTTTAAAACAAATTTTATTTTGAATGTTTGCACTGAATGTTGATTTAAATGAACATTACTAATTAGTTCTGAAATCTAAATCATAAGAACAGGTGATAATCCTGATTTAGAAGTGGTGCCTACCTAAAAGGTGTCAAATATTTCAGGATGAAAAAAAAAAAGACACATAAGAACATAAAAAATTCAACCCCACATAACCAAATGAAACAAAGTTTATTGAAACAAACTTACAGAACTCATCAGCAGAGAACTCCTTATGTAGCAGATCATCCCCATTGGTCATGTGGAGCTTGTAATCCAAGTACATCCCACGAGCCTTAAAAAAAGGGTTGCAACCATTTAAGCTATTTGTAGGAAATACATAAAGTCTGAAAATGGACTCAGTACATTGCTTTGTTTATAAATTCTGCAAGAGTTGCCATTTTATTTGACTTTAGGGAAAAACTGTATGGGTCGCCTGCAGAACGAGACCACTGTCCAATTCATCCAAGAAGTTGGACTTAATTTTGTTGTTTAAAATCCACAGACATAAATACAATTAAGAACGAAGAAGAAGAAAAATTTAACGTTAATCCATAAAAATTTTTTACTTTTTAAAAAGATACTGATTTTGCCTTTTTACTTTTTTAATTAAGCTACTCTCCTTTTTCAAAAACAAATATACTGAAAATTGTATTTTGTTTTCTAAATTACTTATTTTCTATGAATTACACTTATTTATTTTGCTATTGATTTTTATAATATAAGCACTCTTAATTTAAAATACCATATTCAATAAATGGTGACAAAGATGTATATATCTTCAAATTAAAAAATCATCATTTTTTACAAAGTAAATAAATTTAAATATATAATATTAGTATTGTCATAAATTCATAAAATGTGTTAATTGACATGGCATGTATTCTGTTGTTGACTAGTGGGCCATATTGTGATAATAGGGCCACATTGCACACATAACACCAGAGTTTCTTCCAGGCATCTCTTCGGGGAGGGGCTTTGCCCCCCCAAAAAATTTTTACCGCCCCCCCCCCCCCCCAAACGAAATGAAATTTATATAATTTATATAGAAAATATATACTCTTAACAGTGTCCGCCCCCCCCCCCCCCCCCCGAAGATTTCAAGTGCCCCCCCCCCCCGGAGAAAAAAGTCTGGAAGAAACACTGCATATCACTTACTGTATTGTTGGCTGGTGGGCCACATCATGACAAGAGCCATACCACTTACTGTGGGCCACATCATGACAACAGCCATATCACTTACTGTGGGCCACATCATGACAACAGCCATACCACTTACTGTGGGCCACATCATGACAACAGCCATATCACTTACTGTGGGCCACATCATGACAACAGCCATACCACTTACTGTGGGCCACATCATGACAACAGCCATATCACTTACTGTGGGCCACATCATGACAACAGCCATATCACTTACTGTGGGCCACATTATGACAACAGCCATATCACCTACTGTGGGCCACATCATGACAACAGCCATATCACTTACTGTGGGCCACATCATGACAACAGCCATATCACTTACTGTGGACCACATCATGACAACAGCCATAACACTACTGTGGGCCACATCATGACAACAGCCATATCACTGTGAGCCACATCATGACAACAGCCATATCACTTACTGTGGACCACATCATGACAACAGCCATACCACTTACTGTGGGCCACATCATGACAACAGCCATATCACTTACTGTGGGCCACATTATGACAACAGCCATATCACTTACTGTGGTCCACATCATGTTAACAGCCATATCACTACTGTGGGCCACATCATGACAACAGCCATATCACTTACTGTGGGCCACATCATGACAACAGCCATATCACTTACTGTTGGCCACATCATGACAACAGCCATATCACTTACTGTGGGCCACATCATGACAACAGCCATATCACTTACTGTGGACCACATCATGACAACAGCCATATCACTTACTGTGGGCCACATCATGACAACAGCCATATCACTGTGAGCCACATCATGACAACAGCCAATTCACTTACTGTATTGTTGGCAGGTGGGCCACATCTTGACAGCACCACAAACCACCACCTCTCGCGGGCTGAACTGAAATCCATGTCCCCAGTACAGACATACCACTCCTGGCCTTTCCTCAGTTCTTTGACACACCTGTATAAGTGATATATTTATTAACACCTGTATAAGTGATATATTAATACCTATATAAGTGATATATTAACACCTGTATGTGATACATTAACACCTCTATTAATGATACATTAATACATGTATTTGTGGTATATTAACACCTGTATTAATGATACATTAACACCTGTATAAGTGATATATTTCTGTATTAATGATATATATATATATATATATATATATATATATATATATATATATATATATATATATATATATATTGGTGATAGATACACCTGTATTATTAGTAATATATTGAACAACTGTATTAATGATGCTATAATACCAGTATTTGTGTTACATTAACATCTGTATTAATGATGCATTAACACCTGTATTAGTAATACATTGTGATACATTCAAACAAGAAATTAGTCATATATTAACATATGTTTTAGGTTTTAGGTTAATGTAATATACTTATTTAATTAACAGTTCTTGAAATAATTTTATAAAACCAACTAGAATGAAGAGATTTTATTAAAATAAAAAGACTTTCAAACTTTAAAAAAAAAACAAATCTAAAGAAAGGGAAGAAAATATACATTCTTTAATGACAGATTAGGTAGACAACAAAAAGCTATTGCCTTGAAGACAACACAACTAGAAAGCTCACACAAAAGATATGATATAAAAATTGAAGCAGAAGGGATTTAAGAAGTATGCACAACAAGATTAAAGGGGGATTAGATTGCTCCATTCTTATAACATTTATTTGATTACATTTGTATCAACCATCAATCAAGCTATTTATTCTTAATAAATAGATGTGCAACCTATGTTAAAAAAATTTGAATCAAATATTCATTTTTGTTAATGCATAAATGAGACTTAACATTTTAATAAAACATGGATTATTTTGTGATCAATAATGCTAGGGTAATTACTGTAATTACTAGAATAATGTACACAAAGAGATCAGTGTTTTCTATTAGACTTTTCTCTGGAGGGGTGGGGGGGGTGGCACACTTGCCTTGAAACTTTCAGATGGGGGAACTTAGATTTCCAGCTGAGGCGGTAGACTATGGTTAAAGTGTATACAAATTATATATTTTATATATATTTATATATATATATATATATATATATATATATATATATATATATATATATATATATATATATATATATATATATATATATATATATATATATATATATTATATTATACATATTATTATATATTTTTCCTATTTTATTCAGAGGGGTCGTGGATGTGATCCATTAAGGGGGGGGGGGGGGGGGTAGTATTATTCCCCCCACCCCCACCCCACAGAGGGATGCCTGAAATTAACTTTGGAAGAGATGATATGCACTGGCAATTATTGCCTGGAATAACCATGCCTTAAGCCAAGGCAAGTCTGTCAACAATAAACTTGGGTATTTAACAACAAAACAAAACGGGTGCAATAACAAGGCTAGTCTTTAAATTTAATAGATATTTTGTTGGATATTTTAAAATCCATACAATTTTTTTTAAGGGACAGCAGTTTTGGGTACTGTCTGTAGGACATCCATAAGTTCACACAGTTTAATGAGTATAGGACTTATAGTATAGTGAAGGCAGCTGGGCATAGTGCTGACCACACTATCCTTTTGTGTACTGGGGTTAAAAAAAACCAGATGAACTTTACTTCATCTGTCTATTTAAAGGGTATCTTTAATTTACAATTTTAGTTTCTTTAGGCAAGGTAGTACAGTATCATGTTGAGGTTTATTTTATGTTGTTTTTTTTACTATTTCTATTAGTATGGATTTTAGTGTTAAGAAAGAAAAATCTGATGTGGTTTTGGGAATATGGTTAGTCGCTGGGTAATTTTAAGGTAGAAATACCAAAATAAGAAAACTTTAACACACTTGTTAAGAAACAAAAAATAACCCTCCAATGATTTCCCATTTAGAGCTCTTGCAGGAAAGGTAAGTTTTCAGACTCCTCGACAGGATTAGTTTACAACATATGTACGTAGCAAAGCCAGACATAGTAAATTATCAAACAACAAAACCATCAATATTGGGTGAAGTATTAAGAAAAGTGCAAATTTTATTTCTAAAAAATACACTAAATTTTTTCCTAGCAACTACAAATTTTACCAAAACAAATACACATCTACTGAAAGTTGAAAATGTTATTACTTAAAACTGCTGTTGCATCATTAAACTTTTTTTTTTTGCTTATTTGTTGCTTGGTTGCTTATTTTAGATTTTGCTTATTGAAAAACAGAAAAAAAGCAGACTTTATAGAGAAAAGCATTTTTAGAAAGTATCATCAAGACATGCATGGAGCCATCTAAGTGTATTTTTAGCAAAAATACTTTTTTAAAAATGAAAAATATTCCACAGACCCTCCATTGCCACTGTAAAAAAAAAGTTTGACCAAACAAAGCTCAAAAAAATCAAAATTTACATTCAGTACAACAAAACCAAATATATAACTTATTGTGTGTAAATATAATTAATAACTTATTAAAACCTGAATTAATTAACTCTTTTAATGTGTTCAATAAACTATTTTTTTTTTATTTTAAATATTATAAAAATTAAAACTTTATTAAAAAATTGTATAATTCCAATAATGTAATCACATGCCATACCTATTATTTTTTAAACACGAATGTTATAAAAATTGTTTAACATTTTAATAATTTTCTGCTAGCTGTCTTTTTTTTAAATTATTTTAATTAATTAAATAGACCTAATTAATTAGAATTATTAGTTTCTTTTAAAACACATTTAATCTAATGTAATGAAGATTACAAATTGGCTAGGGTTAATATACTGCTTATGTTTGACACCAATCTATAGAGAAACCTAATCAGATTTATTTAACTGTAGACAATCTTTTCAATGGAATAGAATAAATAAGATTTAATTTATGTTGTGATTAAAAATTATTATTATTTTTTTAAATTGTTATAAACTATAACTATAAAATGAACACATCAAGTTTAAAATACAAGAGTTTTCAAAACACAAAGGCAAATTAAAATGAAAAAGTTCACTGAACCTTGAAAGTAAGCAACTCAGTTTGTAGGATATAATACAACATACATGACTACTGAACTGTATCAAAAATAAGGTCTTAAAAGTATTGATTATCTTTTCAAAACATACAGGGAACAGTGTATTACATTACATTAACCCAACATTTAAACTCCACAGCTGGCTGTGATCAATGTAATGGGGTATGTCAAGAAGATAAAAATAGAATATTGTGCTTACATAGAGCCTGCAGGAGCCAGGGGAAATATATTGGATCCTCTTAAAGCAGCTACCTGTTCATCACAAGTCTAAGTGCAGAACAAAGAAAAAAATAAAATAACAGTAAAACAAGTAATTAAAAAAAGTCTAGTGACAATTTTAGCGCAATTTCCTTGTGTTATCTAAAAATAGCTCTGTCGTAGTGTAAATCAAGAGCAGGGTTAGTAAAACCATTGGTTAGTTATTAAAACGTTTTTTATTAATTTTTTTTTCAGTATTTTACATGTTTTATTTACAATAGAGTATAGAGTAACATGACTAAAAACCATTGCGCGCCCAGCTACCGAACGTGACGTCGCAGCCATTGAACGTGATGGCGCAGCTATTGAACGTGATGACGCGTGTGGTGTGGTTGCATAAAATGCCTACTAATTCGGTCCAAATTTTAATTAATTCAAAAAAATTTTTGTGACCGAACGAAAGGATATTTTTGAAAACTTTCTTCGGCAATATTGTTTTAAATTATGAAAGGAATCGATTGGTACATGTTTCAAGTCGCTAAGTGGTCTGGTTGCCGAGATATGGGCCAAAAACTGCTTTTTTTCGAGGTTTTTTGGCTTTTCCGGGAAATCCATGAAAGAAACCCGGAATTTTTATGGCCTATGTTCATCCTCGTAACTTGCTTAACATAATTGCTTTTGGAACTAGTCATCGATATTGCTTCGTTGAGGAGGAGATACGACTTAAAGCTGCGGACACACATCCATCCATCCATCCATCCATCCATTCATTCATACATTCATACATCCAGAAATGACGGGTTAATAAACGCAATTCTCCAGAATGGAAATTGCGCTAAAAAATGTGTTGTTTGTTTAGACTTTTTTTTAAAATACAGTACAATAGGTTAATAAAAATAAAAATCATTATAAACAATGTGTTATTTACTGTTTTGCTTTTTTAACAGTACAGTATGTTAATAAAAGATCAACAATAATTGTGAAATATTATTAGGAAGTATTATTTGTTGTTTTGCTTTTTTAATACATCAGTGGATATTTATTAAAAAATAGTGATTCACCATTATGTACACAAACTAAGTGTATTTCCAATATCATTAAAAATATACATTGTAAAACAGAGAAACCAACTTATTTTTAAAACTCTCTTTAAAAACAAAGAAGCAAACAAAAATCTTACCAAATCTCTTTTATACACTGCATCCCATTGGCCAGGTACATCATAGTAAAACAAGAGATTTTGAATTCCATATTTCTGAAAAAAAAAAAACATTTTGATTAACAGTTTTCCAGTTTATAAAAAAAAAATCATTTGAGTTTAACATGATATTTCCCTTTAAAAAAAATAATAGCTACAACATAATGAAGAAAATATTAAATTCAGGGACTGGGAAAATGGAACTGTGTACAAAAAACTGGGTATTTATTTATTATTTTATTTTAATTTTCTTAAATCAGCATTCATAGACTTTAACAGAGAGTGACTAATGTACATTGTAGCATAATAAAAAAAAATAAAAAAAATAATAATATAATAATAAAAAATATTTCCACTAAATATGATAAAATTAAAGTTTATAATTTGTATTTTTCTATTTGTACAGTTTTCTGTGGAGCAGTTTCCAGTTTTCCAATTGTGAATTTTCTGGGAATTATATAATACATATATGACAATTATATAAAATACTTCACATATCTTTAAATGATGTTTATGTGTTTAAAAAGTCTTACTGTAGGATACTCTAACTTATAGTTCATGTTCCCGATGTTGCTGAGGAAGCAGAACCTTGTTAGGAACATCCAGTCCTGAAACAACATAAAATAAAATGTCTCTATATTGTTAACCAAATTCTTAAAAACAATCATTTAGAAGCAAGGCAATTTTCAGTCAATTTGCAAATTATTACACTGAGCAGTGATAATAAGTGACAATACTACACAGACGCATAGGCAGGTGTTACATATATTTTTCAAATCATCCCCTCCACATACAAGTTGTAAAGCAATTAAAATTAGTATAATTAACAGGTCTATGAAAGAGACAGAGCAGGTTGGTGTTAGTTTTTAGTTTGGTGCCTAGTCTAGAGTCCATAAGACATATTTGAGCCCACTCAGCCCTGATGGGTACCTATCATTAATTGGAGAAAGTAAAAGAAGCTGGGCATAAAATTGAACACAGTATGCCTTTAATATAGAGCTCACAGAAACAGGTGTTAATTGTCCTAATTGTCATCTTGTCTGTGATGCCGTATCAAACTATACAGAACTTATGATGTCAATGTATTCAACCAGAATGAGAAAGGCTACACATGAGTAGATGATTAGGTCAATTGAGCTTTGTTGTATTTTACAATATGGGATACAATTAACAAGGTAAACATTATCCCAATATCAATGTGACCTTTATCTTTATAAAAGTAGTTTGGTTACTGTAGTAAATAGGGTTGGGTTTAGACGGGGAACAGGGCATTCCCCCCCCCCCCGTCAATTACCCCCCTGGACATTTCCCCCCCCCCTGACATTACCCCTGGTCAATTACCCCCCGCCCAGTAGGACATTTACCCCCCCCCCCCCCCGACTGGGTTAGAGTTAGGATTAGGGTTAGGGTTAGGTTTAGGCTTAAACCAATGTCTAGCTTTGGTTTTGTTTTTGTGTTAAGTTTTGGCTAAGGTGGATGCTTAGGTTTTGGTCTTTTTCTTAAGGTTAGGATCAAAGTAGTATATAGGTATAGAATTCTAGTTAGAGTTAGGATTCTAACTTGAGAGGGGGGGGGGGGGGGGGGGGTAATTGACAGGGAGGTAATTGACAGGGGGTAATTGCTCCAGGGGGAAATATGGGGGGGAATTCTGGGAGGGGGGGGTAATTTCCGGGGGGTAGGTCAAGTCCTGTAGCCGTTTAGACTTCAGCTTATAAATAGTATTAGATTCAGTATAAGGTTGTTAAATATGTAGGATTATTATATAACAGTTGTTATATATTTGATAGGGCCTAAAGTTAGATATGGCTAAATAAACTATGAAGCTCATGCCTTTGCCGTTAAAAACAAGGCTGGTCTGAAATCTGTTTCTAGCTACCAGGTTTAATATTGGCTTAGCCATAAACACTTGAACCGTTAAACATGTCAAAGAAAACTGTCACACAGGTGTGCCATAAAGGAAACAAGCATAAAAGACCAGGCGTAACTGGTATGAATAGGCCTAGGCTCAGTGTGTCTGAATCCGCTAAGGGCTAAATTTAAAAATAAAAAGGTGGAGAGCAGGCCACAGTGACCTATTTTTATTAAAGGAGAATATTGGTTTTCTTGGCCATGGGTGTTGACATTAAATGTATTACAACATAGTGTGTAGCTGAAAAAAAACCTATAGTCAAAATATAAATATGTAAAATAAACATTAAAAAAAAACTTTTTTTTTTTTTTGCTAAATTGAAATACCAGAAGTATTTTTACCCGAAATTTTTAGTAGCTCATCTACTTAGTGTCAAAACAAAAATGTAAAATAAACAAAAACATCTGTTGTTTGTTTGCTAGAAAATCACATACCAATGGATTTTTAAGAACAATTTGTCAATTAGTAGCTTATTGGAAACAAAATCATAACAAACCATTTTAGTTTCTTAATTTATTTAATTTTTAATTAAAAATAAAATAACTTTATAAGCTCAATAGGTCTAATGACACTACTACTATAGATTTTGTTTATTAATGCAGATTCAGTAGGCCCTAACCTTCATTATGTTTCAATAATAATAATAGATACACTAAAATATTAGTAGGTCTACCCATAAAAGCTAAGCTTCACGAACATCTAACAAGGTGTGCTATATTTGAGGTTGATATACAATGTATGTTAATTTGTTTAGATTTTTCATCATTGATATTTGTTTTAGAATTCATCTATCCATTTCCAAGATGTTTAATACTATATAGTAAGTACATTATTGGATATGAACTCATTAGGAAAGATGCTAAGACAAAATAAAAACAAAGGTACTAGAAATCTTGATTAATTAAACAATAAAAAAATGACCTTGGCAGCTATACATTACTAATATTTCCATGCTCTCCTGTTACGTTTGGCGTGTAGTGTTAAAACCCTAACCCTACTGATCTCACCACAGATGATAATCCTAAACTTAAATTACTCAAACAAGCAACACCAGCAGAAGATTTTATAAAGTAAAAACCTGGATGTATACACTTAGAATACACTAAAGTAACAAAGCAGTCTTTTACTTCATAAAGAACAGAGAAGTAACCAAGGAAAAAAAATAGCTATTCCACCACCACCCCCTCCCCTTTCAACAGAATCGTTTAATACTGAAATAATATAGATGCTCTATGTATGACTGTATGCATGTAGTATGTGATGCATGCTGCAGCATGAGAAAATTGAGACATGGTGAATTAATAATGATAAACCCAATAAAACATTTTAGGCCTAAACCTGACTTAATATAGAAGAATGTATCTGATACATTGACAAATTCATTCTATCAGGCTTAAGAATGAAAATGCCTAGGCCTAGGGTCTAGGCCTAAATAATAAAATATAACATAAAATAATAAAATAATTAGGCGGCCTAGGGCCTAGTTCTTTTGATTTCTAATTTAAAATTATCTAGATCTAGAACAGCAGTTCTGTTAAAGACTAAATTCTAAAGTACTCTAAAGTACTAAAACTAAAGACTAAAGTGTCGTAACACTCTTAGTCTTAACTTAAACTGAGTTTTTTAAACTCTTTTAAATTTTTAAGTGATGTTCACAGTCATTTTACTCATTTATTATTAATTATTATTATTATTTAATTTCAAGTGGATTTTCTTTAGATCTAGAAGACTTATTAGTAGACTAACTACAGAGTTGCAGAGTGTACAGATTCATGGTGCCAGAGACCAGAGGCAAAGCAGAGACTTTTTATTTTTTTTAACTTTTTACCTCAATTTCAAAATTTTAATTTTAGATTTTTTAAATTTTTAGTTTTAATTAAGTTTTAGATTTTAGTCTTACCGAATCTGTTTTTATTGTCCCTTCTACCCATTTTGTTTGTATGTCCTGTACACAAGTCAATACGAGAATTACAAAAACAATAACGATTCTATCAATGGCAAACATTCCTCCAGTGTTTTTGAAGTGTTTTGTTACAAGTAGGGCTGAAAGACTTGTTATTGCGATTGTAAAACAACATCCACCATTTTGAAGTATAAGTCACGTGACGGTCGCCGAGACGACAGTCAACAATACCTAAGGCCTAGTCAATTAATTTTGCTTTCTTCTTAGCAAGAAGAACCGTAACAGGGATTCTCAATCCATTTTCATTTTACTTCGAACTGTGGAATAATGGAAAATGTTATAAGACTTTAAGAAATGAAGATCAAAACTCGACATCTATCTAAAAACTCTCAAAATACGTTCTGATAACAACACTTTGCTTGACTATTATTATTAATATTAAATTAAAATTAGGTCATTCATTACATTTAATTAATAATTACCTTAGCATTAGGTTAGGGCAGTTAGGGTTAGCATTAATAATTAGGTTAATTAGGCTTTTGGGATCTAAACTAATTGCTAAATTACTTCTTTGAAGGCCTTATGCCTTATACTATAAATAGCTCTAATATTTTTAATATATAATAAATAGGCCTAGTGAATAAGGGCGGGGTTTGTTAGAGTATTAAAAAATAGGAGTAAATGATAGTATGGCTAAACACTAAAAATATAATAAAATACTTAAAAAAAACTTTTTAAAAAACCACGTTTTTCTTGTGGACTAAAAAGTAGAAAATAACTATTTACATACATTTGATGACAAAAAACGTGGGTACGTTCACCATCAAATTTCCCGACCCATCTGCCCGACCCACGTTTTTTGTCATCAAATGTATGTAAATAGTTATTTTCTACTTTTTAGTCCACAAGAAAAACGTGGTTTTTTAAAAAGTTTTTTTTAAGTATTTTATTTTCTCCTTTTTAGTCCGTTGCTACACATGAAAAACGTGGTTTTTAAAAAAGTTTTTTATATAGTTTATTTTCTACTTTATCTAATGACTTGATTAAGTATGAATTGACTAAGTGTTTATAAATACACGGACTAAAAAAATCTTGAGCGACCAGGATTCGAACCTGGGTTGTCGCGGCCACAACGCGAAGTACTAACCACTCTACCATCACGGCCAGCGCGCTCACATCGATTGGGGCCGAAGTAACTGTGTCAATAAGCCTCCAGTCTTGTCGGTATCTTTAGAAATCATGTCCTCAATTTTATGGTCCTTTGGGCGTAATTAAATTAAGCTAATTACGGTCTCTAATTGCTAGTTTTTATAATTGCATCTGAAATTGTTAGGCGAAAGTAGCCTGCATGCCAAATTTCAGAACTATAGAACAATCAGAAGTGGGCTAATTTTCGATGTCAATTTTAACAACAAACACACAAACGCGAAGCTGAGTTAATAATAAAATACTTAAAAAAAAACTTTTTAAAAAACCACGTTTTTCTTGTGGACTAAAAAGTAGAAAATAACTATTTACATACATTTGATGACAAAAAACGTGGGTACGTTCACCATCAAATTTCCCGACCCATCTGCCCGACCCACGTTTTTTGTCATCAAATGTATGTAAATAGTTATTTTCTACTTTTTAGTCCACAAGAAAAACGTGGTTTTTTAAAAAGTTTTTTTTTAAGTATTTTATTTTCTCCTTTTTAGTCCGTTGCTACACATGAAAAACGTGGTTTTTAAAAAAGTGTTTATAAATACACGGACTAAAAAAATCTTGAGCGACCAGGATTCGAACCTGGGTTGTCGCGGCCACAACGCGAAGTACTAACCACTATACGATCACGGCCAGCGCGCTCACATCGATTGGGGCCGAAGTAACTGTGTCTATAGGCCTCCAGTCTTGTCGGTATCTTTAGAAATCATGTCCTCAATTTTATGGTCCTTGGGGCGTAATTAAATTAAGCTAATTACGGTCTCTAATTGCTAGTTTTTATGATTGCATCTGAAATTGTTAGGCGAAAGTAACCTGCATGCCAAATTTCAGAACTATAGAACAATCAGAAGTGGGCTAATTTTCGATGTCAATTTTAACAACAAACACACGCGAAGCTGAGTTAATAAAAACGTGTTAAAAACGTGTTAAAATACGACCTGACCCGCGACGTAGCATACGCCGCTATCTCTAGTTGTTTTATTTTCTACTTATCAATATCATTATTATCAACAATTCATAATTTGTGAATTCGACACTATGGTCTCCATGAAGAGATTTATATATATATATATATATATATATATATATATATATATATATATATATATATATATATATATATATATATATATATATAGGCTTATAACAGTTGAGATCAGTGTTTCTTCCAGACTTTTTATCTCCGGGGGCGCACTTGAAATCTTCGGGGGGGGGGGCGGTAAACTTTCTTCGGGGGGGGGGGGGGGCGGACACTGTTAAAAGTATATACTTTCTATATAAATTATATAAATTTCATTTCGTTCGGGGGGGCGGTAAAAAAATTTCGGGGGGGCACTTCCCCCCCCCCCCCCCCCGAAGAGATGCCTGGAAGAAACTCTGGTTGAGATTTGATTAAAAGCAGTTTAATAAGGAAGGGCGCAAGACAACTCTTTTTTACTTTCTCGTATATACGAAGTATAGAGAAAGTCTTGTAATCGTGCAAAAAAAAAAAATCGAGATTTTTGCAAATCTCGACGTTTTGCATCTCACTGATACGGAAAAACATAATTTTGCAATCTTGTCCGTATGTCTGTGTGTGTGTGTGTGTGTGTGTGTGTGTGTGTCCGTGTGTAAACACGATAACTTGAGTACCGTTACAGCTAGGTTGATGAAATTTCATATATAAGTATTTAATCAAAATCGTAGATCCGTATCAACTTTTGAGCGATTTCCGATAACCGGAAGTGGTACTTTTCCTACTTTGAATTTTTCAAAAGCCTATAACTTGAGTACTATTTCAGATAGATAAATGAAATTTCATACGTAAGTAAAAGATCTAATTCTCTACCTTCTATTAAATTTTGAGTCATTTCCGTTGACTGGAAGTGGTACTTTACGCTACTTCCGATTTCTCAAAAAACTAATGTAAATTTTAAAAGTAATAATAATATTGCGCACTATTATGCGCTTTTTTATTTCGCGTTCACTTGGTGTGCAATTAATTTGTCTACGAGATTTTATTCTATTTTTAAAACTTTAAGTATTTAAAATGGATTAAAAATCATGTCTATAGTCCGAGTTCCCATCCCCTGTTATTTTATATAAGAATATTCGAGAAAGTTTAGGGGAGATCACTCCCGGTTTATTTTATTTGTTTTTGTTTTTTCATACTGAAACAATTTTTATTAGGTCTACAGATTTGATTTTCTTCTATAAACACAATACTGTATTATATAATATTGATTTTCTTTTCACATACTTTAGGCCTATTGATTTTAATTAAAAATGTATTACTCAACTTTTGTCGTGGTTTGTGTATGAAGGAGAAGTGGTTCCTAGATACGTTGAATATTATCCAGATAAGCCATACCAAAAAAAAAGTTAATCCCGCCACCCAAAAAAAAGGTTATAAGAAAGTATTTGAAATGTGTTCTTTTAGTTTATAACCCTAATCCAAACCAGAGGGGGGGGGGTGCGGACCGCACCGGTGACACCATTTAGGGGGTGACACCAAGGCAAAAATAGCAAAATATATACAGAAAAATGATAATTCCGCTTAATTAAGTAATTAATTCGAGTGTTAAATAGCCTTTTAAGAGGTGCAAATCGAAAGTTTGAGGGGGGGGGGGCGCAAATCGAAAGTTTGAGGGGGGGTGCAAATCGAAAATTGAAAGTTTGTTCCCGGGAAGGGTCGCTACTCCTCTAGGGGGGTGACACATTAAGTGCAGCACCGGGTGACACCCGACCTTGCTACGCCACTGATCCAAACCATATCACTAGAGGCAGGTATGGAGTTATTTTTATGGCGAGCGTTTCAATATTAAAATAGATCTATCTATTATCCAGACATCAAAAATAGTCTTTACTGATACTAAGGTTAGATTATGACCACAATGCAATCCGACGATTGCTAGATCTACTTTTTTTATGCTTGTGATTTTCTTTGTCAGTCCAAATGATTTTAAACACATATTTCTAAATATTATAAAGGGGAGTTAACTAGGTAGCAATCGCATTCGATGGTTTCTCATGGGAAATATTAATTGGAGTGTCAAGAAAAATCGGCTTAGAAATAATCAATACAATAGGCATACTAGGCCTAATTGGTATTAAACAATAATTTTTGCTTACTTTGTTTGTTTATCTTTACTATCTAAATACTAAAAAGTAGAAAACGTTAAAAATTATATTTATTATTATTATATTTATGTTTATTTTTATGTATAAAAACAGTAGATAAGTATTATCATATCAATTAGGTACTTTTTTGTTGAAATGCCATTTAATTACACATTCGCATTTTCAGGTTTTAAAATAAAATTGTAACTAGATGTCGTGTGTGAAATATCATATGGCACAACGCAATAATGCTTGAGAATCCTTGCTTCACTACATTGTTCATGAGAACTATTTTGACTGATATCGTTTGAAGCTAATGGTATTGCTGATAAGCATGCCTGGGACTAATATGGCCTACAAAGCCAAACTTTGTTTTATAAGCGTTCTATGATTTATAACCATCAATTGATTGTTGAAATCGTGATCCACTGAGTGTTTAACTTTATCATAAAGAGATTTATTGAGCTCATAAGTGCCATTATAGTGTAGATTTAGTGAGCTCCTAGGTACCATTAACCTTGTAAGAAAATTGGTACTCCATTTTAGAGGAGTCTTTTGTGAAGTGCTTTTAAAAGTAAAACTCTAGGCCTATATAGGCAGGTTATGATAATAGGTGTATGTGTTTATGGGAGGGGGGGGGTATGAAGGAGGAGGGGTTAAACCCCTCTACTTCCATAATTAGTACAACTGTGTCACATTACAAGCTTCAAGCATAGGGAAGTTACAATAAACGAACCCTAATGAGGCCTATATGTCCAAGTAATCCATTATTGTCTCAAATAACTTTTCTTAAATTCCCCTTATCTCAGACCAATGTCATTCTTCAAGCACATTAGTAAATGCATGTGTCCTTAACAGAATGTAAAATTTAGAAAAGGACAGCGGATGTATTCTTTATATATCTACAACAGTAATAAGTAAGCAAAGTTTCCCTTTCAAACCTGACGGTCTATGGGGCAAGTGAAGTAGAGTTCACTTGTTTCTGTGACCTCGGCATATGAAAAGATAGTGTGGTCAGCACTATGCCCCGCCGCCTTTACTTTCCCTAATGTCTGTTATGTACCCACCAGAGTTGGGTGGACTCAGGGACGGTCTACTGACTTGAACCTGGATTCAAGACTAACGGGTTAGCAGTCCAGCTCTCTACTACTAGACCAATCCGTCCAGACAACAGTAAAATTTGGAAAATCATCAAAATTTAGAAATCTCTACTCTGAAATTAAATTTGTAATTATTTTAAAGTTAAAACAGAGACACCAACACAAGAAAAAATGAAACAAGTCGGCAGTGCTAAAATTGCATTCATAGAGATATATTTGAGGCAAACCTGTGTGTGACGTGAGATGTAAATAATTATGAAACTCCATAATGAATGACAATCAAATTAATTCATTTTAACAATCATTATTTTCAAATCCATCAATAGACTATTCTGATGCTAATTAAATAAACAATTTCTTGATAACCATATGAAATTAAACAATTTCATAATATAAATTTAAAATATTAAAAAGGCAAAAAATATTTTAGGATAATTACTATCAATATTGAACTGAATAATTATAGTTAATTTCTACAAAGTTAACTAAAAGTAAAGCAAATATTTTACAATTAAATAGGCCTACTTAGTAAAGATTTCAATTACACAAAAGGCATAGTATTGTCATAGACACAGTTCATTAAACTAAATACAGGGGGAAAATTCTAGTTATATCTCCAGACTGTAAAATCTGAAGGGAAAATAAATAAAATCAGGAATGAAATTCAAAAATTAGAGATACGCATGTACAGGTTCAATTTCTAACTCCACCATAGTTGTTTTCTTTTTATTAAATACATTGTTAATTTTAGGATTAATGGATATTCACTTTACACACATAAACATTGTCAACATGAGGGGAAACAACTCAGTTTAAATAGGTGTACATTATAGCATATGTGTTTAGTCCCTTTAGTTAAAGATAAATCAACATGAAAAATGTGATAACAAAAGTGAACAAATAATTCTATTTTTAAACTAATGATGAGAACAAGGATGAATGTTTTTCAACACACAGAAAATAATATTTGCAAACTAAGACAAACTAAACAACTATAACACATGGCTGCACATGTCAAAACACATGCAGAATGCATTTACTTTATAAAATTAGCACAGAGCAATCTATTCCCATTAAAACTACTATTATAAGAAAAAGAAGTAAACCAAAAGTGGACAACCGATAACCAATATTTTACACCATTAATCAGAACACTTGATTTACAGATATAAATGCTTAAATCAGATATAGTACTAATAGTGATTAATTTATTAAAAACAAGGTTAAGAAGCTATAATTTGTCTAGTAATTACTTGCTTAAAACATCTATAAAAACAGTGCTTTTAAATGAGATAGCATCTGACAATGAATAAATGTAGCAATCTAATAAAAATAAATGAGATACATTTTAACTTTTTAAAAAAAAACTGCTGCTTTGATAAAAAAACAAATTTAACATTCTACTGTATTATAAATAATTATAAGGTTTATAGAAATGACAATTTTTTTAATGGCATAAACTGCAGTAAGATGTGACAATGAAAATTATTCTATAAAAATAAATGTTATAAAGAAGAGATGAGGGGTTATTTCCCTTGAACTGTGCTGCATTACTTAAAACACATTGTAATTTAAAACAGGTGAGCTACAATGGAAAGGAAAGGAACTGATGCAAATGTGCTGAACAGGTATAAACAATTTGAAAAACTATAGAACAATATATAATTAAATAATCAACATTGCTGCTCTTTGTTTAGTTGTATCAAGTTAAACTTAATGCTGATTTCATCATGAGGCCAAATTGATGGTGATTTTCATCAGATGAAATAAAACATCTCAAACAATTTTTTTTTAAAACAAGTCTTGTAAAATATCTTCAACAACACGCTACCACCAACGCTAAAAGAAATAAGTTATCAGAACTACACTGACTAAAAATTTTTTTTTTAAATGTGCATCTTTGGGAGTGGGGGAGAGTGGAGGAGGAGAAACTAAGTTATAACATTGCATGTTAAAAACTACCCAATACTGGAAAGGCTTAGCATATGGAACGTCTTAAAGGATTTATAAATATACAAGTGGCTTATAATTATAAACAAAATGACCAATGGCACAGCTGCTGTGGAGATAGACATTCAACCTGTTACACACATTATCAAAATCAAAATTATTTCACAATAATTGCAGTCAACTGAAACACAGAATTGTCTATCATTTGGTGGCTTTGATAACAATGATTATAAATGAAAAATGTTCAGTCGGGTGAACAACAAATTAAATAAGAAAAAAAAAACAGGCATGAATTAATCGTGAAAAGAAAGCACATTGTTCCATTTGTCTTGAATAGGATCTATCTACAATAAAGAACAAATTGGACCAAGCACTAGCCTCACAATGTACAGACACTTCCAGAATTTGCCTCAAAGTATACTAAAACAAAATGATTCTCCATCAATTGAAAGGAATAAAAGAAAATTCTAATTGATAATTATGTATTTTAAAAGTATGCAGAATATAGAGAATGAAAAAAATAAAGAAAAATTGTGTTATGAATAAAACCAATTTCCCTGCCTGCGGATGCAATATGAAAATCAGTAAGGGAAATAACTTTACCGGTACATGAAAGTATTAGGCAAGAAACCTTTACTGACTACCTTGTGATTATTCATCAAGGACAAGATATAATTAAAAAATAATAGTTATATTTAAAATTTAGCACTTAAAATATCTTTTAGATGTCTCACAAGATAAAAATTTGCTATTTCTTTACAATAAGTCAAAATATATAATATTTTACAAAGTAAAATTCTCTAGAATGATCAAATATTTTAACTAGCTGGTCTGAGGTTTTATGTATGTACATTCACTTTAGATGAAAAAAAAACTTAACTTTCAATACTTACTTTTTAATTAGATAAAAAGGTGCAATATACTTTTTAAAAACAATCTGGATAGAAAGTAAAAAATCTTAAATGCTATTTTTTAAAAATTATCTCGTATGCCTAATAAATACACACTTAAAAGCCCATACCAAGGATAATTCCTTCTAGATAGGTAAAGTTTGTGCAATCTGCAAGTTAAAAAAAAAACCAAACAATCAAATTGTTTGAAGGAAACTGACAATCAGATCTGTAGAAGGTAGGACATTTTGGATTAAAATTGTATTTTCCGCACAAGTTATAGTTTAGAATATACTTTAATGACCTCTGCATTATTGGCAAAAAATTAAACAAGTATGTGATACAGACTATTCAAAGATAGACATCAAAATATTTCCATGAGGAAAAAAACTCCATGACAAATCCCACATAAATTGTTAACACTTTTATAAAATTAATTATACGTAGAACTAGTCAACAACAAACAATATTTCTTTAAGTGTACAGTCATCTTTGATATTCTTTAGAAATTGCCAGAAAATATTATAGCTCTTGATAATAATAATTCTATGTAAGGACAATATAAAACATGCACTTAACAACACAAATAATAATCTTTCTCTATTGGTTATGTAGAATAACAAGTGATAAAAGACATCAGTGACATGCTTGGATGACAAGCGTCATCTGCATGTCATGAGAGGCTCAACAGGATGTTACGAGAGAATATTTAAAATATGATGCTGCAAAAATGATAAAACTACTAACAGAAATATAACCCCTGTTAACTCTTAAGGTATTCTGATTCAATCTGCACACAATGCTTTGATTTTTTTTTCAAAGTTAAAACAGCAAAACTTGCCATTTCACTTCCTAGAATATCACATCATATTTTTTAAACCAAGATAATCAAAATGGGGCAGAGGTGAGAAATTGTAACTATTTGGTTTCTTAACGGCTGGAATGTTGCCAAAAATACTAGCTTTTAGACTTTAAAGTGTATAAGCACAAAGCACTCAGTAAACATGGTATAATCTACCCCATTATGAATATTTTTAATAACATTTAAAAATAACTGGGACAATTCCTTCAAAGCTTTAAGTTATGTGTGGAAAATTAGCTAGATAGGGGGCAACAATTAGCTGGAGCAGTATGTACATTTGTTCCAAAGTGTGTGTACACTGAGAATAAGGTTGAATTCATGGAAATACAATTATCAAAGTTTTATGGAGATGCTTGAACTTGTAAGTATTGGGAACAAAATTAGCAACAACAGATAAAAAGAAAATAAACAATCATACAAAACAATGTACCATTTATAGTTTATATAAAATAATGCTCCCTGATTTATAATCAATAGCAATATTGTACAATAGTTAAGTTTTTTGTATCAATAGATGGTCAGCTTTTAATGGGTAATCTCATTTTGCAAAATGAGTATGGTCAATGAATTTGTATAACAGTTTATGGGAGGGAAAGTTATGAAACTGAAATTATTAACAAACTTTACAAAGCCAATAAACAAGCCAAAAAAAGACATCATTTATCTGCATTTAACTGTATCTTTTACCATTGATATCTTTTTTCTAAGTTTTTTTTTTACTAATAAGAAAACCTAGAAAATAAAAACTAAAATAGTCTAACACTGAAATTTTAAAATAAGCTTAGGTGGGTTGCTTATGGAGATTGCTGAGAAAACTGGTCTAAACTTTTTTGAAGTTGACAGATTTACAATTGTGGGCCTTTTCATGATATATACAAAAATGAAAGTATAAAATAAATATAATTGGATATAAACAATGCAGCACTCTAAGTTTGATTTTCTTATATTTTTAAAAATAGACAATTTGATCTTTAAACATTTACTTACAAAGTATTATACAATTTAATTTAATACAGCATATGATGAAAGATGAACATTTGTCTAAGGAAATATCACCATCATTTATCAAAAAATTAAATATCCTAAAAATTAAATTTAACAAGGAAGCTTGAATTCAATATGAATGTCTTCCTGATAAACTAATGAACTCAATTTTTAAAGATTAAACAATTGACATTAACCATTAATGTCCCATTCATTCTACCAAAACTCCACCCATGACGGCCCAATGTAAGGAGCATAACTCTGTATGATCAAGTGAATAGTTTCACAAAATATTTGTTTTTGTCTAAATGAAATTGAAAATTAAGATAAAAAGTACTGCTTAATGTTGGGAATAAACCTGGCTTTCCAACAGTATTAAATAGAATATATTATATTCGGTAAAAGTACAGTATAAAAATAAAAAATGTCTGAGAAAATTCAAAACAGGTCATTTTCAGTAGTCAACTTTATTTATTTTTGTCTTAACAACTATGCATCGAATTTAACAGTTAAATATCAATTTGGTTATGTTTAACATATATAATTCATAAACTACATGCCTAGATACGTTTAGAGGCATTAATTTTTTTTATTTTTAATATTAAATCTACTAAAAATACGACAGATGAGTCGAAAATTTCGAGATAGAAAGAAACTATTATTTTTTCTTTCAAAAGCGCCATTGAAATTACAAGACCGGAAAAGGATGCTGAAACCATCCGACTTCCTGTTTAGTTAAAAATTAGGATTTGTAGGCCAAATTTTAATGAAACAAATTTAATTTTTCTATGCTTATTGTAAGCGGGCGGCAGCGGGCGTTACGGGACATTAACGGTGTCGGGCGGCAGCGGGCGTTACGGGACATTAATGGTTAACTTAACTATACTATTTTTTTAAAAATAATGACAATATTCTAGATTTTGGGCTATGTACACAGTGTGAATGAAATTGGTCTTGTACATTATCAACAAAAAGACATCACATTGTGCTGGACAGATTTCTGTTGATGGTACCTATAACATCTCAAACACAACCAACCAAAACATTATTTTAAAAAAGCAACACATCAACATAACAGCAAGCCACAGAAAAGCTCCAAGGTTAACTCAATAAAACTAATTAAAGACAATGGCACACATTCCAACTCAAAAATTAAAAAAACAAAATGTCAAATATTGACACAACAGGATTACAAAGATACTTATTGTCCTCTCCATAAAACAAAGCAATTATATATACACATGAAAGCACCATTTTCTTGTTAAGACTGATTAACTCATAAGCACAGTTCATTTTTAAATATGCACAAAAGCTGAATTATTTTCATTATTGTGCTTATTTCTCCAGGTCAGCAGATCTACACACAAAAATACAGTTTTATTTAATACAAAAAAAGAAAATTTAAATCTTTTTATAAACTCTAAATCTGGGGAATACTATATTAACAAGATTACTTATACACCAGTAACGAATTAAAAAAAAAACATACTTAAGCACAATAACTATTCAATTAAATGTTGAATATCCGAATGAATTTCAAAAAGCGGGCAGCAAGATTAAAAGGGTTAAATATATTTCACCTTAGCAATACAATTCTTGAAGTGGATCTTAGGTTCCGAAAAATAAAGTCTATGTATTGTCAGCTTTTAAAAAAAAAGTAACAAAATGGTCCTAACTGTTATCAGCAGTACTAGTTAATCCCAAAGATAAGGCGAGGAGGTGTAGGTTAATAAAGTGTTCACTGTTACATTAGCAGCAAGAAAAAAAAATACCATACATTATAACAACTGAACCGACAGTTTAGGAGTACCATTGGAGTAAAAGCCAGAAGTGAAATTTGGACCAGATAATACAGCAACTACAACAAAAAAAATTAAAATAATGTGAAAATTCCATCCAGGAAATGCAGAGGTTAAGCAAAGAATTAAGCCTAATGTTGAACGAGTTATAACAAATCTTTCCAAGTATATCTAAGCACAATGATAATTTGAGACAATAGCTCCGCAGTGATCGTTACAACACAAATGTTTTTTTTAAAATGCATGAAAAAACCCAGCACATAGAAACAGAAAAATACATTCTATACCAAAATTTAGATAAAAATTTGAGGTAATTTTAAAAGTGTCCAAAGCTCTTTTTCTGATATAATAAAATGTTACATTTTTTTTTACATTACAAACTTTTAAAATTAAAATAGCAATATTGAAGATAGCTCTTGTTCAAGTACCAAAGACAAGTTAAAAAACTCATAAAATAGTAAAATGTTTTTAAAAATGACCATATAAATGAATAAAGAGAAATTACTAAAAGAAAATACCAAAAGATATTTTTTAAATTTAATGCACCCTTTTAGTCATGATGTAAGGACAAAACAATAAAATCCCAAAAATTAAAATTCATTATGAATAACCAATTTTAAAATTGTAATCTGAATTATGAAATTTTTAAAGATCTCAAAACCAAATTCATTCAAAGTGCCAAAACAAATTGATTGAAAACATACCCTTCCACTACTAAAGACTTTAAAATCCACTTTAAAACCAAAAATAAAATCCCAAACTACAAAAAAAAAATTAAAAGTATGTAAGAGAACTTAGAATTAAAAAGCAACAAAAGCGTTGCTAAAAGTAAACTGAATTTTTGGAAATTGAGCTTAAAGAAAAAGACAAAAACTCATTTTACTTTGTCATTTCACAATTTATATCATTTTAACAAGGGCAATCTCTTTATGCATTTTCATTTAACACCAAGAGGGTCAATAAAGGAATTTTACAATTCTGTTGAGAAAGCAATGTAAGGCGAACATTCATCCACTTAGTAGGCAGTAATTTCTAATAATAATTTGAACAAGTAAAAGAAAAGATGGCTGTATGCTCTATTATCTTTGAATAAGCCTTCACCATGTCAGTCTGCACAAATCTGCCAATCTCTAGTCCAAAGGAAATAGCACCTACAGCCTTAAAAACAGTTATATACAGGATATTGGGAGTGGAAAGGATGACGTGAAAGAGGAAGCTACGCTCACCAAGTCAGTGAGATTTCACTTCGTGACCTTCACAGGACTGGACTGTTTGTTTCTCGAGCTAACTATACCTCGAGTGCTCTGGAACTTTGAGTTGCTGCCATTGCTGCTTGGTTTCCCGCTACCGGCACCATTGCTGTTGATGTTGCTGTTACTGGAAGTTGTATCTATTGTGGTTGCAGAGGAGGATGGGGGTGGTTGCTGTGGTGGAGGAGGGGGCAGGGTAGTGGTATCAGTAGGGGCATGGCTGAAGGCTTGGTGGAGGTGGGGTGGGATTGGTGGTGGAGGAGGCATTGGGGGCGGGTGTTGCATCTGCTGCTGTATCTGCTCAGGAGTTGGGGAGCTCTGAGATATCTGCCCGGGGCCACCTGCGCTGCTTATTGCTGGCAGTGTACCAATATTCATCATCTTGGTTGGTGAAACTGAGCGCTGGTCATAACCATAGCCATTTTCATCTCCATAACCATTCAGGTAACCATTGCTGTAGGGCGCCGTGGCATTCTGCCCGCTGCTGCCATGGTGATGGTGATTATGAGGGTGATGGTGGTTATGGTTGCGATGGTGCGGGTAGATATGGTGCGCTGATGTAACATGAGAGCCAGCGGAATTTATCGTGCCATTCGAAATGTAGGTGCCTTTCCCACCAGAACTTTTCCCATAGTAATGGAAACCGCCTCCACGTTTGTGATGAATTGAGTGTGCTGGCTTGCCTTTGCCACGAGGTGAACCATCATACCCTGGGGGAGGAGATCCTGATGCATAATGCATCGTTCCATTGATCCTAATAGCCGTGCTAATACCATTGGAAGTGCCATCTGAGTAAGGATTGGTGATATGCATTTCAGTCGAGTGCACCGGGTGGTTTATCACCGTCTGCTTCTTGAGGTACAAGTCTCGAGCATTTTCCACAAGATCATCAATGTCCAAATTCTGTGCTTGATTGTCCAGATTCCCAGATGAATGGTCCTTCTTTGCAACTGTATGGTAAGAGCACTTAAGATCTCCAAATCTACAGAATAAAATAATTTTTAGATAGTGCAAAATTTTCAGCCATATTTTAAAAAAAAGTTGATAAGTGCATGAAGAAATATTTAATATAAATAACTACACATATTTCTCATGTAATGCTATATCAAACAAACACTTACTTGCAAACCACTTCTGTAGGGTCCACCCATAATGTTAGCTCAAATGGAAGGTTAAAGTCTCCTGGATTTATTCCCACTTCAAAGCAAACCTTTTCTAAAATTGGATCAAGGGGTTCCTCAGGGCAAACACGGATACAACGATATGCTTGGCCTTTGGTTGGGCAAGTTTCATGCCAATGATTCCTAAATCTTTCCTCCAATAGGGTCGACAGATGTTGCTTGAACTCTCCCACCTTTTCTTTGGTAATATTGTCATGTGCAAGGAAAATCCGTGACAGGAATTCCGCTGCCGCATCTATCTCTGGTTTCATCTCACTGAGGAGACACTGTCAGAGAAAGAATACACTAAAAACTGTCCCAACGCTGAAGTTCCTATAAGGCCCAAATTTTTAAAAAATGAACTATCTATAGTTATTAACTGATAACGACTTATAGACGGAGGATAGTTCTTGAACAAAATCTGACTAAACTGTCCAGTCCCTAGTTCGTCCAATGCTAAACTTTCAATGCCCAAGTTAGCCACCGTAGCTGATGTTCGGGGCGCTGAGCCTAGATGGATTCCTTCACAGCCGCTCACTTTTCCACAAGGTAAGAGCTGGCCCTTAAAGACTATCATGAAGGCGGTGGAGGGGACATGAGGCCCATTCAGTTGTTAAATTAGCATGACCAAAACCAAAGAATGCTGAAAACAAAACAAAAAACATTTTGAACATTAAAATGAGGTACTATAAAATGTAAAGCAATCAAAATACTGTATCATATCAGTTAGGATAAACATATTTACAATAGAAATAATGGGTATCTGGGATGATTAAACATATTTAACTCACTGAGTTATTTGGAAGGCAGAAGTAAAAAAAAACAAATGTTGGTAGTGTTAGGATCAATAAATAAAGATAGATCTAGCTAGCTCGGCTAGGCATAGAATCTAGGACAAATCTAATACTAAGAGTAATAGGCCTAACCAATGTTATAAATTATTTAGATTCTAGATTTATAAAAATACTCATGATAGAAATAGTATTAATAGATGATAGGCAAATTCATTATTTGAATTATATGTACCCTGTTATCCATGTACATTACTACTGGATGAATTCCACTAAAATGTGATGTGTATAATCAAGAGAGTCTAAATCTAATCATCTAGTGACTCTAGTCTGTGTAGTGTACTGTGTGGGCATAGTTTTGGGAGTGCTAAACTAAAGGTGACTGGATGGTATGCACACGTGAGTTGTGACTATTTTCAGTATTTTGAGACCATGTCGTTATGAACTGTAGCAGGATCCACAAAAGAAAGAATTTAGGCCTATTGATCTATTCTAGAGAAATTTATACACTAGACTTTAGTTCTTAAGTAAACCGTAGTATTGGGGGCCGGCAAATTTTTTATAGGGTAGATCTGACTGTATTCTCCCAGTAGTTTAAACTTTAAACTTTAAACCTTTAAATAAAAACATTTTTATACTTTACTACGAACAGTTCAGCAGCCAATTTTAATTAGGCTACAAAAACTACATAAATTTACCAATATAAATCCAATATGAAAAAGCACTGTTGATTTATACACAAAGTATCGCGAATATTCTCAGATCTGAACACACCCTGTATTATAACATTAAGATTAGCATAAAAATCAGTCTGTTAAAAAGTGGTTAACCCAGAACAGTGAATAGTCACAACAAAGACTGCGCAGATGACAAAAATAGAACAGTCCGCCATGACAGGACAAAATTCGAGAAACAACCCAAGATTGGAAGGGATTTCCCTATAGATGTACGCATGAAACCTATAATATATAGCTCTAATTATATGCGTAAAATAAAACCAACTCAGTAAAATATGGTAAAAGCTTACAATACTCACAAAACAGGACACAAAATTAGACAAAACAGGAAAACAGTACCCTGGTAAGCCCAAGCAGGAATGTTTTGCTTATGAGAAGCAACTAACCAATGGGTGTTGGACATTAATCCAACAGCGCCACCTTTGAGCAAATTCAAGGTCATGGGAGTTGCATTTCCCTTATGTCTACATCTGTGGATCATGGGTGCTGAGCCTAACATTACTAACAGTACGTATAGGTCAAACATAGCAAAGGACCACACCATTTTTATTCGTAACACCAAGGGGATGGAGGGGTTGTTGATCATTTGTTTTTATCGGTTAGAATTATAATTTTTTTTAAATCGGCTTTTTTGTTTCTTTTTTTCTAAATTTTACATACGAACGGTGTTTCTTTCAGACTTTTTTTTTACCGGGGGAGGGGAGGGCTTGAATATTTCGGGGGGGGGGGGGGGGGCGGTGAGGACGGACAAAATTTTCCTAGGGGCTTCCTTGACTGGCAAGTAAGCTTATAAAATTGTAATTAGCGAAGATGTCAACACGAACAGTGCAGGCAAACATCCATAACTATATAATTTTGTTATTAAGTGTGACGCAACCTTAGGGTGGAAAGAAGCCTGACATCTTGTGTGGACAACCTTACGTGTTTACAAATGTGTCAAGTGTAGAAGTTAACAAGCAAATTTCCTGAAAAATCACGTTTTATAGTGTTTTTATTTGCGGGAAGGGAGGGGAGGGAAGATAGACCTAGAAATGTTACGAGGGGTATTATAAGGGTATGTTTTTTCCCCCAGACATTTTGCTTTGGGAGCGCTTGAATTTTCAGAAGATCTAATGATGATTGAAGTATATATTTTTTCTATTTAAAAGTTACTGTTTTTCTGTTTCTACCGAGGGTGGAGTGGGGGGTCCAGTATGACTTCCTAGGACAGAAGTCATATGGCGCATAATATGTTGGCACGTAGTACGCAAAGTTTCTTCCAGGCATTTCTTCGGGGGAGGGGGCTTAAGAAAGTCTACCGCACCCCCCCCCCCCCCCCGAACGAAATGGAATTTATATAGAAAATATATACTTTTAACAGTGTCCGCCCCCCCCCCCCCCCGGAGGAAAAAGTCTGGAAGAAACACTGGTATTACGTAAAGGTGTTGGAGGTCATATTATCCGACCCAACAAAACAAGTATGAACCAAGAAGAAGAAAATTAAATGATTGCCTGCAAGAAATGAATGCGCGGGCGTAATTAGACGCCTATTTTCATTAACCGTGTTTAATTGTATGGTATTGCAACCAAGCTTATTTTACGTAACCTTAAGTTAAGTTATATAACCACCCTGGTCTCTCCCAAATAGTTCAAGTACCCCCCCTCCCTCCCGAAGAAAAATAAGTCTAAAAGAAACAAGGTCTGTTGATATAACTGTTTTCATATAATCACAGGCGTAGCGAGGGTGGGGCGGGGGTTGCAAACCGCATCGGATGACACCCGACCTAGCGACGCCACTGCGTACAAAGTATTATACAGAATGCCATCATTGAGTCTTTATGTAATTTTCTTTCTAGCTTAAATTTGACAGATTACTTGCATGTCAGCATAGAACATTTTGTAGTTGGTTATTGCATTAAAATTATGCGTTTACCATTTATCGATACTGTCAAAAAGAGCTCAGTGACAGCCTACAATCCAGCGAGTTTCTTTTAGGCAACTTGTTTGATTATTATAGTTTTCTCTCCTAGAGGGGTTGCTACCCCAGCTAACAAGACTAATCTGCCGGTGGAGGGGGTACAGAGTTTCTTTCAGGCATCTATTCGGGGGGGGGGGGGGGAGATGAAGAATGTCTACAGCACCGGCCCAAACGATATAATGTAAATAGAAAATATACTTTTCACAGTGTCGTCCTCCCCCCCCCCTGCCCCGGAAAATTTCAAGGCCTGGGGGTTCGAACTCGGGATTTTCGGAGTTAGCTATTGTCCATAAATGACGTCACATTCGTAGGGCGAGGGGGGTCCGTAATTTTGAGATTTTGTGTGATGAGGGGGAGGGGGGGGGGGGGTTCAAGTGGTCAGTAGTGTGAGGTCACTTTTTTGCATTATAAAAAAAACTATGTTGGAAAACGAGTTTTAGCCGTTATTTCGCGTTTTAGAAAACGGTTTTAATAAATTGTAATAGGAATTGATCAAAATACTCTCTGTTGACAGAGTTCTGACAAGATTTTGGAAAAATATGTTTTAAGAAAAATTCAACAGCAATTTTGAGGGGGGTTTTGTAGGATGAGGTGTGACGTCATTTTAGGGTGGGGGTCTGGCTTTTTGTGACGACGTGTGACGGAGGGGAGGAGGTCAAAATCGTGCCAAAAAAGCGTGACGTCATGTATGGATGATCCCTCAGCTACCCGAGGCCCTGTACCATTTCTCTAAAATATGTAGTTATTAGCAGGGGCGTAGCGAGGGGGGGGGGTTGCGGACCGCACCGAGTGACACCATGGGGGGTGACACCAAGGCAAAAAATAGGAAAATATATATATATATAAATCGAAAGTTTTGAACGGGGGGGGGGGGGTGCAAATCGAAAAACTTGAGGGGGGTGCATCAAATCGAAAGTTGAGGGGGGGGGGTGCAAATAAAAAAATTTAAAAGTTTGTCCCCGGGAAGGGTCGCTACGCGCTCTGGGGGGGGGGGGGTGACACCATTAAGTGCCGCACCGTGTGAGCACACCCGACCTCGCTACGCCACTGGTTATTAGGTAAACCCGCTGTCTACTATTGGGAGACAACACGGTTTTCGTTGTTCTCGGTTGTTTTCTTTTTTTTTTTTTTTTGCGATTCCTCCTAGAAGAATCTATGACATTCCGGGCGCTTGTGTTTCACTGACAACTGATTTTCTGTTTTTTCACGTTTGTTTCTTGGCCAACCTATTAATTCTTTCTTAGGATTCTTAGTTAATGTATGTGTGTGTGTGTGGAGGGGGGTCACTAGAAATAATGTCACTTTTTTTTTGAACGATTTTTATCTTCCTTCTCCTCGCTGTCACACATCGTCACAAAAAAGCCAGATTCCCCTCTTAAATCACATCACAACGTCACCCCCCCCCCCCCACCTCAAAATTGCAGACGAAATATATTTTTTAAACATTGATTTTTTTTTCTTAAATATTGACCGAGCTCAGTCTACATGGTATTTTTATTATATATCAAATTATCTTACCACTTATTGTTACAGTTCTTCTAAGCACGCGATCGCAGCTAAAATTCAGTTAAAAAAAAATCATGCAAAAAAGTGACGTCAAAAAATTTACGTAGGCCTACTTCACTGTCCCACTTATTAGTGTGACGTCCATTATATGGATCGACCCCGTCTGGTGATTTGTTTGCTGAACTTTTTGTTGTATCAAATAGGGTTGTGCAGGGGAAGGGAATCAGCATCAGAGGCGTAGCGAGGGTGGGGGGGTTGTGGACAGCACCGTGGTGACCACCCATTTAGGGGGGGGTGGTGTGACACCAAGGCGGCAAAAAATAGTAAAATACATAGAGAAGAAATTTGAGGGTGGTGGGTGCAAATTGAAAGTTTGAGGGGGGGGTGGTGCAAATCGAGAAATTGAAAGTTTTGTCCCGAGAAGAGTACGCTACGCTTCTGAGGGGGGTGACACCCGACCTCGCTACGCCACTGATCAGCATCATTTATCTTTTCCTTTCTTGACACAATTGCACAATGGGGGCAGATAAAGTAAGAGCTCATCTGTTGCAATGACCTCAGAATAGTGTCGTTAGCACTATTGGTTTGTAGCAGGGGAAGGAATCATCATCATTATCTTTTCCCGTTTGTGCCAAATACACATGGGGACAGCTGGGTGGACTCGGGGACGAACTATAACATACTCAAACCCGAACTCGAGACTGTGGTTACAGCAGTTGTGTGCTCTACTATCTAACCATGCCTTCCCATTTGGGTGGTATTCTAGTTTGGGTGGTGTTCTAGTTTGGGTGGTGTTCTAGTTTGGGTGGTGTTCTAGGTTTGGGTGGTGGTCTAGTTTGGGTGGTGGTCTAGTTTGGGTGGTGTTCTAGTTTGGGTGGTGTTCTAGGAACGTTAAAGCTGCCTTTATTATTGTCAGGGACCTATCAGAGCTGGATGTACTCAAGGACATCACAAGTTCAAACAGAGATCCAAACTGGAGACCTTCAGGCTAGTAGCCAAATACTCTACCATTCGACCAAATGATATACACATATGTTATTTCCAACATGTGTGCTAAATCAATATTTTTTAAAAACAGAATCCACTGTATTTTCCCAGCAGTAAACAAAAGGTTATTCAACAACAAATAAAACTAAAAAAAAAAGTTTAAAAATATGGCAACAATTATTATTTATATATATTGACAGCCAAACAATTCGTCTCATTAACAAAAAACAAGTTATTGAATACATTATAACAAAAGATTAACTGAATTGTGTTTTGTTGTATTTTTGTAGCAAAAACAGAAAATAATCTATGTACAAAATACTGAATATTGGTTATATTTTTAACATACTACTGAAAAATATATAAGCAATTTGTAGAGTTGGGTTTATTTACAATCAACACTACTTTTTTTTTTAAATTTGATTGTTACAAAAAATATGTATTGGCCTACTTAACAATGTACAAATATTCAGGAAAAAAAGTCCTTTATATTCTTTCCTAGTAGTTTTTTTTTAACTATGCTAAATTTAAATTTTAGATTTGTTTAAAATGTGTTTTTTTAAAGAGTGGCTCTGTTCTTTATTAAAATTTGACTGATATGCTTACTGTAAATTAGCAGAGTTTCTGTTTAAATTGCTATTACCGTAAATTACAATGTTATATGATCACTATTCCTTATAATTATACTAAGTTGTATTCCTTTTACATACTTTATGTATGCTTTAAAAAGGCATTAAATGACTTCTATAGAAGTTCTATACTAAACGTATTCCTTTGCAATTTTTTTTTGTTAGTTTTTACCATAGATCACAAAATGTGTTTTCAAAGTACTTAATCCCATTGAACTACATGCTCTGTGAGAGGGTATTTAAGTAAGAGTTAGTGATTTTTATTTCATCACTATACCATTGATTTAATACAACAAAATTTAACTTTTCTAAACAAGTAGGCACTATAATGTTTTGATTATTACATTCTGTACTTCTTCAAAATACCAGTTAAGAAAAAAATACTTTTCAAATATTCAGATACACACATCCCTACAAGGGTATTAATTTTATACTCATTAGTACTTTTTTTTAACACTGTGGAAATGACCCTGACATATTAAACGAAAATAAGGCTTTGTCAATTGAGGTGAGGAGGGGTCGGCGTGGTCAAGTCGGTAAAGCTCATGGTTGCTAAACGGAAAAGTCTCGAGTTCGAACCCTCAGGCAGATGAGGCTCGTTAGCTGGGGACAGCCACTCTTCTAGGAGAGACAACTCCAAAATCAAACAACTGCTGCCTTGTAGTTTGTTCTTGGTTGGAAAAAGGCTATGGAAGCAAATCCAAAAAGAAAAGCAGGCTAAAATCGGGGTAAATGGCCTCAATGGCTCATAACCAGTTGACACGTAAACCTTAATTGTGATGGAAGCATGGTCGAGACGGCAAAGCTCATGGTTGATAAATTCAAAAAAAGTCTCGAGTTCAAACCCTCTGGCAGATAAGGCTCGATCCCTCCCAACACTAAAAATTAAGAACGAAGAAGAAGAAGAAGAATTGAGGTGAGCATCTTTACCATGGTATTCTGAAAAAACAACAGTAGGTCCAGCAATACTTGACTTCAAATGAGCATCATAGCACAATATATTATTTATATTAAAAAGAAACATGAATAAAACATAACAAGATTTAGTTACTAGCTATTACAAAGTTGTTTTTTTTGGAAAACTTAAAACAATGTACTTCAGCACAATTTCATTTGTACTGATACATTTTGAAACCCTTAAACATAGTGATGAAAAGTAATTATTTTATGAAAAAAATATTTATTTTAATTAATTACAGCGGTCGATAGGTTTGGGATCGTCAATGCGGGCATCGTTGAGATGGATATCATAGCCATCATCGTTACAGGTGGCAGATTTTCTAATACACATTTTCGGCACACTGAGTTATACTGTTGTCCTCCATTACATTTGCTTACTAGAGGGGTATCTGCAATAGAAAATATAGTAATTAGTAAGTCAAGTTCCCTTTTTGAACCATATGTCCATGAGACGAAATAAGTAGAATGAGCTCATCCGGGGCGTATCATATGCCGCTATTTAGTTGTTTTATTTTTCTACTTTTCCGTACTTCATAGTTAGTGAATTCGACACTACCCTCCTTCCATTCCCCCCCCCCCCCCAGAAGCCGTCCGTGACGACAGTTGACGGACGACAATGAAAAGATCAAGCAGAACTTCTTACCTCTTAGTTTCAAATAGTTTAAAAGCTAAATTATCCGCCCCTAATAGCCATTACTAATTATTAATTCGACGCGGCTCTACGATTATAAACATTCAGGGTGAACGTTAGCTCACAAGAATGGTGGGAGTGGGGGTGGTAGCTATATGCCTAGAGAGCGGGGGAGTAACGGTGTGCGTTTACATGGTGTCGCGCATGATCCCCATGAAGAGAGTTATATATATATATATATATATTTATATATATATATATATATATATATATATATATATATATTATATATATATATATATATATATATATATATATATATATATATATATATATATATATATATATATATATAGATTCATCTGTTTCTGTGACCTCGCCTATAAAGGGATAGTGTGGTTAGAATATGCTCAGCCGTCTTTACTTTTTAGGTGCCTATCAGAGCAGTGTGGACTCAGGGATGTTCAACTGAACTGAACCTGGATTCGAACTCAGGACTTTAAGGCTAGCAGTATATTATAGTGCTTTATTAGTAGGCCACGTCGTTCCATAATAGAAAATATGGTACTGTGATATATTTTAAGTTTTTAATGACTTCTCCGCTTAAAATAATGTTCAATTTAAAATTTAAATTAAATTGTATTTGTTATTAGTGTAGGGATATCCACATTTTAATTGAAATTTTATGTTTAGTATGGTAATTTTTTTTTTTAATCATACAAACACATAAACATTTGCCAGCTGAATGTCAATAGTTTTTAAGAAAAAAATTTAATTAGCCTTCCCCTCATAGGACAGATGGTATGCTGTGAAATTTTTCATTGGGCACACGCTAAAACAAGGGAAGGGAAGAAAGCAGGACAGAGAAAATCAAACCAAATCTGACATTATGGATATCTTTCTCTCCACTCTGCCACTTAAGTCACACATCAATTTGACAAAATTTAGCATTTTGTTTTACTAAAATTTTTTGGGGGCAAGTCCTTAGACTCCACATTATTGAATGAAGTAGATTTCAAATACTTTTTTAACTCTATGTATAAAGAGGTGTTGAGGTCAGTGGTATGTCTAGCCATTAATTCACTCAACAACAGTTTGATCATTTATTAGTTAGCTCTTTGTTCCATTTGGTTGTAGAAACCCACAAGAGTTTTAACTCAATCCGTCCCATGAGCCGCGAGATGCGGCTTGAGCCAGCTTCACCGTAGGCCCGCGAGCCGCAAGGTACGGCTCAACACCGCTAATGTTTGTTTCTTTAACAAGTCATTTAACATGTAAAAAACCTACATTCTTTAACTCACAATTATCTTTATTTACTACTATAGAAATTTCATTTCTGTTCATTTTGATGTATAATACATAAATCTGGTTAGAAAAACATAGGAGCTATAATTGTTTAAGTAGGCGAGGGCTGTGTAAAAAAAATTGGGTCACGGAAATAATGAGGTCAGGAGGTGGTATAGAAAGAGTTAAAAGGAACACAATTTTGAGCTATTTTTTCTATCTAGGTGACAGTGAAGACAGATGTTAGTGTGCACTAAAGTCTTGAACTCGAATCCTGGATTGGAAACTAAGATGTCCCAAGTCCATCCAGCTCTGACGGAAACGGATTTATGTTAGAGAGAGTAACGGTGGTTGGGCCACACTATCCCATGACATACTGAACAGTGGCGTAGGCAGGGTGGGTTAGGGGGGTCATAACCCCCCCCCATAGACCCCTCAGTATATATATAAAAAGTATGAAGGGGGGGGGGCAAATCGAAAGTTTGAGGGGGGGGGTGCAAATCGAAAGTTTGTCCCCGGGTAATAATTGGAACCCTCCCCTTGAGACGATCCTGGCTACGCTACTGATACTGAAGTCACTAAACAGATGATCCCTACAACATCTGCCTTCTGAACCACCAGGTGCAGGTGCGAAGAGTAAAAAAAAATTCTGTAACTTGGCTATACAAAATGTAATTTAGAACAGGTAATGGTAAAATAAAACATTTCTCTTACTTTCGCAACACATAACATAATGGTTGCATCCTTTTCTACATGAAGGGTATTTTCCATCAGTTTTCCCTTGACATGTCTCATTACAACCTGAAAAAAGTAGAAATTTTGTAAACTTCACAAGTAGAAGATTGAGATATTTCACAACTGTATCTTTTATTTCATAGTACATATGTTTATGTAGAATAAAAGAATTAGTAAAATGTATTTTAAAATTTTTAAAAATTTAACTGAGGGGAAGTTTATTCAGATAATAATATGGCTCCACAGTCTAAAACAGGGGTCTCCAAATTACGGCCTGTGGGCCGCATCTGTCCTCTCATCCGGCCCGCCGAGATCTTTTTGTCCATGGAAAAAACTTTTGTTGGTGATGGCTGAGGAAGTTTGCCCAGAAAAATCAAAGACATGCCTGGAAGAAATTGGCCCCCGAACTGAAATTTGATAGTTAATGCGGCCCTCGGACTGAAAAGTTTGGAGACCCCTGGTCTAAAACACCATTGGATGATTGCGCATTGGAAATCCAAGCACAAAACCTGGGCCTTAAGTCGAGAAGAGACAGATGTTGCATCTGTATAAGACCCTCTCTCTCCACACAGCTAATGGACCCTAGGGACACGACATTACCTGTACCAGAGGCGTATCAGGGGGTGGGGATCGCACCGGGTGACACCATTTAGGAGGATGACACTAAGGTAAAAAATAGCAAAATATATAGAGAAAAATTTGAGGGGGGGGGGGTGCAAATCGAAAATTGAAAGTTTGTCCCCAAGAAGGGTGCTAAGCCTGTGGGGGGGGGGGGGGGGTGACACCATTAAGTGCCGCACCGGGTGACACCCGACCTCGCTACGCCACTAACCTGTACAAGTTGGAATCATCAGTGTTGCAGGGTTGCTGAAAGGAAACCAGAATTAGTAACCCTATGGCCTAAGGGGCTCCACTCCTGTTTCATGTAGGAGTTTTCTCTCCTAGATGGGTTGCTGTTCCCAGCGGACAATATGTACTAAATGTAATAACTAATAATAAGATATGACAATATTAGAAATTATGGGGATGGTTTGTTAGATGGTAGAGTTTTCATCTGCTAAGCCAATAGCCTAAAGTTAGTTCCCAGGCTGTTATCTGTCGAACATCCAAGAGTATGCCCAGCTCAGATGGGTACCAGACACATGATAGGGAAATAAAGGCAACTGGGCATTGTGCTGACCATATTATTTCTCACATGTCCGAGGTCCTCAAAACAGAGGAACTCTATTTCATCTGTTTAATTTCTCTTGGGCACAAACAGAAAAACATGATGATGATTAGAAATTATTATCTATAAATGTATTCATAGTATCAAAAAATGAATTTTCTATCTCATACTCTCTATTCTTGCATGAGACACTAGCCTACCTGCAACACACTGGTCTGAACAATCTCTGGAAGAATTATTTCTGGTGGTTGGCGAACAGAGAGGTAAATTCTGGTCTTCATAGCTAGATTTGACTCTAAGCTGGTAACTTCTGCTTTTGTTGGTTGCGCAGTCACATGGGTCTCTTATGTTTTCCCATTCTCCCTGAGCTTTTAGGGTAAAAAAATAGAAAATTATAATGATCATTGATATGATTTTTACTCAATGGATGTATGCTAATTGATATAATTATCTTGTACAAATGGAAATAAGGTTTTACTAAATCGACTGTTAATGGTAATTGATATATCTTGTACAGAAGTAAATAATTTGTTACTCAATGGACTGTAAATGCTAATTGATGTGCAGGAAGAGATCAAAGGCATTACTGCTGGATAGTGCAGTATCATAGTGCTAACCACATAGTCACTTCATAAGCATTATTTATGAACCATACTTAGTTATAAAGCCAGGAAATGTATTAATTTTAATCAATGTGAAATACCCCCCCCCCCCCCAAAGAAACAGCAAAAAAATAATAATCAAAAAATGAAAAGGACTAGAATATACAGGCTAGTTTATTTTTAATCAATTAGAGCTACTGTGACAGTAATTTTCAAAGTTAGTTAATTTTTACCCCACCCTTTCTTGATTGATTATCAATATCCATTAGTAAATTTTGTATTAATGAATTTTTCAACAATCTAATTACTGCAAGATTTAGAAGTTGTAAGGGTGCAGTCCTTTCTCTCCGTCCAATTCTCACAAGTTTTCAGACATTTAGGGTTCTGTAAGTTTTTGGCAGGCACGTGGCACTCTCTAGTGCGAGTTCGATAAGGAGGAGATCCATACAGACAGTGAGACCAGGCGCCCCATTCTTTCCAGATTATCCCTTCTGAAAAAGAAGCAGACATAAAAATAAGGATGGGCAAGCCAAGAGCAGTCTTCAACCAACCTAAAAAATGTTTAGTGTTCAGGAGATTTAACCCTTGGAATAAAAATCTTGATCTTCAACAATCATACTAGTAAAACCTGTTTTAATCTATGGGGCTGAGATATAGAGAATAACTGCCTCAAATAAGAAGAAAATTTAATCATCTATAAACTCATGCCTCAGAAAGATCCTTCAAATTCGCTGGCCTAAAACCATCAGAAATGAGGTTCTATGGCAAAAGACAAACTGCCAGCTGAGGAAGAGATCTTCCAGAGAAAATGGAAATGGATTGGCCAAACACTCAGGAAGACTTAATACAGCATAACAATACAGGCCTTCACCTCGTATACAGAGGCAGACCAAGAAAGACCTGGAAGAAGACATTGAGAAGATTGGATACACCTGGGGACAATTGGAGAGACTAGCCCAGTACAGAGATGCCTGGAAATCTTTTGTCAGCAGCCAACGTCCTCTTAGGGGTGACATGCTAAATTAACCTCTTCTGAAAAAAGTAATATTTAAACACTGTGGGGGGGGGGGGGGAGGGAAGGGAGAGATTGGATGGATGGATGGTACAGCACTCAATTTCTAACCAAACCGTTTTAAATTAATTTTCTGAGAATACATATTTGAAGCTCGGTGTGGTTGAGTCGATAAAGCTCATGGTTGCTAACTGGGGACAACAACTCTTCTAGGAGAGACAACTCCAAAATCAAACAACTGCTGCCTTGTAGTTTGTTCTTGGTTGAACAAAAGCATATCCAAAAAAAAAAAGGAAGACTGAAATTGAAGTCAATGGCCAATATGGCGTATAACAAGTTGACACAAAATACTTAATTGTGTTAGAGGGAATCCTTTCCAACACTAGAATTTAGAACAAGAAGGAGGAAAGATATGTTAGCCATTACTGTACCAAAAGAACTCTGATTAGCATCTGATTAAAATCTTCTCATGTGCAAAGGTCTAAAAGGTAAACTTTAAAAAATTATCTTTTACATCTTTTACTGTCCGCCCAGTTTATTAATAGAAAACAGATTTTAAAAAAAGAACTTAATTGGATTTCTTTATTATTAACATCTATAACCAACAAATACATTATAAATATAAGTTTAATATATGGAGAGTTTAGTCTAGAAAACATGTCAGATTTGACTAATTAATTAATAACTACAAGGCCAAAGCAAATAAATCAACTGTAAAACAAAAAATTAATTACCACAACAATTTTCCTTTTCCTCATAATCTCCATCGCAATATATTTTTGGGCAGTCGGACGGATTACTGTCAGCAAAACAGAGTCTTGTTTTCTTCCTTTGAATGGTTTCATAGCCTTGTTTTTCACAATTTCCCCATTCACTCCAATCACTCCAGGTTCCAGTATCTGAAATTAAATTGTAATAATTTTATTCTAGCATACATCACAGAGGATAGAACTATAGCCAGTGATAGTAGGGGGAATGGAGTGACCTAAGGGGAAGAGAGCTAGACTGCTAACCCAAGTTAGTCTCGAGTTTGAATCCGGGTGCAAGTCAGTAGAATGTCCCTGAGTCAACCCAGCTCTGATGGGTACCTAACTCAACTAGGGAAAGTAAAGGTGGCTGGACATATTGCAGAGGTTATGGAAACAGGTGAACTCTACTTCACTTGTCCCATTCCCCGTAAGTTAGAAAAGGGATCTTTACTTACTTTGCGTTGGTGTTTTGCCGAGGTGAACTCTACTTCAACTGCCTATTGGATTGCTAGGTTTAAAGAAGATTCTTTACTTTAGCTAAAAGATGACAGTTTGTTTCCCAGTCTTGATGTCCTTGAGTGAACCCAGATATATCGCAACGATCGTCTTTTCCCTTTTGTACCCAAGACACATAAAGCAGATGAAGTAGAGTTCATCTGTTTCAATAACCTCGGAAAACATGGAGATAGTGTGGTCTGCACTATGCTAGCTGTCTTGATTTCCCTAGCATGATTCAGGTGTCCATCAGAGCTAGTGGGATCTGGGACGTCCTACAGTTGGGACCGAACTCAAGACTGTCCGGTTAGCAGTTGTAAGCTCTACCATTTGTCCATACTGTCCCAGTTATATCTCAATGTCCCAGAGTAAGCCCAGTTGTACTGAGTACCTGGCCAGAATTGGGGAATGCATATGTTGCTGATTATTTTCCAGACCTATACGTTAACTTCACATACAGAGATCCATAGCCCCGAAAACAATTCTCAAACCTCCATACAGCAACTGTGCGAAATGTCCAAAACAAAAAAACCTAGATTCTGTAAAAACTGCTAAATGATAAACGCAACAAAGCAATGACAGCTGTGGTTTCTTGACCTCACTTCAATCATTACATCAACTGTTTGCCTTTGAATGAGTGGACACAACAACAAACTGGTCTTGTCATGAGTAGCTTGTTTTTTCATGAGTAGCTTTTTTTCTCTTATTCAAAGTAGAGAGGATGTATTGTAATATTGCAAAAAATTTAAATCTTAATGTTTTACAACTCCTTGAGTCAGAAAAATTTAGTTTTGCAATTTTGTCTGTATGTCTGTCTGTGTGTGTGTGTCGAACATAACAATTGAATTGTATCAAAGTTGTAGCTCTGCATAAACTTCTGAGCATCATAACCGGTTGTGGTACTTACTCTACTTCCCATTCCTTAAAAGCAAATAACTTGAGTACCATTTATGTTACGTCTATTCTATTTAAAAAACATAATATATAATAAAGCTTAAGGGAGATCACTCAGCTTTTTTAAATGAATAGATTATTTTTTTATGAGTAGCATGTTTTATTATGAGTATCTTGATTTTCATGAATACCTCTTTTTTTATGCATAGCTTGTATTTTATGAGTAGCTAGTTTTTTTACGAGTATCTTGTTTTTTATGAATAGCTCTTTTTATATATAGCTTGTTTTTTTCTGAATAGCTTGTTTTTTTTAGTACCTTGTTTTTCTGAGAGGCTTAGCTGTTAAGAGTAGATGATTTTATTTTTAAGTGACACTTACCACATTTGCAAAGCTCACTCCCAATATCGGGTCCAACACATGTCAAATGCTGACAGTTTGGTTGACTGTCCGATGGCGCATAGCAAGTGCGGCTCTTTGTTCGTCTGATAGTCCCATCAGACTGGAATTCACAGAGTGACCACTGGCTCCAGATGTTCCACGCAGGATTCACTAAAACAATACATTTTAAGGAAGACTAAAGGATTTATAGTCAGGTGTTCCACTAAGGATTCACTAAAACACAATACAGTTTAAAGAAGACTAAAGGATTTTTAGCCAGGAGTTCCATTCTGGATTCACTAAAAAACAATAGTTTAAGGAAGACTAAAGGATTTTTAGCCAGGAGTTCCACTCAGGATTCACTAAAAACAATACATTTTAAGGAAGACTGGATGATTTTAAGTCAGGTGTTCCACTCCGGATTCACTAAAAACAATACATTTTAAGGAAAACTAAAGGATTTTTAGCCAGGAGTTCCACTCAGGATTCACTAAAAAAACAATACATTTTAAGGAAGACTAAAGGATTTTTAGACTTTGGCTAGTATGGGACATTAGAAATTTCAGGGGGTGTCGGCATGGTCGAGTCAGTAAAGCTCATGGTTGCTAAACCAAAAAGTCTCAAGTTCGAGTCTTGAGTTTGAACCCTCAGGCAGATGAGGCTCATTAGCTGGGGACAGACACTCTTCTAGGAGAGACAACTCCAAAATCAAACAACTGCTTCCTTATAGTTTGTTCTTGGTTGGACAAATGCTATGGAAGCAAATCCAAAAAGAAATGCAGGCTGAAATCAGAGTCAATGGCCTCAATGGCACATAATCAGTTGACACATATACTTAAGTGTGTTCAAGGAGATCCCTTCCAACACTAAAATTATGAACAAAGAAGAAGAAATTTCTGGTAAGTAGTTTTGGAGGTGGCTGTGACTTTTGGAGTTATGTGAAGATGAGCTAAATGGTGGAGTATTAACTTATTAAATGTGTCTTAGCATACATATGTTTTGCATAAAAAATTGAAATGGTGTTTATTAGAAATGTTTAAATAGAATTGATTTCAGTATGGACCAGTTGTGAGTTGGGGTGGGGGGGGGGGGGGGGTGTGAATTTCAGTAAAATTAGAAGAGCATCTTTTACTAAACACCACTAAAACTAAAGAAGGTGTGGTTTAAAAGCTGATTCCAATAAGATGAGTTTAAAATGATAAAATTATGGAAAATATGTTATTCAATTAGTCATATTTTTTTTAATAGAAATCATTATATGCACCATTTAATAAATTAACATACATTTTAAAAAAATGAAAACAAACTAATAAAGGAATTGCGAAAGTCAATCTTTTTTTTGGTTGTTTAAAATTTTAATTGATTAGGAAATTTCCCAAAATGCAACCAAATTCTGTTAGTTTTAATAAAAGAAAATTACTAACCACAAGGATTGCAGGTGTTTAAGCAAGGCTGTGTCTGCTGATCCTCTGAACTATTTCTGCTGTTGAAACAGCCATGAAGTTGACATGCGGGAGAACCCAAATCACCTCGACTGAGCTGGCACCAACGATGTCTGCTTTGAACTTCTGCTCTGTTGGTCTGTGGGCATTCATCCCAAGGTGTCCATGCAGTCCATGATGGGATAACTGTGTACAAAAATAAAATGTAGCATACTTGATTTTTAGGAACTAATTCTAAAAAAGTAGTTTTTTTAAACATTATATATATATATATATATATATATATATATATATATATATATATATATATATATATATATATATATATATATATATATATATATAAACTTTCTGAATAAAGGACTGAGTGATTTATGTGACAAATAAGTTAATGAGTCAAGAAATAGTCTAATCTGCAAACTTAAATTCTTTACACAAAAAGATGTAATGTGTATCAGGTATAAGGATACTAAAGCTTAACTTCAAAAAGTTTTTTTTTTCAAAAAGCATTACCGATGTATGAAAAGCATTACCGATGTATGACAAAAAAAGATGCGTTAGGTTGTTAGTATTATAATGTAGTTTTAGTGTTATGGTTAAAAAAGGGTTAAATAGCTATGATAGTAATTTGATTAGGGTTTGTGTTTAGAGTTAAAATGGACAATAACAAATATTAAGTTAACTATCAATTATTTAACATTGCATTTTAAAAAAGATTCAATTATTGTGGACACTGGTATGAAACATCAATGTTACACTTGTGTAGAACTAAGCGTGTAAAACACAAACGCAGTGTGTGTACTCCATTAGCACGTAGTAAACATACCACAGCAAGGCTTCAAGTTACATAACATATACTCCATATGGTCCCCAACACAGGTCAGTTCCCTTTCACATCCAGGAGGCTGGGTTTTGCATTCTCTGGTTCTATATTTTTATAAGATATATATATATATATATATATATATATATATATATATATATATATATATATACATACATTATACATAAATGTAAAAAAGTTAAATGTTATATATATATATATATATATATATATATATATATATATATATATATATATATATATATATATATATATATATTATATATATATTTATATATTTATATATTATAATATTATGAACACAATATGATATAAATATTATATATATAATTATATAGTATAGGCTTATATATATTTTTATTATATATAGATACTAGATACATCTACATTATATATTGTAATGTTGTATACATTATATATTATTATAATATTTAATTATATATTATATATGTATATGATGATAAAACAGTACAAAAAATAATCCTGAAGACAAAAATAGTATTTTATTTGCTTGTGTTCTGCTTAATGCCCAGATCACGACTCATGTTGACAACACATTTCACAAATAACGTTACAGGGGCACTACTCAAACAAATTTACTTGGCATCATTGTGCTGGTTATCTCCCCTGTATATTTGATACACTACACATACAGATTTAGTGTTTTGACTAATACTCAGTGATAGAAATCGTTTCAATATATTCTAACTTGATTCCAAAATGTTTAATTTTGTAAATTTATATTTAGAAAGAGTAAATAAAAAAAAAATAAAATAAAATGTATCAGTACTATCAGTATCAATTCTTTCTTTACTTAAAAAAATAATCTTATTTGAACTCCCAGTTCTTTAGCTATTATCTCTCACACACAAAGAAATTAGTTCCAGTGAGTAAATAATATAGGCTAGCTATAGCATTCAAAAGAAAAAAACCTCAGAAAAATGAAATATCAACATTACCTGTTTCTGCAACCACTGCCACAATCTTTATTTGTATCTGGGTCTTTATAACCAATAGTGCTCGTACACTGTGTCCATGGGCTCCACTCACCCCAAGATACATCTGAAATTTTTTTTTATATAAATGTTTATACATGTTGGGGATGGCGTGGCCTAGTGGTAGAGTGCTAGACTGCAACCCAAAAGTCTCAAGTTCAAATCTGGTTTCAATTAAGTAAAATGTCCACTCAGCTCTGATGGGTAACTATCTCATGTTAAGGAAAGCAAAGGTGGCTGGAAATAGTGCTGAACATACTATCCCTTCATATGCCAAAGTCCCTGAAATAGATGAACTCTACTTCATCAACCCCCAATGTGTCTTTGGGCATGAATGGGAAAAGATGATATACATGTCAGTATCATGCAGTGCATGTCAATGTCATGCAGTGCATGTCAATGTTATGGAGTGCATGTTGGTGTAATGCAATACAGTTGCTTGGCTAGTCCTATAACACTCAAATAAAACACAGTACTAAATGTTGTCAAACTGGTATATGATGTCTACATCATCAGTTGCCAATACTTATTTAATCCCCCCTCCCACTTGCTGCCAACTAATATGCTTCGAACACTTGTTGAAGTGGATATGGAGAAAACTATTGAAACAAGCTGATTTCTTTAAATGCTCTATTTAGTAAAATAACCATGCAAAAAAGATGGGGATCTAAGAAAATCTCCTCCATGACCAAATGCAGACTTTTCAAAAGTAATGTCCTTAGTGTTCTACTATATGGCAGTGAATACTGGAAATTAAACAATTGCCACCAGAAGATCACTGGACTGTTTTCAAACTAAGTGCTTGGGAAGAATAAAAGGCATTCACTGGCCTAACAATATCTCCAATAATAATAAATTACTAGAAGAGATGAAAATGGAAGCAGTTTCCAAAATAATAAAACAAAAAAGAAGATGGCGCTTGATGGGGCACTTCTTAATCATGAATCCAGATGAGATTGTAGGAATGGTGCTTAACTGCATGCCTCAAGGAAAAAGAAAACAGGGAAGGCCAAGGGAGATATAGAGGTGCACGGAGTACAAGCAGCTGGCAAAAGCAGAACTGTCTTGGGGGACTGCCAGGAAAATGGCAGGTGACCAACAAAAATGGAGGAAGCTTTCTGTGGCTGCCCCATGTGCAGTGTTTCTTTCAGACATTGTTCTCACTCAGGGGGGCACTTAACTTTGGAGGGTGGGGTGGGGAGTGGACTAAATTTTTTGGTGAGGGGGCATACACTCACTAGTTTAATATATATATTTTCTTTAAAAACAATTTAATTCAGGGGCCGGTAGATGAGTTTCAGAGGGTGGCACAGCCCTACACCCCCCCCCCCCCCCCGAAAGAGATTCCTAAAAGAAACCGTTGCCCATGTGTCTTGGGCAGAAAAGGGAAAAGAAGAAGATGATGATTTAGCAAAATTCTTACGGCAGCAAGTCTCAACTTGATGATTGCCCCCAAAACAAGGTTGAGGACACATTGGTTTATCAATGTGGATTTGGTCGGCTTCACAGGCTCTCCATCTTGTGTGGGTAGGATGTTTTGAGTCATTGGTGCAGTTTGTCCACTCACCCCAAGCACTCCATACTCGTTCCTCTTGTAAAATTAATTTGCAAAAGAAAAATCATAAAAAGGTATAATTTGTCAAATTTAAACTTGAGAAATTTACCATTTAAAAAAAGATAAATAATTGGTCTTTTTTTAGTTTTTTTTTATGTTAATACTAACCTAATAATAAATTAGGGTAATCGTGCAAATAAAAAAAATCACTATCATGTTTACAATACTGAAATACTTGTATGAATAATATTTTTTTTTAGATTTGAACACTAGGATAATGAGAATTCACCTATTTTTTCTCACAAAGCCCCTAACAGTCTTTGCCAAAAACTGCTAGGGACCTTATGAGAATCATAGGTGAATTTTGATTTGTAGTTGGCCCTATTTGTAGGCTATAGACTTAGGGTCTGTGGCATAACTAACCCCCATTTCCCCTCACCCCCTTGAAAATACATATCATACTTATATCTTTGCCTATCCCTCACTAGCTCCCTATAACTAATGTACTAACTTTAATGCTAAACCTATTACTAATCATATCCATAACCTATTATTAACCTATCTCTAACCATAACGCTTTTTCTACTCCTACCCCGATCCATATTCCTACTACTTTCCCTAACCCTTACTAATATCACTATTAGTTAAGGATCAATTAGTAATTAACCAAGGGTGAGGGGGGTGGGGGTGGGGGGCAGATTATGAGAGGGAAATGACCTGGGGGTAATTGACAGAAAGGGGGGGGGGGGAATGTAATGTCCTGCTTCCTAAGCCTACTTGATTTAAAATTTCTGTTACATATTATTCTGAATTAAAAAAAAGATACTGATGCTAGCATGAATGAACAAGCCACTTACTGCAACAATCACCAGGCCCACATTTATCAAACTCCCTTGCAGTCAATCATGCAAGCAAGCCACTTACTGCAACAATTATCAGGCCCTTCCCCTTGCAGTCAATCATGCAAGCAAGCCACTTACTACAACAATCACCAGACCCTTCCCCTTACAGTCAATCATGCAAGCAAGCCACTTACTGCAACAATCACCAGACCCTTCCCCTTACAGTCAATCATGCAAGCAAGCCACTTACTACAACAATCATCAGACCCTTCCCCTTACAGTCAATCATGCAAGCAAGCCACTTACTACAACAATCACCAGGCCCTTCCCCTTACAGTCAATCATGCAAGCAAGCCACTTACTACAACAATCATCAGGCCCTTCCCCTTACAGTCAATCATGCAAGCAAGCCACTTACTGCAACAATCATCATGCCCTTCCCCTTACAGTCAATCATGCAAGCAAACCACTTATTGCAACAATCACCAGACCCTTCCCCTTACAGTCAATCATGCAAGCAAGCCACTTACTACAACAATCATCAGACCCTTCCCCTTACAGTCATTCATGCAAGCAAGCCACTTACTGCAACAATCACCAGACCCTTCCCCTTACAGTCAATCATGCAAGCAAGCCACTTACTACAACAATCACCAGGCCCACAGTCCTTAAACTCCAGGCCCTTGCCCTTGCAGTCAATCATGCAAGCAAGCCACTTACTACTTACTACAACAATCACCAGGCCCTTCCCCTTACAGTCAATCATGCAAGCAAACCACTTACTACAACAATCACCAGGCCCACAGTCCTTAAACTCCAGGCCCTTCCCCTTGCAGTCAATCATGCAAGCAAGCCACTTACTGCAACAATCTCCAGGCTCCTCCCCTTACAGTCAATCATGCAAGCAAGCCACTTACTACAACAATCACCAGGCCCACAGTCCTTAAACTCCAGGCCCTTCCCCTTGCAGTCAATCATGCAAGCAAGCCACTTACTGCAACAATCACCAGGCCCACATTCCTTAAACTCCAGGCTCCTCCCCTTGCAGTCAATCATGCAAGCAAGCCACTTACTGCAACAATCACCAGGCCCACAGTCCTTAAACTCCAGGCTCCTCCCCTTGCAGTCAATCATGCAAACAAGCCACTTACTGCAACAATCACCAGGCCCACAGTCCTTAAACTCCAGGCCCTTCCCCTTGCAGTCAATCATGCAAGCAAGCCACTTACTGCAACAATCTCCAGGCTCCTCCCCTTACAGTCAATCATGCAAGCAAGCCACTTACTACAACAATCACCAGGCCCACAGTCCTTAAACTCCAGGCCCTTCCCCTTGCAGTCAATCATGCAAGCAAGCCACTTACTGCAACAATCACCAGGCCCACATTCCTTAAACTCCAGGCTCCTCCCCTTGCAGTCAATCATGCAAACAAGCCACTTACTGCAACAATCACCAGGCCCATAGTCCTTAAACTCCAGGCTATTCCCCTTGCAGTCAATCATGCAAGCAAGCCACTTACTACAACAATCACCAGGCCCACAGTCCTTAAACTCCAGGCTTTTCCCCTTGCAGTCAATCATGCAAGCAAGCCACTTACTGCAACAATCACCAGGCCCACAGTCCTTAAACTCCAGGCCCTTCCCCTTGCAGTCAATCATGCAAACAAGTCACTTACTGCAACAATCACCAGGCTTAAACTCCAGGCTATTCCCCTTGCAATCAATCATGCAAGCGCTGTTGCTTGAGTCCACCCAACTTATGCTGGGGAAAGTAAAGGCAGCTCTTCATGATCTGAAGTGTAGAAACATATGAACACTACTTGATCTGCCCCCTATGAATTGTTAGGTATGAAAAGGCAACTACTTTTAATTTAAATAGGCCTAGATCTACATACAAAAAAATTTGATGAAAAAACTTCAAAATAAAAATGGAATAAAGATTTACTGTTAGGAAAAAATAAAAATAAACTTCTTTATCTAATTTTCATTTTTAAGGAGTGAAGGAGTCTAATCATAAAACAATTAAAAATCAGTGTCTCTAGTCGTCTTAAAGTGTATGAATTTTTAGGACAGTTACTGGGTCGGTAAAGCTCATGGTTGCTAAACCGAAAAGTCTCGAGTTCGAACCCTTGTGCAGATGAGGCTCGTTAGCTGGGTACAGCCACTCTTTTAAGAGAGACAACTCCAAAATCAAACAACCGCTGCCTTGTAGTTTGTTCTTGGTTGGACAAAGGCTATGGAAGCAAATCCAAAAAGAAAAGCAGGCTGAAGTCCGAGTTAATGGCCTCAAAGGAGCATAACCAGTTAACACATGGCCTCAAAGGAGCATAACCAGTTAACACATATACTTAATTGTGTTGGAGGGGATACCTTCCTACACTAAAATTAAAAAGGAAGAAGAAGGACAGCTACTGTTTACCTATTCAAGTGTCATATCTAGCTAATTCACAGCTTACTTCAAATTGCAGGTAGAACAATATTGTGTGTACTTGCCTGCTCCAGAACAGCCATATCGCAAGATGTTGATGTATTCATTGGACCATTTCTGAAATTCAGCAGCTTCATTTTCATAGTTGTGACACTGATAGTTAGCTTCACGATACATTACTGGAAAAAAAATCAATTAAATCCTTATTTTAAAGTTAAAATACTTAAAATAAATGTATTTATTAAAAAAAACAATTAAGTCCTTAATTAAAGTAATTAAAATAAATGTATTTGTTTAAAAAAAAAAACTTAGATAAATAGACTTTATAATAGAAATATTTGAATAATTATGCCCCTTAGCTGTTTAGAAAAAAAAAAGGTTTCTAGTTTTTATAAAAATTAGAAGCAGTAATTAAAACAATGCACTTGTGACTGTGTGTGAAGAGGGGGTGCGGAAACTTTTGTGATGTTGTTTTACAAGTGGGGGTTAGGTTATGCAATAGTGACATCAAACTTGCAGGTTTTAAAAAAGAATGTATTTTAGGTATTTTGCAGTTTTAAAGGACTTTGTAAGAGGTAATTATAATTGATTGAAATACCTAACCTTGACCTAGCTCAGGAAGGTGTAGGGTTGGGTGGGGGTAGGAAAAAGTGTGATCTTATTTTTAGGGTAGTGGAGGTCTTATATTTTGAGATAATTCTGATGATGTAGGGGGGGGGGGGAGGAGAGAATCTTCAAAGAAGAATAACAACATTTATGAAAACTCCTTAATTAACTTTTTATTACTAGAAAAAATAAAGATAATAAAAATAAATGACAGGTTTTGTATAGGGTTTTTTGTGTAAAGTACAGCACCATAAGAATGAGAAAAACAGTGCAATTTAATACGTAAACTTACCCATACAAACATAGTCTGTTTTGGTTGGTTAAATGTTTACAGTGACATGTAATTGAGCAAACAATGCAGTTTAACAGGTAAACTTACCCATACAAACATAGTCTGTTTTGGTTGGTTAAATGTTTACAGTGACATGTAATTGAGCAAAAAATGCAGTTTAACAGGTAAACTTACCCATACAAACATAGTCTGTTTTGGTTGGTTAAATGTTTACAGTGACATGTAATTGAGCAAACAATTCAGTTGAGCAGGTGAACTTACCCATACAAACATAGTCTGTTTTGGTTGGTTAAATGTTTACAGTGACATGTAATTGAGCAAACAATGCAGTTTAGCAGGTAAACTTACCCATACAAACATAGTCTGTTTTGGTTGGTTAAATGTTTACAGTGACATGTAATTGAGCAAACAATGCAGTTTAGCAGGTGAACTTACCCATACAAACATAGTCTGTTTTGGTTGGTTAAATGTTTACAGTGACATGTAATTGGGCAAACAATGCAGTTTAGCAGGTAAACTTACCCATACAATCATTACATGATCTGTAATAGTCGACAAGCAATTTCACTGAGTTGTTTTTCAAATCAGAATACCTGTTGTATCTGCAAAGTCAATGAATAAGGTTGGTATATAAACAGAGAAGAAAATATCCCCTCATAATTACTTATTACTGGGGACTGTGTGGTTGGATGGTAAAGCTACAACTGCTAACCCGAATGTCTAGAGTTTGGATCAGGAGTAGAGTCTGGAGGACATGTATGTGTCCAGTGGCGTAGCCAGGAATTGGTCATGGGAGGGGTTCAAATATTTTTTCATATGTATAAAAAAAAAAAAAAAAATATATATATATATATATATATATATATATATATATATATATATATATATAGGAGTGTGAGTCCATGGGAAGGGTTATAACCCCCTAACCCCCCTCCCCCCTTGCCTACGCCACTGTATGTGTCCAACCAGCTCTGATGAGTACCTGAGTTACTTTAGGGAAACATATGCGGCTGGGTTGGCCATATTATTATTATTTTGAGAAAATGAATTACTAATTACAACTTTTCATCTTAATTTATTGACAACAAGTGTTTCTTTCAGGCACAAACTTTCGATTTGCAGCCCCCCCCTCAAACTTTTTATTTGCCCACCCCCCCTCCCCCTTCCAAACTGCAAAAATGCAGCTAAAGTGACATTTTAATTTGTTTTTACAACCCATTTTGGCGCCCCCTAAGGTCGGCGCTCCTGCCCCCCATTGCTACGCCTCTGGCATTACCCCCCTCCCTCAACAAAATGTATTATAATAAATTTTAAATAGAATTATATATATATATATATATATATATATATATATATATATATATATATATATATATATATATATATATATATATATATTATGCCCACTTTAAACATCATTCATGATCCCCCCCTCCTCTCTGGTTAGTTTCTTCAAGACAAATGCCCGCTACCCAGAGCAAGATAGATGTTAAATGTTTGAATGAAACTGTTGAGGACACCGTTTTAAAAAATACAACAAATGCTTCAATTCAAATCTTCTCACCTGTGATCAAGAAACCGGTTGTCTAGAATGTTCTTATCAACCTGCCCAGCGTCGTCTGGAACTGTTGGAGCAGAAATGGTGGCTTTAACTACAGAAGCAGAAATGGAAGTCTTTAAAAGCGAAGTTGAAGTGGGAAATGAAGGGGCGGTAACTATCATAGATTCCGTCAAGGGCGGTAAGGACAAAATTACCAAATTTGATTTGGCGGTATCAACGTCGCCTATGAGAAGAAAGGGAAAGGAACTACACGTTACTTGATTATACTAGAGTTTTGATTGAAATATTTTACGTACGGATATACACACTATTGATATTTTCAAGATACTGAAACAGTGGCGGAACTAGAAAAAAGGGGCCACCCCGCAAAAAAAAATTTTTAAGCCCCCCCCCCCATATAAATATATAGGCCTATATATGTATATATGAGTACGATCATAGGATACTTATTGCTAGCCTGTTCGTGTTTTGAGAAATACATGTGTTTTTTTTTAAACAAAAGAATATTAAACATGAAAGCTTTCTGTAAATAATGGTGTCTCGTGTCATGTTTATTTTTATGTTTTTTTTGTATTTATTTTATAAATTTTAAATACATTTTCTTTTTATACAATGTCATTCTTTAGTAAATAATTTATAAACAAATAATAATAAGGAGAAGTAATTGCTTTTTAATTTGTTTAGTACAAATCTATTAAAAAGAGGATTATGGGCATCACTATTTGACTATTTAAAAAAGGGAAATAAGTCATGGAAGTGGTTTGAATGTTTGCTTATCTTTTATAAGATTGATTGTAGGAGAAAGAGGACTCGGCTTTCACATTGGTTTAAAAACGAAGGAAAAATGACCAAGGGGTGGTGTCTATAGAATAAAGATAATCCAACCGCAGCTAGGGTAATCTTTTTTACAAAACAAACATTAAGTCAAAAATGCAAGAAATTTTTTGTTAAACTATAACAATTTTTTTTATGGTCGGCCGTGGGCCCCTAAATGGCGTGGGCCCCCCCGCATTGCGGGGTCTGGCGGCACTGTAGTTCCGCCCCTGTACTGAAAACGATTTCTGATAGAGTTTACTGTAATTACGAAAAGGGGGGAAGGGGAGGGGTTCGTCCATCATTGACGTCACGCTTTTAAAGTACATTTTTGCACTCCTCCTGTATCGTCACAAAATGTCAAAACTCCCGTAAGATGACGTCACACTTAAGAATTCTCTCTCCCCCCCCTCTCCCCCCTCCCCCACCTCGGGGGGAAAAATGTCTTAAAAAAGAATAATTACTTCTAAACTAAAACAACGCAAGGATAGATCTGCATATGAAGATACAAGAACTAGTTATAAACGACTTTTTAGTAAGAAAATAATGTTTAAAGGATTACCCCCCAAACCCGAACGAAATTGAATTTATGTGGAAAATATATACTTTACCAGTGTCCGCCCCCCACCCCGAAAAATTTAGTCCGCTCTCTCTCTCTCTCCCCCAAAGTTTCTTCCAGGCATCTCTTCGGGGGGGGGGCTAAGCCCCCCCCCCCCCCCCCCCGAAAAAATTTTACCGCCCCCCCCCCCCGAACGAAATGAAATTTATATGATTTATATAGAAAATATATACTTTTAACAGTGTCCGCCCCCCCCCCCCCCGCCCCGAAGAAAGTCTACCGCCCCCCCCCCCCCGAAAATTTCAAGTGCCCCCCCCGGAGAAAAAAGTCTGGAAGAAACACTGCTCTCCCCCCCCCCCCCCCCACCGGCGGAGAAAAAACTCTAGAAGAAACAAAGTAGGTCATTTCTCTCTACCTTAACAATTAACACAAATCAAAGAGGAATAACTCACCACTGCTCTCGTCGTTGGGATACTCAGTGTAATTCGGTGAGAAGTGCAAGAAATGATCCTCAAAATCTAACCGCAAGGTGTCATAAACATTGTCTGTAAGGGGAAATAACCCAGCGGATTTGTTTTCTTTATATGACGATTCTTCTAAATTGTTATCGTCGTTTGTTTGTTGTTTATTAAGAGGCCGAGTTACCGCCCCGTTTTTTGTTTTGAAGTCTTTCAGGGCTGATTTAGCATGTTTTTTAAACGAGTTAATGGTTAAGGATTCTGGTGTAGTTAATTTGTATTTATTTTTATCTAGGCGTTCTGCTGGATCGTCGTTGCCAATTTCGTAGGTTTGCTGGTAAATAGTTACTGTTACTTCATCAGTTTTCGGTTCGGTTTCTTTTGGGGAAGATTCAATACTTGGTTTTAAGTATGACATTGTTGTTTCCGAATGTGAAACGGTAGTCTTGCTGTTTTTATCTGGTGTTTCGGTTATAGTTATATCATCGCTGTCATTCTGAGATATTTGTTGCGAACTTGTTAGATTTGACTCGATATTGTTGTGTAGTGTTTCGTTGGGAGCCGATTTTAAAGTTGTATCAGAAGTTGATGTTGTTTTGATATCATCGGACGATTCAGTTAAATCGCGACTGTCATTCTGGAAAGTTCGCTGTGTATTTATTAGAGTAACCACCTCATGATTGTGTTTATTGTCTTTTGCAGCCATTCCTGAAGTTGTATCAAGTGATGTGGCATTATATGTAGTATCGTAAGAGGGTGGTTCAACCAATTCGTTATTGTCATTCCCGTAGGTAGTTTGGCTTACAGTTTGTGTTGATATTTCTTGGACGTCCGGATAGAGTTTAGTGCCAGATGATTTTGAACTTGTTTCAGTAGGCTTTGTAGTTGATCTGTTCAATTTTATTTCATCTATTGAGTCGTTGTTAGAATTATTGAATTTATTTTCATCTGTTAAGTTGTTGTTAAATTCCTTGAACTTGTTCTCATCTGTGAAATCGTTGTTGGATTGTGTGAATATGTGCTGATCTATGTTTTCTTTCATCAGGCCAGTTGTGTTCAGCTTTCTTTGCGATTTACCCGTGTTCTGCCTCTTTGTGTCTCGCTCCTTTTTGTGTTTATTCTTGTTTTCTTTCTTCACAGGGGGCGCTCTATTCACACCCGAAGCGCGCGTGGCTGGGGTTGTTTTCATCTGTTTTCTCAGTTTATACATCTTCTTAGAAACGTTCTGTTTACTTTTTGAAATTGTGCCCGCGTTAACAGGCATATGGCTCTGGAAATAAATCGGAAAATCAGATTAAAATTTAAATTCTTATAATTTTGTATTTGAAGTAAATCGACAAAAAGAAATGAGTTTGCCCTCTTTTATATAGTCTACAATAGGCTAGTCTACAGCCGAGATTAGCGAGTTGAAGCGCAAAGCGCTTTATCTTATACGAGCCGACCCGCGGTGTACCATACGCCGCTATTTAGTTGTTGTTTTTTCTACCCTTCAGTAATTCATAATTTGTGAATTCGACAGTACCAATGCTGCCACTGAAAATATTTGCTTAAAATCACTAACCCCCCCCCCCCCCCCCCCCGTGAAAGCAGCCTCCTCTTAGTTACCTCCTCTATGTTTAAAAACTAAATTATCTGCCCCTAATAGCCGTCACCAAACCCGTCAATATGATTGTAAAATGTAAACAGCGTGAACCGCAGCTCACCAGTCCATGTGAGGGGGTGGGGGTGGTAGCGATAGAGAGGAAGAGAGGGGACTGTAAGGCGCGCTTGCAGCTTGTTTTCTATCGGCTCCCAGAAGAGAATTATATATATAGATTGGACACAAGTGAAATGTTTTTTTTTTAAGTTCTGACTAAAGTTAGATATGTAGATACTATATTAAAAACATCAAGAAAAAAAAATTGGTCAACTGTTTCAAGCCCAAATGGTAATCAGCATTTAGGACATTTGATAGCCACACCAAACTATGGCTACACTTGAAAAGTATGTCACATATTTAATATGGGCTACACTTGAAAAGTATGTCACATATTTATGAATGAATGTGATCACAAAGAAAATGATTGGCTACCAGGGGTCTCCAAACTACGGCCTGAGGGCCGAATGCGGCCCGCGAGGTCCTCTCAACCGGCCCGCGCGCGGAGGTTGTTTTGTCCACGGAAAAAAATGTTTATGGTGGTGGCTGAGAAAACATTAAAAACTAATGGAAAATGTAGCATTGGGTGCAAATACCATTGAAGCAAATGTGGCCAGTTGCCCAGCAAATGACCTCTTTAAAAACAAGTTCAAATAAGGGCGGGTGGGTTTTATAAGTATTTGATTTTGCCCAAGGAAGACTTTCCTAATATTTAAAGTTTTGCGCCAAAGTACTTTTAAGAGACGTTCTTCAGGGGGGGGGGGGGCTCTACCACCTCTAAGAGATGTTGAAGAAGAGATGCCTGGAAGAAACTCTGGACCCCGAACTTATATTTGATAGTTAATGGGGCCCTTGGGTTGAAAAGTTTGGAGACCCCTCGGCTACACTTTACAATTATGTCTTATATAAAATATGGGCTAGACTTTTTTTTTTAATATTTTCTTAGAGAAAATTTTGGCTACATTTTAACATTATGAGCTACACTTTAAAATTATGACACATATAAAATATAGAAAATATTGTCAACACTTCAAAAAAAAATATGAGCTACACTTTACATTTATGTCCATACTTACGTTGTTTTCTGTAGTGAGACTGGCCGGCTGGCCATTAGCAACATACGAGTTGTTACTAGCTAAACCTTTCACTTCGTCGTTTGTTATATCCACTTCTAACCCGCCAGCAGTGATGGCGAAAAACAGAAACAAATATCCAAAACGAGGCATTATAGTTGGTACTGAGAATGTGAGGCTCATGTTATTCTTTGCTAGGTTTCTGTTTGAAAATAAATTTTAAAATTCGAGTCAAGTATTATAGAGACTCGGTGCAGAGGCGTAGCGAGGGGAAGGGGGGTGCGGACCGCATCGGGTGACACCATTTAGGGGGGTGACACCAAGGCAAAGAATAGCAAAAAATATAGAGAAAAACCATAATTCCATTTAATTAAGTGATTAATTCGAGTGTTAAATAGTGTTTTAAGAGGTGCAAATCGAAAGTTTGAGGGGGGGGGGGGTGCAAATCGAAAGTTTGTCCCCTGGAAGGGTCGCTAGGCCACTGACTCGGTGGAAGAGCGTGGTCGAATGAAAGAGCATATGGCTGCTAGCCCGAGAGTCTCGAGTTCGAATCCGGGTTCAAGTCCGTAGAAGGTCTCTGAGTCCACCCAGCTCTGGTGGGTACTTGACTCACATTAGGGAAAGTAAAGGAGGCTGGGCATAGTGTTGACCACACTATCCCTTCATATGCCGATGTCACAGAAACAGGTAAACTCTACTTTACTTGCCCCATGGACCATCAGGTTCAAAAAGGAACCATATAGACTCGAACCAGACGCATGACCAGTTTTGTAAGTTGAATTTTTTTAAAAATCTATGTCGCCCTCTAGTAATGGGCATCGTGCCCTCACCACACGATCCTTTCATATGCCGAGGGCGCTGAAACAGGTGAACTCTACTTCACCTGCTCTTTTGGGTTCGAAAGTGTATTTTACTTTTTGAGAGCCAGCGTGGTCGTATGGTAGAGCGTGCGACTGCTAACTTGAAAGTCTCAAGTTCGGTCCTCTGGCCTGAGGCCGTATTACGTCCCTTGAGTCCACCCAGCTTCGATGGGTACATGCCACAAGTTGAGGAAAATAAGGCGATTGGGCATAGTAGTAAAAATATTGTCCATTTATATACCGAGGTCAAGAAACATGAACTCTACTTCATCTGCCATATGTATCGTCAGGTGTGAAAGGAGAACTTTACTTCTTACCTTGTTTTCACTATGTGCTACATGATCGCTTGCTTCCATTTAAACAATCGAATACATGATCTCATCGTTAAGGATTGTTGGTTGGAGGTTGATCTAGATCAAGTCTATATTGTCATCCTACAGATAAGAAGCCAACCCGAAAAACACTGACAAAACTCAGCTCGTTTTGAAAGTACTAATGAGAAGTTCTGGTCAGGTGTGTGACTGGAAAGACGTGCAACGGAAAAATGCGTAAGGGAAAATTGCGAACAAATAAAGTGCGCAAGGGCATTTTTGTTTGTTAAATCGAGCATCAATAGAAAGTATGAGAGTGAATGCTTTTACAACGTAGCCTAATATAACAAAACACGAAAAAGTGTGCGCAGTTTTCCGATTGCGCAATTTACCGATTACGCAATTTTCCGATTGCTCAGTTTTCCGACGGCATGTCTACTAACCCTATAGTCACTCTTCTTTGACTAAATATAAATGTACCTGACTCGCGTTAGGTAGTGTGAGATCAGCTGAGTATAGACTTGACCTTTCTATCCCTTCACATGCACAGCGTTTCGTTCAGGCAGAGGCGTAGCGACCCTTCCCGGCGCCCGGGGACAAACTTTTCGATTTGCACCCCCCTCCACCCTCCAATTTATTTTTCCAACCCATTTTGGCGCCCCCTAAGGTCGGCGCCCAGGGACATATGTCCCCCCCCCCCCCCGCGTTCAGGCATTTATTTCAGGGCCCGAACGTAATAGAATTTATATAGAAAATATATACTTTTACTAGAGTCCCACCCCCACCCGGGAAAATTTAGTCCCCCCCCCCCCACCCGAAAGTTTCAAGTGCTCCTCTGGAAAAATAAAGTCTGAAAGAAACACTGCGCATGCCGAGGTCACATAAACAGTTGAACTCTACTTACATCATGGCTTATATCTTTCTTAAAACGTCTTAAATTTATAACACTTCTTCAATTATCTAAAAGTCTGATCATTACCTAGAAAGGTAAACACAATCGCATAGGACCTACCTGAGAATCTCGGTCTTACGTCATAAGGTTGAGGTGTGCATGAGACTAGTCGACGTTATAAAAGAATCACCACAAATATGGCTGACACCGACGTTATAAGAGACCACAAATAATATGGCTATAACCGACGTTATACGAAACTCACCTCAAATATGTCTGTGGCCGACGTTATAAGAGACTGGCTGTAACTGACGTTATAAGAGACTCCACACAAATATGGCTGACACCGACGTTATAAGAGACTCATCCCAAATATGGCTGTAGCCGACGTTATACGAGACTCATCACAAATATGGCTGACACCGACGTTATAAGAGACCACAAATAATATGGCTATAACCGACGTTATACGAAACTCACCTCAAATATGTCTGTGGCCGACGTTATAAGAGACTGGCTGTAACCGACGTTATAAGAGACTTCACACAAATATGGCTGACACCGACGTTATAAGAGACTCATCCCAAATATGGCTGTAGCCGACGTTATACGAGACTCATCACAAATATGGCTGACACCGACGTTATAAGAGACTCCCCTCAAATATGGCTGAAACCGACGTTATACGAAACTCACCTCAAATATGGCTGTAGCCGAGGCTATGATTAGAGACTTGCCACTAATATGTCTGCAATCTACGTTACGATAGAAGAATCACAACAAATATGACTGACACCGACGTTATAAGAGACTCATCACAAATATGGCTATGATTAAAGACTTACCACAAATACGGCCGAAAATGAACGCGTCACGATTTAAGTAGGACCAGAAACCCGCTTTTCCAGGAAAAAGACTCCAAAACTTCACATCCGTGGACGTATCTGGTAGTCGTAGTTGATTGAAAGCAAAATTGAAAAAAAAATGTTTTGGTTCATGGTTTGGGAAGAAAAAAAAAAAGGGGGGGGAGGGTGAAATATTTAAAATTTCACTTCTGCACGTGTGTCTGGAATACGTGATGTCTGACAGGAAAGGATAAGTAAATGTAATTATGTCACTGTAATTATGTAATTTTTAACTGTAATTATGTCACTCACATTGATTGGCTGTAACAACATGGTCTCCGTTGTTTTGGCTTGTTGTCCGCGATTTGTTTTTATTTTCCATTGCATGCAATGTTAGGCCAGTGATCGTGTGTGAGAAGTAGTATAAAAAGTTCAGCTCTATGCGATCCGCATCAGCATTTGTTACGTTACTGCCTTTCCAGAGGCGTCGCTAGGTGGGGAGGAAGGGGGGCGGACCACAACGGGTGACACGATTTATGGGGGCGGAGGTGATACCAAGACAAAAATTTGCCAAATTGAGAGAAGAAAAATGCTTTTTGCCTGTTCAATTAATGTTTAATTAGAGTTAAATAGTCGTTTAAGTACGAATTCAATAATCCCGTTAAGGATGGGGAGGTGAGACCATGACGTGAACCTGCAAATTGTAGAGAAAACAATTCTATATCCATCTGTATTAATAATCGACTACTGATAAACATCGTTACTATTAACTATTAAATCACGCCAGTGGGCAAAACGGTAGCGGGGGGGGGGGGGGGGGCGACACCTATTGCAACTACATTTAGGCCAAAATAGGAATATATATATATATATATATATATATATATATATATATATATATATATATATATATATATATATATATATATATACAGATAGCGAGAGAAAGAGAATATAGTTTTTCCATTTGGTGTGAGTGTGTGTGTGGGGGGGGGGGGGGGTGACACCATGAGGTTCCGCACCGGGTGGCACCCGACCTCGCGATCCCACTGCTGCCGTCCATGAAAAATTGAAATATCTATGTGTCATGGACTTATAGAGATGATTAAATCTAGACTACAACCAGGAAAAAACGATTGATTGCTTTCTTATTCGAAGATGAGAAAAGATCGGACTGGCTCGTGTAGGTATAATGATCATTAGTTTGCAAATCTCCACAATGGTGAAGTTGCTTCATTCCCGCTAGCTAAGTTGGACATGTTGAAGTATATCAGAGGGGAAGGGGGTGGGGTTGAGAACCTACCCCAATTTTTTTTTTACCCCAATTTTTTTTTTCTTCTCTTTTTTTTCGCCTCAGACACGTAATTTATAGCGTCAGTTGTGTGTTCGCTTTAGTATTACAGTTTTCATCATCGGCTTGTGAGGAACGATACAGATTTACAATAGTAATATTTCTTTCTTACTTGTAGCCTACTTTCATTCATTTAAGATGGTTTACTTATACATAGATCTAATACAAAACGTCTAAATATAAAGAAATAATTTTAAAAAATTACCCCAATTGACACCCAAAATTAGCTGCTAGTTTAGATAGACAATTGCCGAACCACCATTTTCTTGATAATGTTAACCTCGATTTACGTTGTTAAAATATTAATATATAGCTACATATATATATACGGTGTTTATACATATATATATATATATATATATATATATATATATATATATATATATATATATATATATATATATATATGTAAAATGACATAATCCTGCCTAGGTTAATGGAATAAATTTAAGTGAATTAATATAAAAAATCTACATAATCACTAGATAATAATATTATCTGCAGTTGCTTCCTATTTTGTAAAAAAAATTAAAGGTTACCTCCCTTGTAAGATTTATAATTTGTTTACATTCAGCTGTCTCTGTGATATTTCAACAAACAACAGATGTTAAAGCTTACACATTGTTTTTCTTGGGAAAAGGGAGGCCACTATAATACTGTCAGTTTATTATGTCTAGGTTTGATACCTATTTAAATGTATTATTTCCCCTACTGTTCTCGCTTCTCTTGTTTGGGTCAAGGGTTCACAATTTTACCAAAGCAGGAAATTGTTATTATTATTATTTTTTGAAACCGAAATCCTGTCTCCATTCATAAATTTTACAATAAAATACAATTGGCGTGTCGTAATAATTGTTGTCTGTTAGCTATACAAACACAACATTGTTTTCCTGCGAAAATTATTATTATTAGTAGTAGTAGGCCTAAATTCCCCTTGCGCAGTTGAACGGGGTGCAGTCCGAATTGACGAAGCAAATGTTGAGATTGAATTTTCGAAAGTCTTTTTAAAAAATTTTTAAGTCGACTAACGTATCGAAATATTTATTACACTGCATATGCATTTGCGACATGTATAAGCTATTATACATATCTGGGGGGGGGGGGGGAACAACTTGTAACAAGTAGGCAACATGTTTCGTGACAAAATTATTTTTCAAATAACTTATTGCAAGTTTTTTTTTTCTAGACATGTCACAAGTTTAGACGCGATGTTAGATTATGATATATAATACTATATAACACATGCGGAATGCAATTTTTATAAAAATGGATCTATTCCAACAATTTCCCCAGAAAAATACGCAAACAGAAAAATGCACAAATACAAAGTTATTATACTAATACACTACAATTTTGTGTAGGGACAGCGTGACTTAATGGATGGGGGAAAATGCACTGCTAAAGGGGGCCGCTTTTATTTATTTCCCAGGCTATTAGGACAGGGCCAGTCCATCCTCCACATGGTATCGACCAAAAAATTGACGTCACACTTTTTGGGAAGATTTTTACTCCCCGTAATGAAATGCGCCCGAAATATGGTGGTCATTTCTATTACAATTTGCATTCTCAATAAACGTAATCCAACTACAAAGAACTGTTTTATTTAAACAACAGAAATCCCTTTAAAAATGCTTTAGTTGGATGTTTACACTGTTATCTCCCCTCCCCTAGCACTTGTGATTTTATTTAATGACGCCTCCATTGTTGTTATTCAACTATTAGGTTTGTACTGTAGAACTCGGTGTATCAAACATTGCAAGATCTTTTGTTCTCCCGTGTAAATAAATATTCATCACAATTTAAATGAAGAACAACATCACCAATTATTCATACAAGTGTATTTATTTGAGTAACAGATCAGTAAAACATAAATTAGATTACTTTTTATAGCATATAAATATAGCAGTCAAACATGCATTTGGATAGAAAAATGTGGAGAATATTTTAACCATGGGATGTTAAAATATCAAGTTTAGCTCATTACTAAGAAAAGGTCATAGTAAAGTATATAGGATGCAGATTTATCACCCCCTGAGTGGGTTAAAAATTAAAGGCTATCTATCACAGATATGAAACAAAGGTTACAGAGGTACTTTAGTGAATCTAAACTTCAAATTTTAAAAAAAAAAAATGAAAAAAAAAAACAACAACTTTACTTTAAAGGTTTTAAAAGTTAGTTGTTTTTTGTATATAAAAAGTAAAAAAAGAAACTAAAAAGAAGCAATTTTAATATATCATTACAAATTCAACTGTTTAATAAACTTTGTTGTTATATGAAAATTTAACTTCAAATATATTAAAAGGGAATATAATTTATATTTAACTTACACATATTTTAAAGATTTGAGAGAATTTTAAAAAATGTATCATTGATCCTAATTACAATTTCACTAGTCAATTAAAACAGTAATTAAATACTTTTAACTTCAGTATACAGACTTGGTAAGTAGCCCAAGAAGAAATTTTAACAGGAAAAGGAAAACTGAGAAGGTTTATAATTATAACTAAAAATGAACTAGAATTTTAAAAATTATAATACAAAGGCACAATGAAATGAAAAATGGAAATGGTTAAATAAAGTTTTTAATTTGCATGGTTAAATGAGTCAATATAAAATAATAAATCATAAGCCTCTGTATTAATTATGTAGCTTTTTGAAAAAAGTAAGTTACTGGAAAAATTACTATAACATAATATAAAATTTAAAATAAATGATTACTTATTAATTAACTTGTTTAATTAATTTTCAAAGGTCTGAAAGTTTCAGATTTACTTTTTTTAAGTTTATACAGTATTTTTGTAACACCTTAGTTCATTCAGAATAGCTTGGCTTTCCAGGTTTACTATGTTTTTAAAACATATTTTATATTTTAAAATGACAACAAAACTAATATAATCAACTGTTAAAGATAAAACTATAACATATGTGCTGGCACTCAATTTGAATAAATCTTCACTTTGTTCAGGCATCGTATAACATAACAGCCACATCTTGAATTGTTCCTCATAAATTTGCTTTTATATTTGGTATGAATTCAAATTACAATACAATTTGGCATAACTCTGGCTGTCCATTCATAAATAAAGACTAGAAACACTAAATATTAACTACCTAGGAGAATATTTGTCTATTCTAACGCGATTAATTATAAGAATAAATTAAAAAACAAAAATACAGTAAAAATGCAAATTTAGCTGGAAAAAAATGTAAATAAATACAAAATTAGTATCGATCATAAAAGCCTGATTTTAATAAATTTTAAATGCAAAGAGAAATAGTTGAATTATTGACTGCAAATTCATTATCCTGTCCAGAAAGTTTAGAGGATTGTAGAAAGTTCTTCAAAATATTAAAGATATAAAATTCACTCCAAATATATGAAAATGTTCACTATACAATCAAGGAGTATATCAATAAATATATTATTTCAGCACCACTTTGGTTTATTGCAAAACACAGCAAGGAACACAAAAAGGCAAGACATTTTATGATTAATACTATGATAACTGGTAGGCTATCTAGGGCTTAAATCTTCACACTGGAAATACAAAAACTGTATTAAAAAGTTGTGAATTATTTTCTTAAGTTTGAAACCTGAAATTGGATTCTGGATATCACTGCTGGAACAAAAAATACCCTAAAGAACTAATATTATAGTTTGCTAAGCTCAACTTTTCAAAATTATTATTTTCTTAAGTTTGAAATCTCAAATTTGATCTTTGATGAAACAGAATGAAGATAAATTATCGAAAAAGAACTAAAATAATAGTTATCTCACTCGCTTAAGGGCAACTTTTACATTTTTAAATTATAAAGGCCTTAGATGTGTTGGCAAACTTTGTTGAGACAAAAGCCTTTTGTGTAATAAAATATTTAGTAATAAAAGCTGTATTTTGTTATCTCTGAAACTTTTTATTGAAAAAAATGTTATTTAAAAATATATGAATACTTTTAAAATTAAGATCTATTAGAATTTTAAAGTTTTTATATGTTGATAAAAAGACAGAATTTTTTGTTTTCAGAGGCAGAGTTAAGGTATGCTGCCAACTGATAAAATACTGTAACTATCAAATTTTAAAGAATTTTAAAATTATTAAAATGTTATAAAAGTATTTTTTCTTTCAGAGTTGATGTAAGATGCCTAATAACCTACTGTAACTAACAAATAATAGTAGTAAATGGCTATATTTAGATCATTAACCTAAAGATTCACTAAATGCATGCCACACAATTTCCTCTGGTTTAGTTGACAAATTACTTTGGTTTGCTGGTGGCCACTGGTGTTATTACTGGGTAGGGAGTTGACTGAAAGGGAAAAAAAGGTTTCATCAGTAAAATATAGCTATAATATATAAAATTGGATTGGTTGTCTAAAGGATATCATGTAATTTCAACCAATATAAAAAAAAGTGTATAATATGACAACTAAAAGTTTAATGTAATGTCCAAAATTATGCAATGAATTGATGTTTGTTTTATCACACTAATAATTTGAGTGAAAACATATTTTCATGAAAAATGAAAATTGTCTAGCAAAGACTTATTTGCATGGTAAGTCAGTACCTTGCCTTAGCACACTGTTGAGAGACATTGTATAAAAAGATTATTTGCTGTCATTAAAAACCGGATAAGTCATTTACTTGCATAGTCAAACATGTATAAATTGATGAAGTTTACTTTCCATTCTGTTGTTTTAGGAATTATTTTCAACAACTAGAAATTTTGTAATTTCCAAGAAAGTAAAACATTAATCTATATCAGCCTGACACCCCCATCCCTTACCTCTTTTTGAGTCAGGTCATGACTTTAACAGACTAATGAGACAGAGTAATGATTGACAATCAAAGGTAGATAACTCACCACAAGCTTGACTCCCAACTGTGAGCTGGGCTCTTTGATGGTAGCCAGCGCAGGCTTTAGCTCCCCTGAAGGCATGAAGCCCACATGTCTGTTCTTCTCCTTCAGAGACTCCAGCATGACAAACTGCTGGTGGATCTGGCTGAGCTGGAACTTGGTCTCCGGGCCAGTAGCTGTTCCAGGAGGCTGGGGAGTACAGCAGTGAGACATGAGCAGTGAGACATGAACAGTGAGACATGAACAGTGAGACATGAACAGTGAGACATGAACAGTGAGACATGAACAGTGAGACATGAACAGGGAGTACAGCAGTGAGACATGAGCAGTGAGACATGAACAGTGAGACATGAACAGTGAGACGTGAACAGTGAGACGTGAACAGTGAGACGTGAACAGTGAGACGTGAACAGTGAGACGTGAACAGTGAGACGTGAACAGTGAGACGTGAACAGTGAGACGTGAACAGTGAGACGTGAACAGTGAGACGTGAACAGTGAGACGTGAACAGTGAGACGTGAACAGTGAGACGTGAACAGTGAGACGTGAACAGTGAGACGTGAACAGTGAGACGTGAACAGTGAGACGTGAACAGTGAGACGTGAACAGTGAGACGTGAACAGTGAGACGTGAACAGTGAGACGTGAACAGTGAGACATGAACAGTGAGACATGAACAGTGAGACATGAACAGTGAGACGTGAACAGTGAGACGTGAACAGTGAGACGTGAACAGTGAGACGTGAACAGTGAGACGTGAACAGTGAGACGTGAACAGTGAGACATGAACAGTGAGACATGAACAGTGAGACGTGAACAGTGAGACGTGAACAGTGAGACGTGAACAGTGAGACATGAACAGTGAGACGTGAACAGTGAGACGTGAACAGTGAGACGTGAACAGTGAGACGTGAACAGTGAGACATGAACAGTGAGACATGAACAGTGAGACATGAACAGTGAGACATGAACAGTGAGACATGAACAGTGAGACATGAACAGTGAGACATGAACAGTGAGACGTGAACAGTGAGGCATGAACAGGAGAAAATAAAGTTAGGCTAGGTAGGAAATGAAAAAAAAACTAAAGAGCAGGACATCAACATTTCTTCAGTAGGACATCTAAACTTTTATAGAAATAAACATTTGAAAAGGTTAGCCCTCTGTAAAACATAAGGAGAAAATATCTTTTTAAAGAAAGACAATGTTTGTCGTTAAAAAGAGAAAATATCTTTTTAAAGAAAGACAATGTTTGCCGTTAAAAAGAGAAAATATCTTTTTAAAGAATGACAATGTTTGTCATTAGTTAACGTGTAGAAAAAAAACCTTAAAAATCAGAGAGTTTAGGCCTAAGTATAGAAAAACAGACCAAAGAAGATTATAAGGAAACCAAAGAAGATTATAAGGAAACCAAAGAAGATTATAATGAAACCAAAGAAGATTATAAGGAATATTCATTATCTGTCTAGATAAAAACACTCTAATACTTTAAATCAAACCTAAAAAGTAATCAAATACCTACATAAGTTCTGATTACAGTTTCACCATCTATAACTGTAATGTAATTTTGGTAATTGTGCAGGCGAACTTGATTGCTCCCTTCATTTGTTACAGTCCAGAGGGCTGGAATAAAGTAAAAACAATTTAAATAATTAATTAAAATAATTAATAAAACTGAAGCAACTACCTATACCTTTATAAGTAAGTTTAACAATTTGTAAGTAATAAGGACATAAGACAAAGATATACGTTTAAAAAATAATTTCAAGACTAATTTAAGATTGCATAAAAGATTTACTACAGCATAATTTCTAATCTTGTTAAAAAATTAATATACTTTTGTTAAAATTACATATACATATTTATTAGATAAACAAGGCAGCCAAAAACCATTAAACATTTGACTTCCCAGCCTAAATAACTGACAACTTTTTGGCAAATGCAAATGCGCAAAAAAAAAAAAAAACAATACATAAAATCTACAACAAGTTTACATAAATAATATGGGACGGAGTGGCCTAGCAGTAGAGAGCTGGACTGCTATCCTGTAAATCTTGAGTTCGAATCCGGGTTCAAGCCAGTAGACCGTCCCTGAGTCCACCCAACCCTGATGGGTACCTAACTCACGTTAGGGAAAGTAAAGGCGGCTGGGCATAGTGCTGACCACACTATCTCTTCTTATGCCGAGGTCACAGAAACAAGTGAACTCTACTTCACTTGCCCCATAGACCATCAGGTTTGAAAGGAAAACTTTACTTTTTTTTTTTACTTTACAAGTTTACATAAATTGTTTTGTATCATAGTTGTGTTTAGTGGACATAAGGTTACCCTGGATGATGATAAAAGCAGGAGATGATATTGTGGTAAACTCACTGTTAAATGCATTAGGATCCAGTGGGCCATTAGCATCCAGCACCATTTGGCCTGTAGAACTTATCACGATTTGTAAAGTCCTCCCTGTTACCCTAGAGACAAGCTGAACTACGTTGCCATTCTTGAACAGGTCCTAGAAGAAACAATAAATTTTTAGAATGTAATATTATATAATTTTTTTTTTTATAGTTTTAACTTTTAAAGTAGGATATCAGTTTTATACAGTCACAATTTTACTTCAATAATAACTTTCTACACAAAGATAATTATATCATATTTCAAAGCTTTCTGAATCATTTATATCCAAGCATTAACTGTGATAAAAGTACATTAAAATAGCATTGACAATTCATAATAAGACTTACTAAAATACTGACTTAGATTTAATGAAGTGAAACTGGCTAATTCAGCTACTTTTAAGATTTAATTTATTTAGTGAAATTGTTACTTCTAATAATGCCTGCATGACAGTATTGAAGTTATAGGATCAATACTAGAAAAAACAAACAATGGGGTAATAGTGAATTATCTTGCAGACAATCCTTGAAGTACATGTTAAGTTGTCTAAAGCAACACATAGGTTGGTTGTCTAAAGTCACAAAATACCATAGAAGTACTGTTCAAGTTGTCTAAAGCAAAGAGACCTTAAGTCATAACATACCATAGAAGTACTGTTCAAGTTGTCTAAAGCAAATACAAGTCAAGCCACAACTCACCAAGAGAGCAGACTGGTAGTTCCTGTCCACAGCATCATTGATAGTTTTCCCTGCCTTGTCCAGCTCATGGCCCAGCTGCTTCCCCACCTTTTCAGCTTCTTTCTTTAAGTTGGAGAAGAAGCCGCCTTTCTGGTGAGGTATAAAACAAAGGGGTATAAAAGCCGCCTTTCTGGTGAGGTATTAAACAAAGGGGTATAAAAACATATTAAAGAAAAAAAAGGTTCCCTCCAGGTATCTGTACCTACATTATCAACGCAATACCACATGTTACGGTTAGAGGGAGGTTTAGCCATACCTATTTCCTATGTAGTCTATGTATCTAAGTAGTCATAAAATTAACCCTTTGAGCCCGCCAGGCCGGTAAACCGGCTTCAACATTAGGCATATATGTCCGAAAAGCCGGTTTTCCGGCCCGATGATCTAGCGTCATATTCCTAGCGGCCGATATACCGTTAATTAAATATAATTAGCGGAAGACTGACTAAAACTGCGCATATGTCTTTTGAGTGCGGGATTATGATTTTAAAAATTGATTTTTAGGAAAAGTGAAAGTGTTTACATTTCGTAGCAATGCCGCCGAAACGAAAAGCTGAGCCACAGCCGTCGGCTTCATCACATAAAGTTGGTGCAAAAGATGAAGCAAAAGACCGACATATCAACAAAAGAAGTAGAATGACTGCATCTCAGGCAATACAACTACTTATTGATTCTGATGAAGAAGATAATATTCCTGGTCTATATTGTGATGATAGTGACGTTAAATTTGAGACTGAACACAGTGACATTGAAATTGACAGTGACAATGAAACTGTTCAAGTACGTTCTGATGCACGTGGTGTCAAGGACAAAGACTTGCCGAAACGAAAAAAAAATGTTTATGGTGCAAAAAATGCGAATTTTTTCTTTGCATCAGGTCCGGCAGTGATAACTGTTTTGAAAGTTATCACACAAAAGTGGACTTCTAGTGTTGAACTAGTATGGCCAGGTATCAATAATAACAAAACAATTACTAAATGTAAATTGGTTTCTTCTATGTTCTATCAAAACAATAATTATGTGTTCGTTTTATATACATTGTTCTGTTCAAACATTGTTAAAAAAATAAGGAGTTTTAGAATCTTGCTGCATTGTTGTTTGATCCTGAGTCTGGATACCAAATTTGGCTTGATTATCTCAAACGGTTCTAAAGTTATAGGCAAAGTTAGAAGCAGATAAGTGAAATCGGTTTGGGCCTGGGAGCTCAGGAAATAGGAGAAATTAGGTCAGGGAGGCCAGGGCTCAAAGGGTTAATTCTATGTGAATTCTGTAAACAATGCAGTATTATAGACTAAAAATTTAGTGAAACAAGCAATTACATAAACATATAGTTACAAAAAGGTAATTTCACCTCTCAATTTAACACAGAAAAATCTATTGCAATACAAGAAAAACAAAACATATGAACTCAAACTTAGTCAAAACTCTAAAAGAACTGTAAATTGAAACATTAATATTAATAAAGAAACAACTAATAAAAAAAAAAAAAAAAAATACAGTGAACCAATCAACAGGACAGATCTATAGAACAAGACTTACAGTAAAGTTTTCAACCTCAGTTTTTATAGCACCAAAAACATTTTTAATCTGGATACATTTAAAATAGAATGTAAACTAATGATATTAAATAATGAAGTTATTCATTTTGTTTAACCCAAGAAAAATAAAAAAGACATCAAATATTTACCAGGCTTGAACAATGTTGTCACTACAATTGTGATTTATTAGATATAAAAATACAGTGACGGTAAACCTATTTGAATACATATGTAATTGCTTACCTTTTCTTTGGGCTGTTCTTGTTTTGTATTTACTTTGTCGTGAGTCTGAGTGAAATGAAAGGTAATTATAATTAAAGAGTTTCTATTTCAACCAGTAACACTTGACAAGGTAAGTATTTGTGAGCAATCCTAAAAATATAAATCAAGTTGGCAGTTTAACCATAACTTATAAGAAAACTGAACCGTAAAATGTCTATCTGATAAAGAAGTTTGAGAATCAATCAGTAAACTGAAGTTAGGAAATCAATGAGTGAGAATAGATAAAAAAAAACAACTTTCTAGCTAGCAAGAACTACAGCGTTACAATTTCTGATAAAATTTTATTTCTTTTCAGCCACACCTAATTCTCATGTAGGCTATGTCAAGATAGGCCTAATTTAAGTTCCCTTTCAAACCTGACGGTCTATGGGGCAAGTGAAGTAGAGTTCACCTGTCTCCATGAACTAGGAATAGGAAGAGATAGTGTGGTCAGCACTATGTCCAGCTGCATTTACTTTCCCCGACGTGAGTAAAGTACCCATCAGAGCTGGGTGGACTCAGAGACGTTCTACTAACATGAACCTGGATTTGAACTCTAGACTTTCTGGTTAGCAGTCTAACCCTCTACCACTAGGCCACTCAGTCCCAAGATAGGCCTATAGATACTTTTTTAAAAATTAGAAAATAAACCTGTATTTTAAGTTCATAGATCTGAAGTATTTTTATAAGCTAAGCGAGTTTTCCTAATATATTGGCATGCTTAAAACAAAATTAGTACTTTAATTACCAAAAAGCTTTACAGCTAAGCTGGGAAAAAATAATAAGCCCAAGCCTATAACCACTATATAGGGTTGCCAGATACCTTTTCCGAAAATACTGGACACCTTTCCATCCTTCCCTTCTCAGGTATGCCGCAAAGCAGAAGAAGGGGGATAACAGAGTATTATTCATATACTTGTCCAATATTTATATTTATTTTATCCTGGACAGTCTGCTCAAATACTGGACTGTCCAGTTCAAAACTGGACACCTGGCAACCCTACCACTATAACATGTTTATAAAAGTTCAAGTAGTGAGGATACTTAGTTGAAACTTACAACATGAGTGTTGGAGGAGGCAGCAGAGGCTTGTGGTGTAGCAGGATCAGGCTGCATGGGATTCTGAGAGGAGTCTGAATATGGGGGTGGTGGGCCTCCTGGTGGAGGGTATGTCCCTGCTGATGGATATGGTTGCTGAGACATGGTTAAATCCTCAGGATACTGTCAAAAAAAAAATATTTAGATCTTCAATGAAATAATAAGTACTCTACTGCTGGTTAACAAAATACCCCAACCCTAGTCCTACCATATGCCTCTAACCCTAATTTCTATCCATAGAACTTTATGAAATTACCATTCATTCCAGATCACCACTAGAAACCTACAACAACACCCATTTTTGGACATCGACCAAATCATCCGATTCTACTATAATATTAACTATTAACTACTACTTAGATCTCTACATTTAACTGTTCCATATTCACTCTGGAATCTAGATAAGATACAATACAGCTCAGTACACTGTACAGGCTAACAAACTTTACATGGCTAATAAAACAACACAAAGAATAACATGCCCTAAATAAAGGCCTAAAGGCCCTAACTATGTAACTAAGGCAAGGCGCCTAATACAGTAATACAGTAATTACTAATTAATTAGATCTACTAACAAAGGGGAAAAGCCAAGGCCTAACCTAAAAAAAGGGCTAAGGCTAACTACTAACTACTATACTGTAACTATACTATACTTACTAACTACTAGATCTAGATTCTAGAAACTAAGAAGGCCAGATGAGAAGGGCAAGGCCTATGCCTATCTAATATAATAATAGTATCTAGATCTAGATTCTATGGAGTCGTATGGCCGATGGACTATTGAATCATGGTCATGGAGTCATGGAGTATAACGTATAACCGACGGTAGTATAACCGCCTAACCCTCTAATGAAATTTATTAAAATGTCTTACCTTTCTAATTTAGATGGTAAAACAAATCTTAGTGTTAATGTGTAAGACAGTGCTTGTAGGTAGATCTGGCTGGTTTCGAACTTTATTCTATAAAAATAGTCGTATTTATAGTTTATGCAGCAATCAGATTACTAAGTAAAACCTCAGCAGATTATGAATCATTTGTTTGCTCCTGTTCTACGATCTTCTGAGGTAAAGTTTTCAAAGGCTGAGCTAAATTTGGATCGAAGCATAGGCTTGTAATTTTAATGAATATTTCGCAACGATGAAAAACTTTCATGTGACGATTAGTAGATATCTAGATCTAGATCTATTGCTATTTACAAAATCACGCACATGCTTGATTTTATTTCTCGTATAGACATCTAGATTTAGATCTAAATCTACAGACTAAACATTATTCGGAGACGAATGTGGAAGATTAGTAGAAATCTTATTCTCGGGAGTGTTAGAGTTAGATTATGTCTAAGGTTAAGGTTAAGGCCCTAATCAAAAATCTTAATGATGCCAGACTTTCTTCTAGACATCTTATCAAGGGGACTGAGCCCCCCCCCCCCGAACGAAATGGAATTTATATAGAAAATTGTGTCCGCCACCCGAAGAGATGCCTGGGTTTCTCTCGTGCACCCAGAGGCGTATTATAGCGACCATTCCTGGCGCCTGGTGACAAACTTTCAATTTGGCGCCCCCTCGGGAACAACCTTTCAATTTTCAATTTGGATCCCCTCAAACTTTCAATATGCACCCCCCCCTCCCCAAACTTTCAATTTGCACCTCCTCCCAATCCTCCCATATATTTTTTATATTTATAATGCAAAACTGCATCTAAAATGATATTTTAATTTTTTTCCAACCCATTTTGGCGCACATTAAGGTCGGCGCCCGGGGGCATATGACCCCCCCCTCGCCACCCCCCCCCCCCCTTGATCGCCTCTGCGTGCACCTTTTCAGAAAAATGTCTGGAATAAAAACACAGCCTGTAGTAGTATCAACGACTTTCCAAAGTTTCTTGGAGATTGGATTAAAAAAAAAACAAAAAATGATGGTGTTAGTAGTGCCATATTCATTAAAGATTAATCAGATTTAAAAAAAAAATGAAATGTCATTAAGGTAATAATTAGTAGAAAAACATTGCTGAAATGTTGGACTTCGATTGTTGTGAAAACACTGTCCGCGGTTGATAATGTTTTTTTTTTTTAAAAAAATGGTTCTGTTGTTATCAATGGTGTTTAGTAGGATGGAATTTCGGGGAGGGCAGACAGTTGGGACGAAGGTCCAGGTCTGCGTGCGTGCGTGTGTGTGTGTGTGGGGGGGGGGGGGGTTCCCAGTCGGTTGAGGTTTTTAGCGTTGTTTTAAAACTTGCAAGTCAAAGTTCAAGATTATTTCGAGGCTAATTATCTCAATGTCTTGCACGCAGAGCCGGCGTTAGGGGGTGGCGAACGGGGCGGTCGCCATAGGCCCCGCGCTTGAAGGGGCCCCGCGCTTCAGCAATGTCATTGTTATCTGAATAAGTTTGTAAACTTAAAAAAATTGTTGCTGAATTCAATTGGGAAAAACTAAATGGTCGAATGCCGACGTTGTTGATTGTTATAACTGAGGCCACGGTTGATGTTGGTGAGTCCCACCTGAACTGGGACAGGCCGTAATTCGATACAAAATTAGTGTCACGCCTTCCCTTTGTGTAGGGTACGGTCGCCTGGCATTTGACCTGAGCTGACTGGAGATGGCGGTCGAGAATTAGCCCACGACGTAAAGAGATACCCTATTGTATGCGGACCCATGAAGACGTCCTTTTAGTGAGCAGACGGGATGTCTGTAGTAGACAGTTAGTGACCTGATGAACTCTAGTCCTGACTTTCTTGTTGTAGATGTCGTATAATGTCGTATATGTAAAGTGTTTCTTCCAGACTTTTTTCTCCAGGGGGGGAGGGGCACTTGATATTTTCGGGGGGGGGGGGGGGCGGTAGATTTTTCCCGAAGAGATGTCTGGAAGAGACTATATGTAGGCATACTTGTCTTGGTATAACAAAGTTAACATTCAGTTGCGTGCAGAGGGTGGGAGGAGGGCGACAAGGGGGCAGAGGCGTAGCGAGGGGGGGGGCGGGGGGGGGGGGACATATGTCCCCGGGCGCCGACCTTAGGGGGGGCGCCAAATTGAAAATTTGAGGGGGGGGGTGCAAATGAAAAGTTCGAGGGGGGGTGCAAATCGAAAGTTCGAGGGGGGGGTGCAAATCGAAAATTTGAGGGGGGGGGTGCAAATGAAAAGTTCGAGGGGGGGGGGGTGCAAATGAAAAGTTCGAGGGGGGGGGTGCAAATGAAAAGTTCGAGGGGGGGTGTGCAAATCGAAAATTTGCTCCCGAGGGGGGCGCCAAATTGAAAGTATGTCCCCGGGCGCCGGGAAGGGTCGCTACGCCTCTGCGAGGGGGGGGGGGGCTTAGGATCTATATCAGGCGGCATTAAACAGAGTGAATTATTATTATTTTTTGGAAGAAAGTTAAAACTGTTGTTATGTTGTGTCACCTTAAGGATTCACCCGTTCAATAATTAAGACAATAATGTTTTTGGTTTTAAAATATTGTATGAATTCTAAACAAATTTTGAAGTCTATACTGTTTTGATACATCAGGCCGAGTTCGCTGTATTGTAAACTTTATTTTCCTAATTATTCGGCACGTGATTAAATTTTCTTAAGTGATTTGGTATGAATTACATAACTGTCAAAAGTGATTTAATATCTAAGCAAAGGAAAAAAAAACTACGAACATTGGGTTAATACATGGGAGAGATAAACATCGGTTATTATAGTGGAAAGTTTGACATTAGCTTATAAACTCCAAAACATTTGTGTTATTATGTGTACATCACATTATATAGGCCTTTATACATATATATATATACATATATATATATATATATATATATATATATATATATATATATATATATATATATATATATATATATATAATATATATATATATAATGGAAAGGCCCCGCGCGGATGGTTGGCCCTAGGCCCCGCGTATTCCTAACGCCGGCTCTGCTTGCACGACAAAGCCTGTTGTGTTATCATTACGTCTGGGCCCTATTCGACCTCCCCCCCCCCTCCTGAATCCCACTGCCTGTACAGTTAGAAAGAACTGGCGTCTTTTTTGGAACTTTTAACCTTTTTCTTTTAAAAATTATTTACATTAAAAAAATATTAAAATTCCAATGAAAACGTTTTAAATTTTTTTTTAAGAGGGAAAAGGGCCCCTATATCCATTGTACTCCTATGCCTTGGTTGCGCTAGCTTTACGGTAGCTTCGACACTGGTTGATTAATGAAACTATAAGGTGATATAAGCTATGTGATAGTAACGCATCGTTACATAAACTTGACACTACACCGACATTGCCAATTTATCTTTATTTACACAATATAAATAAAATAGTTATTTTTCAAAGAATACATGCACAAGTTCTCACATAAATTATCATTCGTTTATTTTACCTAACTAATTAAACATTTAAAATTGTGATTTAAGATTTAACATCTATCCTAACTATTTTATACTTTAAAAAAAAGGTTTCACCAAATAATGTTTATTTCAAGTAACAATCTTTGGGACGGAGTAGCCTAGCGGTGGAGAATCCAGGTTCAAGCCAGTAGATCATCCCTGAGTCCGCACAGCTCTGATTGGCACCTAACTCATGTTAAAGAAAAGTAAAGGCGGCTGGGCATAGTGCTGACCACATTATCTCTTTATATGCCGAGGTCACGGAAACAGGTGAACTCTACTTCACTTGCCCCACTGGTTTGGAAGGGGAACTTTACTTTTTTACTTTAACTTTTACATTTAAACATGAACACTGTAGTTTAACATTATCCTTTCACGTGTCTATGTCCCTAAAACAGGTGAACTCAAGTAAACTTCACCTGCCCCATTGACCGTCTTTAACCAACACATGGCAATGTTTCTACGGTCAACAAAGATATGACAAATGAACAATTAATAGGCTAATCGAAAAACGCAAAAGCTCGACAGTTCTAAAAGGCACACTGCCATTACAGCAGTGGTTCTAAACCTTTTTAGAGGTACCGAACCCCATCAGTTTCATATGCGCATTCACGTTTTTTTTTCAACGATTCTCAACTCAACACTGCCCTACCGACTCACAGCGTTACAAAATGCCACACTCTTTCTCTCTCCCCCCCCCCCCCCACAACAACATCCGACATCAAAATGGTAATTTTTTGTTTGTTTAATAAACAGCGAATTTTAAAAAAATATATTTTAAGCAGTCAACATTGAATAAATGTATCAAAAAATTATAATACAGTTAACACATAAAATATTCATAAAACGCGAAATGAAATTTGCTTTTAATCATTACTTTTTAAAATGTTAAAGGCTGTCGTCTGGTTTCATTTTTTAAAATCCCCCCCCCCCCCCCTCGCCTCGAAACATCGTCACAAAAGTCGTAGCCCCCCCCCTTGCCATTTAGGAGTGTGACGTGTGACGCCTTATACCTTTAGTAGTGTGACGTCTTATCCCTTAAAGAGCGTGACATCTTATCCATTTAGTAGTGTGACGTCTTAACCCTTATGTAGTGTGACGTCTTATCTCTCTATGAGTGTGACGTCTTATCCCTTTAGGAGTGTGACGTCTTGTATGACGATTTCCCTTAAGATCCAGTGAAGATTGCATTATATCGTTTGGTGCAATTCTTAAAATTTTTATACAATCATCCCTGGTGGGAAATGGACTAAATATCTAGTTATCTCCCCTTTTCAATTCTCTTGAGCTGGCTTCGTGTGCGACCCACCTTGGAAGTTTCTTGCATTACTTTTTGCCTACCTTATTTAACTTTCTTTAAAGTGCCGAACATAGAATTGGTGAGACAGGAACCCGTGACATTACAGATAAGTTGGAGGAATAGGTGCTGGGTGGAACACAGATTCCGAAATGTGCAACCATAATATGTGATACACCAGCAGCTTTTCTTCCAGGCATCTCTTCGGGGGTTGGAGGGAACGAAGAAAGTCTACCCCCCCCCCCCGAACGAAATGAAACTTATACAGAAAATATATACTTCTGACAGTGTACGCCCCCCCCCCCCCCCCGAGAAAAAAGTCTGGAAGAATCACTGAACGCCAGGTGCTTGGCTGGAGGTGGAAGAGAGGGCGCCCAAGACGGAACAGGAGGCGGTGTCTTCACGAAAAGAACTAAAGGCCGCAGGGGTGTCTTGGGGTGCTGCAAAATACACAGCCGGGGACCGGGCAAAGTGAAATATTGTGGTTGACGCCCCAAGCTCCACAGGGAGCAAGCAGGACCAAGTCAAGAAAGTTATTTAACTTTAACTTTTTAATACCTCCCTGGTGATAATCGAAGGATTTCCAATTAGGTCGGGCTATATTCAGCATCGTCTTCTTCATCAGCGTAATAATTTGAACAATGGTATTAAATTTGTCAATTGTCTTGTGCGTTTTGTTTTCCTGTTTTCTTGTCATACTTTTATTTTCATTGTCTGAGGCTGATATAAGATTCAAGCGATTAGTCGTATTTTTTTTTTCTGAAAACATTCAAATCAGATGCGAAAGGCACTTCATGGAAGGTTCCTATAGTTAAGGCAACAGAGGATAAGATCAATATATTAAAAATAATAAGTATTTATATCTGTAATTAAAAAAAAATAATTTTTAGTGCTTATAGTTTCTCAAATCTATCACTTATCCAAAATAGCAGAATCATTAAAAATAAACGCTTAAGCTGTCGAATATGATGGTGTGTAAGAAAACACACGTCCCGATCAGTCTCTATATAAATCTCGAAAAATCTCAGACTGAAGATTAGCCAAATTTATCTTTCAGAAACAGAATGCGGCGTTATTGCCATTGATGTGTAAAGATAAATGGCTGTTCTCTAAAGATCAATCCGAGAGCTTTCCATAATTTTAGAATTTTTATACAGCATTGTTATTAAGAATTCTCTTCTGGAGCTTATGTAAACTCAGACTATGATTTAGTTTTTTGATACAGAAGCAGAATGAGGCCTTATTGCTGTGTTAAGATACACAGCGGGTCTGTAGTGATCCATCTAAGTGCTTCTCATGATTTTAGCCATTTTATAAAGCATTGTTATAAAACATCATTTTCTGGAGCCTAAGACTATGTTTTGGTTTTTGGATACAGCTATTATCTGCATCTTTACAGTAACGTGTGTACCCCCCCCCCCCCACTCGCATGCTTCACGTGATTTGATTCGTGACGTAATCCAGCGAGCTGTAGAAGCTGGTGTTGAGACCTTTGACCCCCAGGTACTCATCCCGTGTGTCGTTAAAGATTTTCTCCTCCAGACAGCCAATCACCAGCCTGTCCTCATTCAGGAAAAATTTGTTGGCGAATAGCTCTTTGGCTTGGGCTAGTCGAGGCAAGTCACCTGAAATAAAATTTCTGTAGTTAATAAGTTTAATGTAGTTATTTGTGTACTTAACATTATTTTTTTTAATGTCATACTTTAAAAATATAAGTTCCCCCTTCAGAACCAGTGTTTCTTTTAGCCCTTTTATCGGGTGGGGGGGTGCACTTAAAACTTTGGGGGGGGGCGAACATTGATATAAATATATATATATTTTCTTTATGAATTATAGAGGGTTGGAGAGGGGGGTTGTCCCCCCCCCCCCCCATTGAAGAGATGCCTGAAAGAAACACTGTCAGCCACCCATAGAAAGCATTATGCTAAGCAGCCTTACTTTCCCTAACACGAGTAAGGTACTTAATAGAGCTGGGTGGACTCAGGGAGGTCCTGCAGTCTCGAGTCCGGACCTAGATTCTAATGCGAGACTCGAGTCCCCTAATGTCTTGCTTTAGGACTCCTTAGTCAACAAGGCTCCATTCATGGCATGCTGTAAACTTTGGCTGAACTCCGTCATATCTTATGTAACTAAGCTATGCTTGTCCCTAACCCTAACCGTCATCTCACGCCATACTTGGTTTGGGCTTTGATCATGATCCTAATTTTAAATTAGGGGGGATTGCACTTAACGTTAAGATGGGTTGGGGGGGGGGGGTGCGGACACTGGTTAAAGTATATATTTTAAAATTTCAATTTGTTTTCTATTTTGTTCGAAGGGAGTGAACAGTGTTAAAATTATTTATTTTCTATATAAGCCTACATTCTAGTTCATTCCTGGTGGATGGGGGTGGGGGGTGGGGGTGATGTGCTTCGATACTAAATAAGCCACCGACTCACTTGTTGTCAGAATGCAAATTTCCCTCACAAACCGGCCGCCACACTCGCCGCCTAGCCAAACTTTGTAGCGAGCGATGAACTGTCTTGCACCATCCGGCTCTCCTGAAATAGACCGTTTACTGTCAGAGCCGGCGCCAGGTTATTTAGCGCCCTAGCCACAACTTATTAAAACGCCCCAATCTCTTAAATTACTTACTATATATAAGAAAACAATTAATTAAAAGTGACATATTAATTTATTATCAATGGCATACTCGTCCAGAGGCGTAGCAACCCATTTCTGCTCCCTGAGCAAACTATCGATTTTGCGCCCCCCCCCCCTCCCACATATTTATATATTTATTCACGTTCGCGAAAAAGGACCCCCCCCACCACTACACACACAAACACACACATCATTCACCTTTAATAGTTTTTCCCGTATCACACAAGCATCGTAGATAGCCGTCCATAGAACCAAATGGCTTTCTATTTTCTTAAATACGACTGTAATGCAGCTTAGAATAAGCTTGTTATTGTATTTTCTTCCTAGTTTGGCGCCCCCGTAAGGTCGGCGCTCTGAGCGGCCGCCCCACCCGCCCTCCACTAGCCACGCCTCTGGACTCGTCATAAGTAGACATCAAAAATCGAACTTTACTTGCCTTTTTCGTCGCAAAAGTTTGTACTAATTCCTTCAATTCAAGTTTGCAAGCGTAATCACATTCTATTGAAATTGTGACGAGTCTTTTTTGTACTTTACGACATAGCCCCCCCCCCCCTTATAAAATTTCCAAGTGCTTCCCCCCTCCCTCCCGGGAAAAAAAGTATGGATAAAAACACTGACGAAAACACAGTTCATATAGTGTTTGTCTCTTCCAAAAGGCGTAGCGAGGGGGGGAGGGGCGGGGGCATATGTCCCCGGGCGCCGACCTTAGGGGGGGGGGGGCCCAAATTGAAAGTTTGAGGGGGTGCAAATGAAAAGTTCGAGGGGGGGGTGCAAATCGAAAGTTTGAGGGGGGGTGTGCAAATGAAAAGTTCGAGGGGGGGGGGTGCAAATCGAAAGTTTGTCCCCGTGCGCCGGGAAGGGAAGGGTCGCTACGCCTCTGTCTCTTCCTCAGACCTTCCAAAGGTGAGTTCCGACGGAACTTACCTGTTTTAAGCTTGCCTGTTTTTAGTTATAATAATTGTAAAATGTATGTCTATTTTGTATGATTACGTAACGATTTTTTTTTGCTTTTAAAAAATTAAAGGTTATAAATGTTATAGATTCCAGCCTACAATTGTTATATATGAATCCTTTAGGAGTGGATGGAAAATATGAAAAAGACACTTGATTATTTAGATGATTAATTTGCAACTTAGACGATTTTAGGCGCATTTGTTGAATTATCTCATACTAGCACTAATTATTACAATATACAACGGCTACTGGTGTATTTGTTTTTCAATTGGATAATCTATATATATAAAAAGCAATGTATGTGTGTGTGTTTGTTTGTTTGTCTGTCCTTTATGCATTACTACACCTCTCATCACATCGCCGTGAAACTTTGGGAAGTTGTTGAGAATATTCCTGGGGAGGTTTCTGCGAAAAAAACAATTTCAAATTCGCAGGGGTGGCGCCCCGGCAGGGCGCGATTTGTTTTTCTCTATATACCGTATATAAAAATAAAAGTCGATTTTGGTTTGGCGTCGTTCATCCGATAGCCACGAGACTTTGGGGAGTTCATTATACCACTCTAGGGAAGGGTTCTGTAAAAAAATCATTTTTAATTTCGCAAAGGCGGCGCCACGGGAGGGTCCGATTTTTCTCTATATACGGTATATAAAAATAATAAAAGTGAATTGCAGTGACACCGTTCATCCGATAGGCATGAAACTTTGGAGAGTTCATTATACCACTCTAGGGAAGGGTTCTGTAAAAAACATAATTTTTAATTTCGCAAGGGCGGCGCCACGGGAGGGTCCGATTTTTCTCAATATACGGTATATAAAAATAATAAAAGTGAATTGGAGTGACACCGTTCATCCGATAGGCATGAAACTTTGGGGAGTTCATTATACCACTCTAGGGAAAGGTTCTGTAAAAAAAATAATTTTTAATTTCGCAAGTGCGGCGCCACTGGAGGGTGCGATTTTTCTCTATATACGGTATATTTTAAAAAATAGTCGATTTTGGTGTGACACCGTTATCCGAAAGCCATGAGACTTTGGGGGAGTTGATTAGAACAATTCAGGGAAGGGTTCTGTAAAAAAAAAATCCTTTTTTAATTTCGCAAGGGCGGCGCCACGGGAGGCTGCAATTTTTCTCTATATACGGTTTATAAAAATAAAAGTCTATTTCGGTTTCACATCGTTCATCCGTGTAGCCTACCATGAAACTTTGGGGAGATGATTAGATCACTCAATGGTAGGGTTCTGTAAAAAATATTGTTTAATATTGCAAGGGCGGCGCACCGCCGGGGGGGGGGGAGCGATTTTTTTTCTCTATATACGGTTTATAAAAAAAAAAAAATAAAACTCGGATGCGGTTCATCCGAGTACCATGAAACTTTAGGAAGTAGATGAGAATACTCCCGAGAATATTTCTGCGAAAAAGAAAACTAAAGTTTCTTACGGGCGGCGCCATATAGGGTACAACTTTCGTCAATACACGGTTTGGCGCCCAGAGTTTTAGAGCGACTAAGTTGGCACTTGACATCCGTTAATCGAGCGTCCTGTATAGCGAGTAAGGGGTACTACTATATTCAGCGGTAAAACTACAACAGGCTTCTAAAAATAACTTTGTAACGCGAGGAAATCCTGTACAGTTTCGTCACCTTGCGAAAGATGAAAAAATAAATGTTTGAATATGAGGAACCTACTGTAGAGTTTCGTCACTTTGCGAATGATGCAATAAGCATCTATTATTAGACGATCCAGGCCGAAATTGAGACCGAGCATCTAATAATAGACCATTAGTAACGCTAGCATATTGCATCAGTCGAACTGATGTTTAAAACACGTCAAATAATTTTTGTATGTGTTAAAGAAAAAAATCCTGTTCATTTGTGTCACTTTAGCGAATGACGAAATCTGCATCATTGTTTACAGGATGCTATTTGGCACGCTGGGTTATCCTATGAGCACGATGGCGCCTGTTAGTTTTAAGGAGCCAGGGGCCTTACGCTGCGCCTCTGCGGTAGTGTAATCGGGGGGTATAGAGGTGGGGGCTCCTGAGAGCGCCCCTCTACGTTCCTGACATATGGGTGGTCACTGAAGTGTGTTCTACCTAATTATTACGGTGAGTGATTAATATACACTCAAGATTTTCATGCGGTAGTGTAGAAAAACCCGTGTCCCGATAATTATTATCCAAGCGCAGGCAATGTTGACATTTAAATAACACAGTTTTAGAAAACAAGGTGATGCGTCTAAGAACATATGATTGGTAATGCATTGGTGATATCCTTCTAATATATTTCGTCAGACTTTATTCTATCCCCGCGGCAACGCGCGGGGGACGGGTACGCTAGTGCTAAATAAAATACAAAACTTTTTTGTTTGAAACTTCTGCTCTATATAATTTTAACAAAAGCAAATGATAACTTTAAGTTGTATTTATATGTAAGAGTTCAACCTAAGGCGCAGGAATTTGAAACGAATATAAAGTTAAGCAACGATTTATCTCCCATTCGGCAACCCAAATACCAAAATTTAATTCAAGGGAAATAACTTCCACAAGAATAGCTAAATGAAACAGTGTAACTTAGACATGCTTAAAAAACACAATAAAACGCTTTAAATTTCATTACGTAATAATTATAATAAATCGTTTATATTAGCTATGTACCCGTGTCAAAACAATATATTTTACTTATTAACTACTTAACTATAGATTTTGTTTGAAAGTCTAAACACGTTAGTTTTATTATAACATACTTCTAGTCAATCTTGATGACATATGAGTAAACGAGAATTACAAGCCCTATTAAAAACCAAAATTGCACGTGTTTTGGAACTTGTTATCCCTTACCATTGAACTACATAAATGTTTTATTTTCGCATCAAATATTTACCATTTGATTGTGTATAGGTTAGTCTCCTAATAGAAGCTTTTAAAATTCTAATTGGACATAATTTGGTCTCATTTTACGCTACATATCTTTTGCAAATTTGTAATTGCTGTTGTTTTTGGTATTGTCTTTTTTAATTCATCACTGTTTCACCCATCCATATTTCAACTCTTGTAAGTTTTCTCCACTAAAACATCATCCTAGTCATAAACCACACATAGACTGTTCAGATATGAATGTATTGAGCTTCCAGACACTGTTTTTATTTATTCCTGATTGCCTTTAGCAAAGCCAAGCAAAATTAATTACCTAAATAACTTTTCCCCTTCATCACCATGTGTACAAGTTTTAGAAAGTTAGTATCTTGCATTTCTTTTCATTTACTTAGACTCCTAAAATAAGTTCATCATTTACAAATTCTGATTTACATATTAAAATGTTGTTTATTAGTGATATTGTTGTACTCTGATATATTTGTTTGATGTAATTAAACACTGAATATCTTGAAAAAAAAAAAAAAAAAAAAAAAAAAAAAAAAAAAAAAAAAAAAAAAAAAAAAAAAAAAAAATTTGGAACTTGTTAATATTTTCTATTAATTCCTCACGCTGTTTATATTGCAAAAAATTCTCAACAAAACTGTAAAAACACTTAAGACTATTATGGTAAAAAAAAAAAAAAACCATGTTTGTATTTCTTTAATTCTGGTTATCTTCATTTGAATTGTTGATCCTTTTTTTTAAATAATGTTCACCATTTTGTTCATGTATTGACAATTTTTATTAATGTTTGAACTATGTTAAATACACACTATATCAAGCACACACACATTTGTATATATTGATGTAATGATTTCTATTTGAAAATAAAGATATTTAAAAAAAAAAAAAAAAAAAAAAAAAAAAAAAAATAGATCTAACAAAAAAAAAAAAAAAAAAAAAAAAATCTTCTCTAAAATTGGCATTACTGTTTACATTTAAGCACTATAGTTATTGATCTGTTTGAATTTGAAATTTACAATTAAATAATTATGTAGACCAATCCATGTCTATATTAAGAGAGTGATTATTTCCCCTACTCTAGTTCGCTTGACTAAATAAAATGCCATTATGTCAAATTGTTTTTTATAAAGCTTAGAAACCAGAAAAAAAAAAAAAAAAGTTTTGGAACTAAAATCATAGAATTCTAATGAGTACATTTATCAGTGACTATGGATTAATTTCATCTCTACTTATTTAAACTCGTGTGTATTTCCATTTGGAACCTTGTGTGTGTGTTATTTTTTTTCTTCACATTTTATACTTATACATTGTAAGTACTTTTTTTCTTTTTTATTTCTTGTGTGTGTTGCCTGGCCCCGGTTGGGCCTCACGCACAACAATGTCGGAAAAATACATCAAACGGCTATTCCTGCCTAAGTTTGGCATGGCAGGACATACACCAAAAACTCTAGAGATTTTCATAGAAGAGGGTTTTTCTTTAGCTACCCTCACAGCTGACGAACTAAAAAGAGAGCTATGTATGTTATGTAGCCTATCACCAGCTGAATTTGAAGGTCTGTATAACTATGGGACACTGCGTAAATGGTATGTCACCATTAGATCAAAGGAACTATATGAGAAAATGCACCTAAAAGAATTTCACAGAGATTTGCCACCTGGGGTAACATCCAGATACAGAGTGCAGAGAATATCAATAACCCACGCCGATAAATCTGGGCAAAGGGGCATGCTGAAATGGCTCCCTTCCAAGACAAGCGACGATGATATAATGGCGATTCAGAAATCTATAAGCAGTCAGGACTCAACACCAACATTTAAGAGAATAGACCAATCAAATGTGGTCCAATTCACCATCTCTCTGGAGAAAGAAGATGTGGAGAGTGTCCCACACTATATTATACTTACAAATGAGGCCAACAAGGAGAGCAGAGTCCTTATAATCCTCAATGGGAGGAGGGTGCAATGTTGCCACTGCAACACAGACACCTGCCTAAAATGTGTGAGCATTTGACGTCCAGCTAGTAGACAGACAGTACAGGGCAATTGAGCCTTGGGATGCAAATGATAAAGAAGAAGTTAGGGAGCATCTAAGTAACAATAGAAATTTCTTAAAGCATTTCGACAGTTATGATGTTGACGGAGAAAGACAAAATGAAATGCTTAGAGAAGCAAGGCATAGAGAGGTAGAAGATACCTTTGGAGTAGATGGCCAAACTGAAGCACATCATACTACTGCAGCATCACAGCAAGTTAACGAAAGCGTAACAGAAACCACCGTAGAGGCCGAAGCCATGGAGACAATAGCGATCAGAAATTCCATAGTAACAGGGTCTCAAAAAGATGGGAATCAAGAAAATTTGGAGGCAGTCGACGAAACAATAAATGATATTCTTCAAGATAACACTAGTTCAGAAAACATAACGAACCGCTAAAGGAAATTAAAAGATCACAAAGTATATCAGCAACAAAGGTATCAGGTCAACTGTCATATAGTCAAGCAATCAGTTCAAATAAAAATCAATTACCTACAGTAAAGCCATTATTTGCAGTTTAAATTAGCATGTATGTCTACTCATTTTCTTTAAGATTTATTTCTTAAAAACTATTTTCATTATAAAAAGCTAGGCCTACCACATGTAGTTATCAGGTAAATTGTATTCAAATTAAGGATTTAATGTCCTTTTCTGTTATTTTTCATTATGCGCTTGATTTTACATGTGTTAAAATGATAAAAGAATGTATATTTAATGCTTAGAATGACAGAGTGAATTTAATGTACATTATTTAAAATATAATAATTTTCTGGTTTCTACTATGATCTGACCAGGATACAAGTGCATTTGTTTTGGAACGCCCCGTCATGCGCTTGAGCGATCATTAAATCAGCATTAAAATTAGATAACCGTTTAAAATGTTCGAAATTTAAATTAAGAACTTATTTAATCGTTTTCTAAATCAATAATGTGAAACCAAAATAAAAAGAAGTGACTGGTAAAAAACGCCCCGACATTTCCAAATTAGGGAGGTGGGGGTGCATTTTCATCAACGCGATTAAATATAGGCCACTATAGGCCTAATTTAGGGGTGGGGGTGCAAAATTGATAGTTCGTCCTGGGCGCCGAAATAGATCGCTACTCCTTTGTTTATTATCCTGTCTATAGTTTATAAAAGATAATGAAAGTTAGTAATTATTAGGTATTTTTTGATAATAGCGATTAAACCTTCCCCCCCCCCCTCTAGAGGGTTATAGGAAAAAAGTCACAGGAAAAAAAACACAGGAAAAAATGCTATTAATATTTTATGTTAAACATAATATTAATAGCATTTAATAGAATTTTCCAACGTCCTCGGACTTGCTGCCCTCAATTCATCGCAACAATAGTTATGTTTAGTTCAACCACCTTTACTGCCCACATTTATCACGTTCATTACATAACAAAGCATATGATCAAAACAGAAAGCCGACAAGGTTCAAAGGCTGTCATTGACACAAAATGTTAACAACACACAATATGTTCGGACAAGGCCGACTGAGGAGAAGCCGACCAGAGAATAGCCTGCGGCAAAACATATGCAAAACACAATGATGTGCCTACATTTCTTTCATAATTAATTTTCCTACCGCGTAATTAACTAAATGCGTAACAAAAGATGAGATTGTTGTGTAAATTATCTTAGAGTATTTTTACTTACAATTGTTATAAACCATAATACTTTTAACGTCTATAGATAATTTATGCTTTCAAAAAATACAACCCACAACAATAAACATACAAAATTTTACAATTTTCAACAAATAAATAAAAATATTTCTGAAATTATTTTTGTGACTTTTTTTCTGTAACTTAATTTATGTGACTTTATTTCCGATAACATTTTTCCACTGTGACTTTTTTTCTGTGTTTTTTTTTTCCTGTGCCTTTTTACCGTAGGGATGGCGGTGAACGAAAAAAAAAAGTCACAGGAAATAAAAACACAGAAAAAAGCCACAGTTTTTGCTAGGCAAAAAAGTCACAGAAAAAAAAGTCACATGCTTTGTTATGTAATGAGCATGACAAATGTGGGCACGAAAGGTGGTTGAACTATTGTTGCTATGAGTTGAGGACAGCAAGTCACATTAACTACGCCTCTACGCCATTTCACGCTAATTTAAATTTAGTATTTTAAAAAACCCGACGAAAATCCGAAAGGGTTGGAACATTCTATTAAATATTTTAAGTATAGCGGAATTAAAACCTACATGCTTTATACTAAATATTTTTACGTGTGTCATACAAACCTATACAACATACGAAAATAAATCTAAAATCTTTACATTACATTCGAATCGGAAATTGATTTGTACTTTCTTAATATTTAATACATAAAAGTATTAAATTCTATACAAATACTTATTTGTGACTTTTTTTTCCTGTGACTTTTTTTCCTGTGACTTTTTTCCTGTGACTTTTTTTTCTGTGACTTTTTTTCCAGTGCCTTTTTTTTCCCTACAATCGACTAATCTATATAGCACAATTATCGCCGCTCCCCGAATAACGTGGGAACACACAGTATAATCTATAATAGCTAGGGGGTAGGGCGTGGTTTATAATTTTGTAGTATATTTTTCTTATATATATTATGCAATTATTTTTTCTTCGTTACCCCCCCCCCCCACCACCAAATGGTGTCACCCGGTGCGCTACGCACCCCGACCCCGCCTCGCGACGCCTCTGGTGGGTGGAGAGATTATTAATTTTATTTTTGTGTGAGAATTTGTTTGTGAACTTTGTACTTCCGGTCAAGATGGCTATATAAGACCGAGTGGCGTATTCACGGTATTGGGACTTCCCAACTATGACACAAGAAGAAGAATTTCAAAGTAACGTCTATTCTTAAATTCTTAAAAACAAGACAGCAACCAGTGGCGTAGCCAGGATCGTCTCAAGGGGGGGGGGTCCAATTTTTTACCAGGGGACAAAGTTTCGATTTGCACCCCCCTAAAACTTTCGATTTGCACCCCCCTCATACTTTATATATATATATATATATATATATATATATATATATATATATATATATATATATATATATATATATATATATATATGTATATATATATATATATATATATATATATATATATATATATATATACATATATACATATATATATATATACCGAGGGGTCTATGGGGGGGGGTTATGACCCCCCCCCCTAACCCCCCTTGCCTACGCCACTGACAGCAACTGTTACCCAGCAACCAGCTGTCAGTACAAGAGGCAGACCTGATGATGGATCTTATAATAGGGCTGCAATTTTGAACACTGTAATAAAGTGTTCAACAGTTTACTATAATCATTACAGTACAACTCATGAGTACTCGTTTGGTGGACTTGTTATGGGGATGGTATGCTAGAGAGTAAGACTGCTAATCCAGAAATCCTGAGTTTGGATCCTGGGATCCACCCAGTTCTTATCGGATCCCAACTTTTTGGGAAAGCACTATCCCTTTATACGCAGAGGTAATTGAAACAGGTGAACTCTACTTCACCTGTTCCATGGACCTTCATGGCAGAGGCGTAGCGAAGGGGGTACATATGTCCCGGGCGCCGAACATAGGGGGGGCCAAAATGGGTTGAAAAAAAAATTATAAGCCCATTTTAGCTGCAGTTTTGCATTATATATGTAAAAAAAATATATGGTGGGGGGGGGGGGGGCGCTGGGAAGGGTCGCTACGCCTCTGCTTCATGGTACTTTCCTTTTTTTTTCTTTTGCCAAATTAAGTATTTGTATTACAGTACAACTCATACGTTATCTTATATTTTTATTTTGTGGGTGTTGTAGACTTAGGTTAGGAGTTTGACCGCCGTGGGTTTAGCCACGGTTGCACTGACGCCCGGTAGTTATTAGACATTAGGGTAAATTTAGATAGTTAGGGTTTCACACCCCCCCCCCCCTTGTCAGGCTTACACACACATAAACACACACGCACCCACCCACACACACACGCACACACACCCACGCATACACACACCCTCACACACATACACCCTCACACATACACACACCCTCACACATACACACACATACACACCCTCTCACACACACACCCTCACATACACACACCCTCACACATACACACACATACACACCCTCTCACACACACACCCTCACATACACACACCCTCACACATACACACACATACACACCCTCTCACACACATACACCCTCACACATACACACACCCTCACACATACACACACATACACACCCTCTCACACACACACCCTCACATACACACACCCTCACACATACACACACATACACACCCACACACAAACACCCTCACACACATACACACACCCTCACACACACACACACCTACCTCTGTACGCTCCTTTGATGGCTAACTGTGGGTTGTAGTTGAGTGTAGAAAAAAAAGATTCATCCGGTATCTCAACATTCTCTGTCCATTTAAGCAAAGCCCTGGACGTCTCGTTGTGGAGAACGAAGTCTATAAAATCTCTTGAGAGAATATAAGGGTTTTACTGAATTGACTGTTTGGTTTAACTGGATTCAATTTTTTGGGGTCAGCGTCATGCGGTTAGGAGTTAGGGTTCGACTTTTGGATATGGGTATCTTTTGATTAACATGTTCTGGTATTATAATGTAATTAATACAGTAATCTCGAGGTTGTTTCACTAAAACGTGAATCAACTAGAGCTGACCTCCCCCCCCCCCCCCCTTCTCTTCCATCGTCCTGTTTAAAGGCACAGTTAAACGATGAGAATTCCTTTACACGTCAGGGAATCAAGTTAAAGAAAACAACTTATTATTAGACTAATAGTCAATTTAAAAAAAAAAAATAACAAGCGTCTGTGTTTTAATGTAGCGGATGGAATGTCTGGAGGGGGGGTAATTGACAGAGGTTATTGATAACTAGAGGTCTTGCTGATTTGTGTGTGTGTGTGGGGGGGGGGGGTTGGGGGGGTGGGGGTAAATGTACTGTCTTTGGGTGAAGTATTATAAAGGGGGTAATTGACAAGGGAAAGTGGGCTTGCGTTTTGTGTGTGTGGGGGGGGGGGGGGGGAGAGATGGTGGAGTGTGGCAGTTTTTGTGCGGATGTGTATGGTTAGGTTTAGACTTGTGGATATGGGTTACTTTTAATTAACATGTTCTAGTATTATAATGTAATTACTAAAGTAGTCAAGAGGTCTTTTTACTAAATTGTGAATCAACTAAAGCTTCCATCGTCCTTTTTAAAGGTACTGTCAAACCATGAGAATTCCTTTACAAAACAGGGAATCATATTAAAAAAAAAACATACAAATATTCATTTTAAAAAGTCACAACCGTCTGTGTTAATGTAGCGGATGGGTTGTGTTTTGGGGGGGGGGGGGGGGGATCGACATGACAGAGATAATTGATAAGGGGAGGTCTTTCTTATTTGTGTGTGGGGGGGGGGCGGGGTTATTGTCCGGGTAATTAATGTTGTTTTGTTTTTGGGTTGAGTAATATACAGGGGGTAATTGACAAGGGAAAGTGGTCTTATGTTGTTTTTTTTTGTTGGTTTTTTTTGCAGGGGGGGGGAGGGGTCAAGTCTGGCTGTTTTTGTGCGGATTTGGGGGAGGGTGGTAATTGGCGGGAGAAGTAGTGTCCTGCTCACAGAAAAAGTCACTTTACCTGTTGGCTACAATATGCACCGCACCTTTCACCGGCCGCAGGCCTAGAGGCGGCTTGGTCCGCCACCTGTACGTGTTGGCGCTGGTAGAGACGGGAGGAGAAAAAAAAAATTGATTGGATATCGATCAGAAGATAATTGTGCTTTGATATGTGTGTGTATGGGGGGGGGGCGTCATTTGTTAAGCAAGGGAGGCGACTCTATTATATATACTCGTAAAGAGGTTGAATAACAGGTTGTGTTATAACTAAAGTTATGCTTTCACTAAGGAATCGTGCCCATGTTATTTAACGCAAAGGCGGTCAGTTGGGGGCGATTTTCCCAATAATGTGTTATATGCGGTTAACAAATGAGTAATGTTAAGCAATGACTGTTGATTTTCAACTTTTTTTTAAAGAGTATAAGAGTAAAATGTATTGTGGTGGTTCGTATATTTGTAGGGGGGGGGGGGGTTGGAGTGGTCTCTTGAGATGTGGTATTTTATATCTGGCAGGTGGTGTGTTAAAAATGTCTGATTTCTATGTTTTATTGTTTTATAAAATATATGCCACTACATGCTGTATATGACCCCCCTCCCACGTCATTATCACAGACCATATAGGCCTACACTATTGTTATGCACGATCCTTAAATGAGCTAGAAGTCCTATTTCATAAGGCTATTATATTTATATATATCTCACTAACAGTGTTTCTTCAAGACCTTTTTCTCCGGGGGGCAATTGAAATTTTCGGGGGGCGGACAGTGTTAAAAGTACATATTTTCTTTATAAATTTCATTTCGTTCGGGGGGGGGGGGGGTAGCCTTTCTTCGGGGTGGGGGGGGGGGATGGGGGAGCGAAGAGATGCCTGGAAGAAACTCTGCTTTCTTTTTATCCAGTTGGAGCGTCCAGTCCACCCCTTTACCCCCCCCCCCCCCCTCACCAAATGACCTAACACACTTATAGCCATGTCATCGTTTTCTTAATATTTACCTACCCTTTAATCGTTCCTTCAATATTGTTGGCACCGTCAAAAGCTTTCAAAATTTTCACAAGTTCCCAATTCGTTTTTAACGGGAACTCCTGCCCGGTGAGGTTGATAAAGTACTTCCAGCGAGTGTAACGCCACAGTTCCTTCAAACAGACTATTTCCGCTTCCAGGACAGAAAATTTGCCCCATTTTACATCAATTCTATTCTCAGGCAAAAAGACACCCGGAAGACATTTAGAGATGGCCAGCATCGCTTGGTAGAATCCAGAATCCGAGGAAGCATCAACGTGAATACAGTAATAGTTTTGTGGTCTGTAGATTGCCCTTAATAAACGCTCCACCATTTCGGAGTCTTTATACGCCATTATCGTAAAAGCGATCGGGAATTCCTCTTCCTCCGCGGATAATGAGGACGTGATGTATCCGCGCGACTTTCGGAAATTCCCACAATCTTTGGCTAAACTAATATAGGAGGAATCGTTCAGCTCGTTTTGCCCAATGTGCATTACGTTTTCGATACTTTTGTTCAGTTGCGCATTGAAAAAGAGATTTTTACAATCTGCTGTAGTTACTTTATGCTGGCTGGCTAAATCTTGAAGCAGGCGGAGATTCTGATCTTCTGCTAGTACGTAAGAGGTTATGTTTTTTAAGTAACTGCTGAATACACTGAAATGTTCAACTTTAGGTTGCCAGTTCATTATCCACATAAGAAAACAAATCGTTACTAGAAATGACATAAAAAATAAAATGTTCTTAAATGTTGATTTCATTTTTTAAAAAATGTTTCCTTATATTAATTCAACGATCTTACTTGACAAATGAACATTTTCCTGCAAAGATAAAAAAAATAAACATTAATGCCAGTTTTTTAAAATAATAACACACACAAAAAGCCTACTTTTTAAACAACTTTTACGGTTGTTTATTTTTACTCAACGTATTGTAGTACATTTAATAGTTTAATGAGAGTTAAATTAAATAATTATACGCAATTAAAAAAACAACACATGTCTTTAATTGTAAGAATCTACTTGTCCTGAGCTCGCGATCTATAGGGCAGATGAAGTAGAGTACGCATGTTTCTGTCTCTTTTGACCACCGCACATGAAGGGTTAATGTTGTAGTAGTGGTATAGTGTGGTTAGTAGTGGGATAGTGTGGTCAGTAGTGGTATAGTGTGGTCAGTAGTGGGATAGTGTGGTCAGTAGTGGCATAGTGAGGTCAGTAGTGGGGTGGTCAGCAGGGGGATAGTGTGGTCAGTAGTGGGATAGTGTGGTTAGTAGTGGGATAGTGTGGTCAGCAGTGGGATAGTGTGGTCAGCAGTGGGATAGTGAGGTCAGTAGTGGGATAGTGTGGTCAGTAGTGGGATAGTGTGGTCAGGAGTGGGATAGTGTGGTCAGTAGTGGGATAGTGTGGTCAGTAGTGGGATAGTGTGGTCAGTAGTGGGATAGTGTGGTCAGTAGTGGGATAGTGTGGTCAGCAGTGGGATAGTGAGGTCAGTAGTGGGATAGTGTGGTCAGTAGTGGGATAGTGTGGTCAGGAGTGGGATAGTGTGGTCAGTAGTGGGATAGTGTGGTCAGTAGTGGGATAGTGTGGTCAGTAGTGGGATAGTGTGGTCAGTAGTGGGATAGTGTGGTCAGCAGTGGGATAGTGTGGTCAGCAGTGGGATAGTGTGGTCAGCATTATGCCCAGCCGTCTGTAATTTCCCTAACGTGATTAGGTTATCCTTCATAGCTTGGTGGGTTCAAGGAAGTCTTAGCTCAAGGAAGTCTTAGCTCATGGAAGTCTTAGCTCAAGGAAGTCTTAGTTCAAGGAAGTCTTAGCTCAAGGAAGTCTTAGCTCAAGGAAGTCTTAGCTCAAGGAAGTCTTAGCTCAAGGAAGTCTTAGCTCAAGGAAGTCTTACAAACTCGATTCGGGGATTGGAACTCGAGACGTTCGTGTTTGAAGTTGTGCGCTCTAACTCTACCAATTATGTAATGTTCCTTTTCGAACCTGACCATCCATGGAATGGAGAAGTAAGGTTCTGTGACCTCTGCATTCGAAGAGATAGTGTGGTCAGCATTATGCCCAGGCGCTTTTACTTTTCTTAACGTGAGTTAGGTACCCATCAGAGCTGGGTGTACTTAAAGACTTTTGGTTTAGTAGTCGTATACTCTTTCAGTTAACTAATCATTCCATCTACATTTTAAACAAACCTGAATGAATATACTTACAAATGACTGTGTTTAAGATGGCTCGCTTCGTCGTATAATTTATTCTGCTTTTTAGCTTCACAGATAAACTAATACAAGGAATTTATTCTGCAAACTCTTCCTTATACTGACTATCTAATGTGTCAAAATAGCATGTTCGTTTCATAAGCCTAACTGATAAGGAATGATCAACAAAGTATGCACAGGCATATTTTTCGATAAACTAAACCAACTAAAACGTGAAGTACCTGTTTCGAAAAATCAGTCAGTAGTACGAACTCCTCCGACTCTGTCGTTATCTCACATTCAGTTAATTTTTTTATCACACAAAACTGGGTTGTGTCATTATGACATGGAATTAAAAAGTTTTATAAACTAAATGGATATGTGTGTTGAAATGTCCTTATGCACTGCGTGGTTGAGCGGTAAAGCGCAGGCCTACTAAACGGGAATCCTCGAGATCGGTTCATGGGTAGGCCTACTTGAGTCTGTGGGACATCCTTTTGTTCACCCAGCTATATTAAGTAGTCAACACATAAAGGGTTCAAGTAAAGACGGAGTTGCGCAATATTAAATGAACTAACTTTTAATGATTATGTAATATAATATACGAGCCGACCCGCGGCGTATACGCCGCTATTTGGTTGTTTTATTTTCTACTTTTCAGTAATTCATAATTTGTGAATTCGATAGTACCAATGCTGCCACTGAAAATATTTGCTTTAAAACACTATCAGTATGTCGTTAAGGACGATACCCCCCACCCTCATTTCCCCCAACCCCTACCCTACCCCCCTCCTCCCGTGAAAGCAGCTTCCTCTTAGTTACCTCCACTAAGTTTAAAATCGTTTCAAACTAAATTATCTGCCACTAATAGCCGTCACTAAACCCGGCTCTACGATTGTAAACATTTAGCGTGAACCACAGCTCACCAGACCATGTGGGGGTGGGGGGTGGGGGGCTAGGCGCGCTTACAGCTTGGTGTTTTCTAGGGTATCCAAGAAGAGAATTATATACATAGATGATAAGGGCTGATATGTAATATAATATTAACTGGCATGGGGTCGTTTTTCTTCATCTATTTCTTTCCTAATTTTAGTGTTAGAAGGAATTTCCTACAACACATTTAAAAATACGCCATTTATGCGCCATTTAAGCCGATGACTCCGATTTCAGCCTGCTTTTCTTTTTGGATTTGCTTCCATATCCTTTGTCCTACCAAGAACAAACTACAAGGCAGCAATTGTTTCATTTTGGAGTTGTCTCTCCTAGAAGAGTTGCTGTCCCCAGCTAACGAGCCTCATCTGCCCGAGGGTTCGAACTCATATTTAAAACTTTAGTAGTAAAGAAATAGAACTCTCTGTAAGTCTTTGAAGATTTTGTCTCGCACATAAACAATCAAACGAGAGTTATAGTTCCTGCTGTTGTTTGCATCAGCTTGCGTGAAATGAAATTCAAAATATGAATATTTACCACTTCTATGGCAACACCTGGTATCCAACGAATAAACGAAATGTAACAGTATGAGGAAAGCCGTACCAAAACACTTCGCCGTATTATTATAAAAATAAATTATTAAATAGTGACGGATACAAATCATTAATAAACAAGTCCACACACCTGAATAAGGACACACTAAGGTTACTGAATAGTGATTTAAAAAAACGTAACTCAGAGATAAAACTAATCTGAAAGGTGGCATAATCCCACAGTACAATCGCTGACACAATCACTCAACCAATTGTTAACACAAACCTAACACAACTGTGACACTTAAGTTTGTATGTGTATTAAGCATTAAAAAACGGGTTATTAAACATTTTCGATCATTAACTTCGAGAAAATCTTAGCATAATACATCAGGCACCATCTGTTGGCCAATCAATGCATCAATACTTTTAATACAGTAAATTGCCAGGGAACATAACTACTTTCTTTTAACCACTCAAAAAGTTGTCACTGATTCTTACAGTAATACGAGAGTTATTGGACTTGGGGCTGTTAGCAACATCTTGAGTAGGCTGACTAATAAAATATAGCAAGTGGGTAATATTTCAAATGTGCTAAAGTAATTATTGATCTTTTTAGACATTTACAATTAACTTTGTAGAAATATACATAGTTATATTAAGAGAGTGATTATTTCCCCTAGTTAGCTTGTCTAAATTAATAATCTAGGAATCATTATGTCAAATTGTTTTTTTACAAGGATTACAAAACAGATTATGTTGCGTTAATTGTTTTTGGTTGTATTGTGTCTATATTTTGTTTTTGTTTTTTTGTTTAGAGTGATACATTGTTTTGTTTTGTCGGCCTACATTGTGTGTTTTTTCTTATTTCTTCAGAGTGCTACTTTTAAATTATTTTACATCAAAGCGAAGCAATGACATACAGCTAGTATATAACTATGTATATATATATATATATATATATATATATATATATATATATATATATATATATATATATATATATATATATATAATGCTGGAAAAAATTTGAACCCCTCCCCCATGAGACGATCCTGGCTACTCCACTGGTAATAGTACATTCCCAAAGCATATATAAATGCAGAATATTTTATAAGAGGCTTGTCATTCTTTAAATAATAGCCTTGTTCTTTCACCCTATAATAGATAATTGCGTAGATGAAGCAGAGTTGATTTTTTCTTTGAGTTCGGCATATGCAACTGTGATTAAACAAGATATTAAGAAAATATAGGCTAGGATTGGTTTCGGATTTTAAAAAATGATTTTCTGTCTGAATGCATATAACATTTGCATTTTTCAACTTAGTGTTCTCTTCTTCTTCTTCGTTCTTAATTATTAGTGTTGAAGGGGATCGAGATTTATCTGCCAGTGGGTTTGAACTCGAGACTTTGTTCGAATTTATCAACCATGAGCTTTTTGCCGACTCGACCAACACAATTAAGTCATTGAGGCCATTGACTCCGATTTCAGCCTGCTTTTCTTTTTGGATTTGCTTCCATAGCCTTTGTCCAACCAAGAACAAACTACAAGGCAGCAGTTGTTTAATTTTGGTGTTGTCTCTCCTAGAAGAGTGGCTGTCCCCAGCTAACGAGCCTCATCTGCCCGAGGGTTCGAACTCGAGACTTTTCGGTTTAGCAACCATGAGCTTTACCGACTCGAGTGTGAAGTCGATCAATATGGAAAGAACGTAAACATGTTAATGTTTCAATTTTTGTGTGGTTTGAATGGTGTTTATCTAAATGATATTTACCATAAATTGCCTTGCATTATATTGGTCTGAGACAAATTACTTACCACAATCAATTGGACGCTTTTGGCATTGGACAAACTATTTACAATAAGTTTCAAATTAGCACTGTATTCTGTTGGCGTCAAACAAAGTACTTACTTCCAATCTTCAAGTTGTATTGTATTATGTTGGCGTTAGAAAACTTATTTACCACATTTCCAAAAGTCGTATTGTATTCTGTAGCGTTAGAAAATCTATTTACCATAATTCATATTCCATTTTGATGGTATTAGTCAAACTATTTCCCACAAGTCCATAAAGACATTGTATTCTGTTGGCGTTAAACAAACTATTTACCACCATTCCACAGGTCCTATTGTATTCTGCACGCGTTAGAGTATCTATTTATCACAATGTGTATTACATTTTGATGGAATTAGTCCCACTGTTTACCACAAGTTCAAAAATCATATTCTATACTCTATTACTGTTTGATAAATAAAAATCACAAGTCATGCACGAGTGAGTTCAATACCTCCACGACCAGACGACTTTTCTGAATGAATTCCATCTCCGTCATGACAACATATCACCACGCTACTCCCTTAGTCACACGCCACGCTCAACACGCACAAATCTATACCAACAACTCACCGTTATACCGCGCACAACTTCCGTTACCACGGTAACTGTGTAATTCCCCATAAACTACACTTGAATTAACTAGAATCAATGTAAACGCGCATCGACACGCATGCCTGCTTGCTTGCATGGGCGGTTAAGTCGCGTGCCAATCGATCTCTTGCAAACGTTGTTTATTTTTAATTTATTTTTCAATCAAACCGCTTGAATCAACGTGATGGGTTTCTCCTTTCATTGCAATGTAAATCGTGTGCAAATCGCATGCAACATGTTGCAGTTGTGAGTGAGAAATGCCAATAAAATCACTCTTTAGGACTGAGGCCAGGTGCACATGGCAGGTGAAAAACAAGAGCAAGAGAACAGAAGAACACTGAGCACACAACCGAGAGCAGAACAAAAACACGCTTATAAAGGACAAGAGATTTAAAAAGTGTGTAGGTTGTTTTGAGAAATAGCGACATAGGAAGTGGAACGTCATCAATCTACCATTCATTTTAAAAAGTCAGCAATTGGGAATTACCTAATAATAGGCATATATATATATATATATATATATATATATATATATATATATATATATATACATACATATATATATGCCTATTATTAGGTAATTCCCCGCCTCCTCCCCCCCCCTCAACCTCCTACCCGCTTCAAATATAAAACAAACCCTAAATGTTCAAACATAAATACAATACAAAAATCAACAATGTCAATATATAGGCCCCTAGATTTTTAAAATTTTATTTTCTAAAACAGAAAACAAAGCAAAACTTACAAAATATTCCAAAAATATTTATATAACAAAATCTAGACGTAAAAAAAAGAATAAAATAAATAAATTACCAATGTAAAATATACACTTCTGAATAAGAAAACGAAGGAAAACAAGCATACATTTAAATTTGAATATTTTAAGCTATCCCTCTAAAATAGTTCATGTGATTTCTGATGGCATAGTCGAAAACTTGGAAGATGATGTGGATCGTGATTAGCTTCGATGTTTTCGAATACGACGACATAGATGTGGAATAGGAATCTTTTGTGAAGAAGCTGCTTCTCAAAGATTTTACATCTCTCGACCAGGAATCTTTTGGGTTTTTTTTCCTCTGTTTTCAGTGTCATTATTTTATGCCCTGTCGAATTTGAAGAACTTCACATTGTGTTGCATATGATGCTTGTGTGTGTACACGCAGAAATTCAACAACAATGTCATTTTTAATTTTGATATTTGCTTTGCTTTCAGAAATCCTTGTTCCATTTCCTTGACGCTTTTCACGTTCATAACTGATCGCATCTCCTGCTAAATCTTTCAGTTTAATATAAAATTATCCAATTTTGCTTAACTTCCTTAATCCCACGAATACTATGAACTTCATCTATATTTGAATTAAAAAAAGACTATATAAACAGTGCACCACATTTAAGATTTACGTTTACGTCATTCGCTTTTCAAAAGAAAAATGAAGTGAAAAAAGCCCACATAAGCAGTGACATTTTAGGTATATGAATACATAATACATCGACACATACCACTATTCTTATCAATCTTAATCTAAACTTATAACGATCTTAAGTTGATCGCGTGGGAGCAGAGGCGTAGCGACCTCTCCCGGCGCCCGGGAACAAACTTTCAATTTGGCTTCCCCTTCCCCATATATTTTTAATTTTATAATTCAAAACTGCAACTAAAATGAGCTTTTAATTTTTTTTCCAACCCATTTTGGCGCCCCTAGGGTCGGCGCCCGGGGGTATATGTACCAACCTGCCCCCCTCCCCTTCGCTACGCCACTGCGTGAGAGGGGGGGGGGGGAGGGAATGTTCTAATGCAGTTTTTTGGACGGGGGGGGGGGGGGGGGGAATTGACATGAGGTAATTGCTCCCGGGAGGGGAAAACAGGGGTAAACATTCGGGGATAAACTGACGATGGGGAGCGGTAAATGTCCTAGACCCTATTGATATATATATATATATATATATATATATATATATATATATATATATATATATATATATATATATATATATATATATATATATATATATATATATATATATATATATATATACATGGTTATGGATTTTTCTGATACTAAGTTGTATTATATTACGCCCTTGAGTAAGTCATTTTAAATTGTTATTTTAAATTTAAATTTATAGAATCTATATTTTTTAAATATTTGAACAAGTGGACTATACTAGACTATATGTCTATATTATATTCTACATCACCCTGTTATAAAAGTTTGTAGACTAAAGACAGAATTACACCGGGATTCTGTAAAACACAAATTATGTTGATAATATTTTACGAAACGAAATATTGGTGTGCAACGTTTTAAAATCCAACACAGCTCATTTGCAAACTTTTAACTGAAGGCTATTATAAATTATTAGAATTACTAGATGAAGACTAGTATTTTGTAATAATGCATTAAACTCCTTGAAGATCAGTATTAATAGTTTAAAAGAAACGCGAAAATGTCATTCCTTGTCGATTCGTTATTAATGGTATTTTCGTTGGTAAGAAAGAAGTAACAAATTTAAAAAATTCCTTTAGTTTATTTCCACTGACTGGTCATGCATGTCCCTTTCTAGATTCTACCTGATTCTAAATACTAAATTTGATTACAATTGATTATAACTGATTCTTATATAATTATACTTTAAAGAGCTGTTACTGTAATAATAGCGTAGTAATAGCGTATCATGGCCTTGATCAGTTCTTATTAAATTAATACAGCTGTATTTCCAAGCTGCAACTTTATTAAAGCCTACAATTCCAGATTTCAGATCCCGCCAGGAATGTTATTGAAACAACACACATTTTTATATGTTTGGGCTGAGGATCATAAATTACATCTAGATCTAGATTCTAGATCTATTTAAATTTTAAATTGATTTATCACACATTATTTACAAATTACTTCTATAGACCTAATATAACCTAATGTGGTACACATTTTTTCTTTCAGGTTTTGTTCTTCGGAGGAGGATGGGTTTTCTTTTTGAAACAGTTATACAGAGATTATGAGGTAGGCCTATTTGTCATTGTAACTAATACTCAAATAGAGTCTACATATTTTTAAAAAAAAAGGAATAGGCCTAAATACATTTTAATATAATTAGGCCTACTAAAACTACTGACTACTAACGTAATCACAAGGGAGGTGAATAGAAAAATAACAAAATGAATAGATTCTTAAATTTCATTGAGGATTTAAAATCCTTGTAGTCACGTTAAATTGAGTAAAAAAATGTTAACAAATATTCAGGTTCACCATTCTATCGTTTTGTTGGTGTTCTCCACAACCTTTGCCCTCTCATGTATTATGTTTGAATTGATCATCTTTGAAATACTTGGTGTAATGGAATCAAGGTAAGTTATGTACATTTTTGTTGGTATAATTGCTGTTTACAAGTAAATTACACATTTTTGAAATCACAAAACGAAATTTTATACTGAGCTATTAATTTTATTCAAGCACTTCTTGTCATCCACTAGCTTAACTAACACATTTTTTTATGAATGATATAGACATTTTAAAAATCATTTTGGTATTGATATTTCATTATTGAACGTTTTGAGTTTTCAATTAAGAACTAATACCTGCTAATGTTAATCCTTCTACTCCTATTCCAATATCAGTTCTAGATTCTTCCACTGGAAGCTGGGGCTCTATGCCATCTTGTTTGTGCTGATTGCTGTTTTACCCTACTATATTGCATACTATTTGATCCAGAATATTAGAATTGGTAATTCTTTATTTTTCATGCTTTTAAAATAGGTTATTTAACTGAACATGTTTGAAGTTATTAAATATTATGTTTGTTATTGTTTGAAGTATAAGTTATAGGTTATTAGCTTTTGAAAAATTAACACCTTTTCAATTTCAAATAATTAGGAACATACTGAACGTCAACTACTATTTTTAAAACTAATTTTTAATTGCCTAATGATTAAAATAATATAACTATTTTTGCAAATAAAAAATTGATAAGTAAATAAGTTCTTTGCAACCATCTAAAAATTATTTTTCCTATCATCATACAATTTTGTTCACTACCTTTTTTTAATAATTTGTTTTGGTTAATTAATTGTATTTTACTTTAGTTCCACAGAAACGCCATATCCGTGTATTTATAGCAGCTGGGGCGTGGTGCCTTACTCTATATTTGTTTTGGAGGGTTGGAGACCCATTTCCTATTTTGAGCCCTAAACATGGTAAATATAGTTTCATCAATTTTAGAGTGTTTTTTATTTCATTTTAAATATATAATTTCTTTTGTTTTTAATAATGTTTTTTTTTTTAGGAAAGTTGATAGGTAAATTGAAAATGTTATTTTCAACCTTCCTTATTTTAGCAATGTGTAATAATTGTTTTTTTTTACTGCATTTAATGGAGTGAGGTGTTATGTGTAAGTCCTAAACATCCTGTTTCAAGCTAGTGAGTCAAACATTGTTGTAGGAGAAACTAATTTGGTTGTATTTAGTATAAAATTGTAAGCATTTTTGTCCTTAGGAATCTTCTCCATTGAGCAGTGTATTGGGCGTGTGGGGGTGATTGGGGTAACTCTGATGGCAATTCTGTCAGGGTTTGGTGCAGTTAACTGCCCTTACACTTACATGTCTTACTTCATAAGGTAATGAATTGATTTTTTAATCCTGAAATAATTTCTGTGTATAGAAATACATAATATAGAATGTTTATTAAAGGCGAAAAATTATCAGTTGTGCAGACACATTATTTATAGTTTTAATGATGATTTTGAATAAAATTTGTGCAAGTTTATATTTCATGTATCATTTATGTCAAGTCTTCAAATGCATTTATAAAATGTAATGTAATATTGAATCAAATTAGTTTGACGGAATGACGTCATTGCTCACAAGTTCAGTGTTCAATATTACTGTGAAACTATTTCACAAATACATTTGTTTGTTTATTTGTTTTCAGGCATGTAACAGAAGCCGACATCCAAAGCATAGAAAAAAGACTGCTACAGACATTAGACAGAATTATTGCTAAAAAGAAAAAGTAAGTTAACATGTGTGATGTTAAACTGTAAGTCATCTTGAAAACCTGGTGTTAATCCACCTGTTAGATTATGATTAGATCTAGTAGCGTTTAATGATGTACTCTATACCTAGTCATTATTTGACTACTATTAAATTGTAAATGAGATGGTGTGGTCAGAAAGTAAAGTGTATGACTGCAAACCCAAAAGCCTGAGTTCTGATCGTGGTCTTGAGTCTGTATGACATCCCTGAGTCTACCCAGCTCTTATGGGTACCTGACATGTGTTGGGGAGAATAACGTCTGGGCATATTGCTAACCACACTATCCCATCATATGCAGAGGTCACTGAAACAAGTGACCTCTACTTCACTTGCTCCATGGACATGAATAGTACTTTACTTTTTTTGTTTTTACTAATAAATTGTGTCTTCACATTTGATATTTGTTTAGCTGAACCTTTTTTTAAAGCAGATTCTGTATAATTGGTTTTTGAAAACTTTTAAAAGCTATCTGATAAATATTTCTAAATTTTGTGTCATCTTGTTTATTCTTTTGACAGAATAGCCTTATCAGAGAGAGACAGACTAAGACAAGCCAGTCTGTCTACACCATCTAAAGGTATATGGGGTCTCCTTAAAAGTGCCGCCACAAGTGTCAGTGCTACCACACCAAGTATCCTTACAAGTAATTTGTTATTTAGTCACATCACTCACTTCTGTGATATATGTTTATCTTAAAATTTGATTTAGTAATTTCTTTTGTGGCTGTGTATTCTTTTGGTACTGTATGGCAGGATGGTAGGGCACGCACCGGCTTATCCCAAAGTCTGGCGTTCAGATTTTTTTGTATTAATGGGTGTGGGGAGGTGAAGGTTGTTGGGCATATTCCTTTGACTGTTCCTTTATATGCTGAGGTCACAGAAACAGGTGAACTCTTATTTAATCAGTCCCATGGATTTCCAGGTCCAAATGGGTAACTTTACTTTCTTAATATTTATTCTTGTTAGTTACAAATTTAATTTATAAATTTCACCCACAGTGTATTTAAACTAAGTGATTTTACTTTAAATTTGAAAAAAAATCAACTATACAACAGAGAACTTGAATTATAAAATGGAATTTATCTATTTGTTTCTGGTGTGTTATATTGTTTATTATGTAATGTTTTGGAGCCCATGATAGCCATTTAAAACTACTGTTAAGTAGATTGTTGTAAGTGTTGAAACTTTTTTGCGTAATGCTATAAAACTTAACATTTAAAATACTTGGGACCATTGAAGCAAGAAACAGGTGCACTGGAGGAGCTGAGTCGTCAGCTGTTTTTGGAGACAGCGGATCTGCATGATGCTATGGTAAGTTTAACTAAGTCTAGAAAAGGTTTAGCCATACCACATTACAGTTGTTTGGGGGTTAAGGGTTTGGGTTAGGTTAAATTTTTAAACTGTAGTTCATCTCTGTCAACAGCGCTGGTGAAACTTAAAACAAAACTTAACATAGTGGGAGAGGTTTTTTTTTATCTTTATGGGTTAATTTATTTGTTGTTTTTATTGTTTTTTTTTTAATTTTGTGTATACCTCTTTTGGTCAATCTATTGTAAAGATGTTAAAAAAGTATCACTGCATTTATTACAAAATAGAGTTGACTTCTCAAAGACCTTTGAGGGGAAAAATTCATTTAACTTAAAATAAGAATAAATAAAATTTAATTTTGAAAATTTATAATTTATTATTTTCTGTTGTTTTTTGTTTATAGCATGTATGAATGCTTTCCTTACAGGACAGGATAGAGTACTCAAAGACTTTCAAGGGGAGATACTTTAATGTCATGGGTCACTTTTTCTCACTTTATTGTGTATACAAGATTTTCATGGTAAGCTAAAGCTAGATATAATAGTTACTTAATTAAAGTATCCTCATTAGACCTAGCGATCCGTTGGGCAGATGAAGTACAGTTCATATGTTTCTTAACCTCGGCATATGAAGAAAAGATGTGGTTAGCACTTTGCCCAGCCGCCTTTACTTTCCCTAACATGAGTTAGGTATTCATCAGAGCTGGGTGGACTCAGGGACATTCTGCTGACTTGGACCCGGATTTGAACTCGAGACTTTCGGGTTAGCAGCCTTGTGCTCTACCTCTTAGGCCACGCCATCCTATAGAATAGTTACATACTCTGATAATATTTATAAAGCATTGTTGGTATGTAGAGGGTGGGAAGCAGACTATATTTCTGAAGTAGCAATATTGAGAAGAAGTGTTATTTCATGCCAAAAGTAAACACATGTACAGAATATAGCCCTTGTAAATACAGGTTAGTTTTGGCCACATGGGATCCAAGCCCAGCATTGAAATAACACCTAAAGTCAATATTGCTGTTTTAACTGAAACTTTGTTTTTTCAATAAAAGTCTAGTAGGGTTCTGCCTTTATTTAAAGATTTTAGATGGTTAGAACTTGGAAATTAAAAAATGTAATCTTTATGTTCTTTACATTTTATTAGGCAACAATCAACATTATTTTTGATAGAGTTGGAAAAGTTGATCCAGTTACAAAAGGAATAGAAATAGCTGTCAAGTATTTTGGATTTGAACTTGATGTAAGTACTTCGTGTCATCAGAACTGTTCAAAAGATTTGAAATAGTTTTTCCATATCTTTTCTACTAGTATAAGTTTTTATTTAACTGAATACAGTTCTATCAAGTTGGGATATGGCACTTTATGTTCATATATTAATGTTCTTATTTTGTAGATCAAGTTTTGGTCACAACAGATCTCATTTTTACTTGTTGGTGTTATCATAGTAACATCTATTAGAGGCTTTCTTATAACACTGACTAGGGTAAGTTGTGTTATCTTTGGTTAGTTGTCTCCCTTTAGTTATTATTTTTAATTGTTGCAACTTAGTATAAATTAACTTAAAGGCGTTTGGCTATATGTCAATAATTTGAATGATTACAGGCAAGACTATCATTTAGAATATATTTAAAAATCATCATCATTCCTTTGTGGCCCCTGGGGAGCAAAGGGCTTCAACCACACATCTCCAGTGGACTGGGTTTTGGGCTGCCCCCTTTATCTGTGCCCATGTGAGCCCAGCTGTTTTCGCTTCTTCTTCAACCGTTCTTCTCCATGTCTTCTTTGGCCGGCCCACCCTCCTCTTAAAAATATCTGTTTTAATATTAAAAATATCTGTTTTAATTATTTAACTGATTTTTTTTTTTTCAGTTTTTCTATGCAATAGCCAGCAGCAAATCTTCCAATGTTATAGTTTTATGTTTAGCTCAAATTATGGTACGCCATTTATTTTTCTACTGTTAATATTGTAACACTAAGTTTTTAATAGATCATTATCTACTGCTCTAGTTGAACCATGTTATGACTGACCAAATAGGTGTCTGCATAATTTTTTCTATGTTTTTATTGCCTTAAGTTAAATTTGTGATGTATTTGTATAATCAGTTTGAGTTATTTATTGATATTTATATTTAAAAAAAATAATGCTTGAAGAATAAGTCAGAAATTAGCAGAAATATTTCCTGGAAATTAGAAAATTATTCTTTTTGAGCAAAATTTCAAATCCCTCCAAAACATAATTGATTAAATGTGCTTGGGCTCCAGGCAATTTGATTCTTGCCCTTTGTAATACTTTAGCTTACACAGCCATGGTCCCCCAGTGTAATGTGTAATATCTCTCTCCATAGGGCATGTATTTTGTGTCCTGTGTCCTGCTGATGAGAATGAACATGCCTCAAGAATACAGGTATTCCAAGTTTAACAGTTGATTCAACACATTTTATTGTAGAGTGCTAATGGGAAAGTAAAAGCAACTAGAGTGGGTCCATGACAAATCTCCATTTCAATTCATTACCAACCTGCCATTCCACCTCAGAGCAGTTACCCCTCTCGTCATTACCCAGTTTAATTACACCCTGGCAATATCCCTAGAATGTAATAATTACCTTTTATAAACGTTACAGGCAAAATGAGAAATACTACATTTTACACAACGACTGAAATAATCCCAAGCAGTGACAGTATAGAATAGGAAGATTCCATCCAGAATATTGCCTAACCTAATCCCAGCTCCATTTCTTACATTAGTGATAATCCTAATATTACCTTACATTTTTGGTTAGGTTTAGTGTTATGATTTGGCTTTGGGTCAGTTATCAACAGAGGAGGGGGTAATTTCTTACTCCTGTTTTTGGGCTGAAGCGCCTTTGACGCAGTAGTAATGTTCAGGTGAGGGGAATTCAGGGAAGGGTAATGTCCTTCACTAGTTGAGGATAGTGCTGACCACACAATATACAGAGGTCAGACAATCATATAAACTCTACTTTATCTGCCCCATGGATTGTTTGGTCTGCAAGGGTGCTTTACTTTTTATTTTTTATTTTATATGTTTTACACTTGTGATTTTACACGGAAAAACTCTAACAAGATAAAATTGGTTTAACAGGCTGATCATAACAGAAGTACTGGGTGATCTTCAGTTCAATTTTTATCAGAGATAATTTTTTTTTAAATTTATTTATGTGTTATACAATTGATTTAACACTAAAAAACTCTAACAAGATAAAATTGGATTTAACAGGCTGATCATAACAGAAGTACTGGGTGACCTTCAGTTCAATTTTTATCACAGATGGTTTGATGTGATATTCCTGGTCAGCGCCTTGTCCAGCATTGGGTTCTTGTACATAGCCCACAATCAATCGGCAGAGAAAACCTTACACAGATGAAAAAATGTTGCTCTGTTGCAATCATGTTTGGGGTTGCTTGCTCATTTATTGTTTGGCGTTAATGGAATGTGGTGTGTGTGATATGACAAATGCTAGTTTGTCAGCTTTTATATGTATTCTATATTTAGTGTATTTGTTAATGAATTATGCTGCTCTTTTGAATTTAATTTATGATTTTAAAAGAATACAAGATCACTTTTTTAATCATTAGATGAGAAACTGCAGACAGTGAATGAAGATCATATTTCACTGTTTTATTATAGTTATAACTATATGGTTACATGGTATTTAGAAAAATTTTGTAACTTAAAAAATGTTTGTGTGTAGACTCTTAAACTTTTAAAAATTATTTTTTAATTTTTTTTTGTGATAAAGATTCCAAGCTTTGTATTACTTTTTTTCTAATATAAAATTCACACTGTCTTAACATGTTTTTATATACCTTTTCTGCCAAGTCTTGATTAATCTTAGCAGCATATCTAACCACACTCTTAATAAAGTTACTTCCCTTGTGCTGGTTCAATAGTTTTACTACATAGTGTCCAGCAGGTAAACTGTAACCAGGCTACCTGACCTTTTTATACATTAGAGCTAGCTTTGCTTGGGTCATTACATAAAAGTTGTGCATACACTCTCCAAACCTAGGACAGGTACTCATCTGAGCTGGTTGGACTCAGGTGTGTTCTATTATTTCAAACCTGAGACTGATAGTGAATTATCACTGTGATGCTGTGTTATCATACACTTCAGAGTTCAACCACTCCTCTTTATTAAGTCTTTATATTAATTTATAACACCACTTTATTAAGTCTTTATATTAATTATAAGATGCCTAGTATATTCCTAAAGCGATGTTAACACTTCTTCCTTTTTATTTTATCAGTTAATTACAAATTTGCAATTTATTGTATAATTCCATCATTATTGTTGCAAATGTGTATATATGTACAATGTATGAAAAGAAACAATGGTTCTGCTTTAAATTGTTTTTTTTTTCTTTTTCATATCATTTATTCATTCATTTTTCCTTTGTGGCCTTGGGGAGCAAAAGGCTGCAGTTACACCTCTCTACCAGTCTCGGTTTTGGACTGCTCCCTTTATCTATGCCCTCAAGAGCCCAGCGGTCTTTGCCTCTTCCTCTACCGTTTTTCATGATCTCTTTGGCCGACCCATATTGATATACTGTTTAAGAGTATTAGTACTAGGAAAAAATAGCTTGTAGATTTTGGGAATAGACAGATATAACAATTATATTACTTCAAACACATAAGATACACTTATTCTTATGCTATATTGATCAGAACATAAGACAGTTATCTTGTTTTTCTAATTTTAATGTAATATTTTTAATGTAATATCCTACTATAATGGCTCAAAATAACTAGATTTGTGACATGTATACTATGCATGTCTAGAGAAAAGAACTTGTACATTTTAAAAATATATTATTAATTTGTTGTCAGTCTTTTTTTCTGGACATTTATACTACACTAGCCTATCCGTCCCGGCGCGAATAGAAGAAAATCTGACGAAATAGGCCTTATATAAGAAGGGTTTCAATAGTTTCATGAATGCTTTACCCATCCCTTATTCTTGGACGCGTGACCGTCTTTTCTAAAAGTGAGTTATTTAAATGTAAACAATGCCTGCGCTTGGATCATAAATATCGGGACACGGGTTTACCTACACTACCGCATGAAAACCTTGAGTGTACATTAATCACTCACCGAAATAATGAGGTAGAACACTCTTCGGTGACCGCCCATGTGTCAGGGACTTAGAGGGGCGCTTTCAGGAGCCCCTCCCCCCCCCCCCCCCCCGATTACACTACCGCATAGGTGCAGCGTACGACCCTGGCTCCTTAAAACTAACAGGCGCCATCGTGCTCATAGGATAACCCAGAGTGCCAAATAGTATCCTGTTAACAATGATGCAGATTGCGTCATTCGCTAAAGTGACACAAATGAGCAGGATTTTTCCTTTAACTTTAACACGTAAAAAAAATTATTTGACGTGTTTTAAACATCAGTGTGACTGATGTAATATGTTAGCGCTACTAATGGTCTTCTATTATTAGATGCTCGATCTCAATTACTGATTGGATTGTCTAAAGTAGATGCTAACTGCATCATTTGCAAAGTGACGAAACTGTTTGGATTTTTACGGACAAAAAGAAACATCCCAGTTAATAATCTAACCTTGGTTAATTTTTCTGATTATTAAAATAAAACGTATTACATGGCCCTCAGCGGCTCATGTGAGCCTTTGGGGACGAAACGGAAATTTTTATTTGCAACCAAAATCGCACCCTACCAGGGCGCCGGCGGACACGCTTGATTCAATTTAGTAAGCGTTTGTAACGCTCCATCCTATTCATTGTCTATCACACTGTTTAGACTGATCGTAGTCGCCATAGCGCTCACGGGAAAGATCAGGGCGCCAAATCGCATCCTGCCAGGGTGCCGCCATGCAAAATTAACCGTACCCCCACCCAGAGGCGTAGCGATGGAGAGCGGGGGTGCGGACCGCACCGGGTGACACCATTTAGGGGGGTGACACCAATGCAAAAAATAGCAAAATATATAGAGAAAAACTTGAGGGGGGGGGGGGTGATGCAAATCGAAAGTTTGAGGGGGTGCAAATTGAAAGTTTGAGGGGGGGGGGGTGTGCAAATCCAAAATTTGAAAGTTTGTCCCCGGGAAGGGTCGCTACGCCTCTGGGGTGTGACATCATTAAGTGCCGCACCGGGTGACACCCGACCTCGCTACGCCACTGCCCCCCACCCCCCTCCCACCACAGAAACCTTCTCGGGAGTATTCATCAACTCCCTAAAGTTTTATGGCACCCGGATAAACTGTGTCGAACGGCAATTGTCTTTTATTTGTATTTACCGTATTTAGAGAAAAATCCCACCATCCCGTGGCGCCGCCCTTGCAAAATTCAGGGACACTCTAATGACTTTAACCCAGATTCAAACTCAAGACTTACGGGTAAGCAGTCTAGCTCTCTACCGCTAGCCCACTCAATCCCCTGTTACGTATGTTGCAAGTGTGAAAATGGTGTAATGGTAATGGACCATCATCCTTTTTAGTATTAATTCATATTTCATTAATATAAAAGCCACATTTGCTATCAATGCCTCGATCTCTAAGCCACAAGTGACCAGACCATTTCTGGGAACCAAGACACTTGTATCTTTTAAGCCAGTAAGCTGGACATTGACCCCATCCTCCTGATTGGATTTCCAGGCAGAGTTTCTTCCAGGCATCTCTCCGGGCCATCTCTTCAGCCCCTCCCCCCCCCCCCCGAAAAAAGTCTACCCCCCCCCTCCCAAACGAAATGGAATTTTATAGAAAATATATACATCTAACAGTGTCCGCCCCCCCCCCCCCCCCCGCGAAAATTTCAAGTGCCTCCACCCCCCCCCCCCCCCGGAGAAAAAAGTCTGGAAGAATCACTGGTTCCAGGTCCTACACCTGGTCTAAAAGGGCGGTTGTGGGCTGAGTTTTACGTGTCTAAATATGATCTGGGTCAAAATTAGTGAGGGAAAACAAAGTACCCCACAACCTTAATGTGTAGGGATAGACGATTGGTGAAGGCTAGACCATTTTTCTTGTGCTTAGTAAACTAAAGTTGGAGAAGTGTCGTTCGCATATGACGTCACACAGATGGGGCGCGGACAATCTGCAGCCATTAAAAACATTGGGTTGAGTGGTCTTTAATTTTAATTTTGGATTGTAAAGTAGTTAATTTTCGTTATGATTATTACTACTTTAGACAATAAAATGTAGTAGTGAGACTTTATTTGTAAGGTGAAATTGTCTCTCCTGTGTTGGGCCGTGGCTTATTCTGCGATTTGTTACGACCAGTAACGGGGGGGGGGTAAACTTGCGTATAGTTATATATAAACTACCCCAACGTAGAATCATTTCATATAAATCTCTATATAGATCTAAATATAAATAAATATAACAGCTCGGCCGCGTAAATAATTGAAGCAATAATATTATAGTTTTGTTTCGGGAACATTTTAAACACTATTTTGAGAAGTACTTTTAAAAGGATACAAGGAAGATAAATCATGTGATTAGGAAAACCCGAAAACACAGCAGCGAAATGTAAATAAATAGATTCTAGATGTCTGATGTAGGCTACTCCTTGTCACATCTGCAGTGTGAACTTTTAAAATTTTATATATGGGTGACAATTTAAAACAAATAATCTGTCTTCAAAGTTATATGCACTAAACCCCACATGAAATGGAGTCTTTTGTGTCGTTCAGATGGATGAATCGTCCTTTTCACTTTTTTTGTGTTTTAACAATCAGCTGCTTGTGTTTACCAACAACTCTGTCAACTGTACCAGAAATAAAAACCATTGAAGACAATCGCAAAAACGTATTCAAGACTAACACTCAGTATTTTACTCAAAGTTATAAAAGTTTTGATGGATTTTCAACTACATTTTCTTATTCTCCAAATGCTGTAAATCCAGAACCAGATGTTGTTGTAAATCTTGAAGACAATCATGAACATGAAGACAAAGTTTTACATTCTTCTTCACAGAAAGACAAAAATAACAAAATTAATAACCACTCACCACTTTTAAGCTCCAAAGATGTCATTCTAAATAAAATTAAAATAAACAAAGAAAATAACCTCTTTTTAGATCTTAATAATAGGCCTTTGCCTTTGCCAAATGACGATGAAAATAATAACACTGTTAAAACAATTGAAGTAAATGCTACTTTTGGAGAAATGTATTCAAACAATTCTGTCAATGTTTTGCAACAAGTTTTGTTCATCTACCACTATGAAATACAAAATAAGGTTTGATATATTATTTATTTATGTTACAACATTAGTTATTAAGTTGCTAGTTACTATGATTAAGTTTATCTACTCTTTAATAAGTATACAATAGTTCTCTAACACAGGGTCATATCAAAGTTATTTATGATGGTATAAAAACATGATGTGTCAACAGATAACATTCAAGTAGTGTAAAGTTTATGTTGTAGTTGTCCAGTTAGGTTAGGTTAGGCTTGTTTATTCATGCTACTAGAATAATTTTGGAACAGAACTACTAAGCTTGCCTAATTCCGAATGCAACAAAATTAATTGATTGAAACATGGAATTAGAATCACTTTGAACAGAAATTTTATTTTACCCTAAATAATAATTAGTATCAAAAAGATTATACATGTGAATAAAAATAAATTATACTTATAAGTCTGGTACTACAATAGAAATCATTGTAATCCCACCACCTATAAGTACCCGTCTTAGTTGTCAAATGCCTACTAATGTCATTCATCCCAATCTTAACCACAACCAGTGCAAATGAGTTACTAACAATACCATCAGTCAAAATGTCTTTGATACGACTGCATAGGAGAACATCACAATAATATAATTCTTTCAGTAATGTTTAACAGCCTAACCATGTTTGTCGATGATATCTTATTGATTCCTTTCATTCTCCTTAGACCACAGCTATCAGAGTGAGTGTTACCAGTGATAATTTTTCAGAAGAATACCCGGTAATGTGTGTAGCAAGGCAGCAGGAAAGTATTTTATCTTGGCAAATACCCCTTGCTGTTGGCGACAGGTAACTATAACCATGTTTGACCCATTGAATGTTGTAAGAGGGTCCACATTGTTGGGTCGTTAAAGCTCATGGTTGCTAAACCGTGAATCCTGAGTTTGAAACCCTGGGCAGATAAGGCTCAATAAATGGGGACAGCAACCCATCTTGTATAGAAAATTCCAAAATCATACAAATGCTGCCTTGTAGTTGTATGTAAGTAGAGAAATGCTATGAAAGCAAGTCCAAAATGAAAACAGGCTGAAATCAGAGTCAACAGCATGTAGGGCACATAACAGGTTGACACATAGCTCTTAATTGTGTTGGAGGAAATCCTGTTCTACATTAAAGTTAAAAGTGAAGAAGAAGAATTTTTATTTTTTTATATCCATATTACATTATTCCTGTATATTTTTCTGATTTAATTCTTGAATTTTAAAACTGAAAACTAATATATATTTTGCAGCTACTTATACAAATCAGTCAGCCGAACACTGTGTCCCATTGATGAAAGTAAAAGGAAGACCATTGACAAAAACCAGCGCATTTACCTCACAGTGTCCAGTATGTGTTCAAACTACAAATACTTTCACCTCACAGCAAACATTCTCACAGATTTTGAGATTACGTAAGTATTATCTTAGACCACTGACCTAGCTCAGTCACTGCTTAAATCTTTTTGATTAACTTAAGTTATTGAGTCATACTTAAAATTAAAATGTGAATGGAATAGTTAACAATTACAAGAGATCAACACGGCCTATTAAATTTAATCAAAATATTACAATTAAGAATCCACAGCTGAAATAAAATAATCCCACTTACCCAAAAAAAAAAGTAAAATAACTATGATGGTAACATAGCAACTATAAAAAAGTGAATTAGTATGTATACTGAATGTAAACTTTAATTAAAAATTTTTGTATTGAAATAGTTAGTAAGTATGTAATTACAGTGTAATTAATATCAGATGTGAAAATGTTTCAGGCATGAAGTCCCCAGAACTTTTAATCTAACAGTTTGGGAACCAACTTACTTCATGTACACATTCCCAGCTGGTGTTTCCTCTGTTCTGCTGAAGGTTACATCCCAGTCTCACATCTGCATGACAGTATCTGTTCAAAAAATTAAAGTGAGAATTTAATTCTTTAGTCTTGGGTAGAAATATCTTTAAATTTAAATTATCTTTAAAACTTAATTTTTATTTAAAGTGAATTATTTTATAAGTGTTTTTATTTTATAATAGAATTTCTCATAATGTTCCTTTTTTGTTTCTCATTTTCTATTTTTAGTTGTTTACATTCTCCTATGTCTTTTGAGAATTTGATTTGGTTTGTTGCTTCTCTTTGTTTGATTGTTTTTGAAAACTCTAAACCTTTTCTGTCTCTGCTAAAAATTTATCCTTAACTGTCTCTGCTAACAATTTATCCTTAACTGTCTCGGCTAACAATTTATCCTCAACTGTTTTTGCTAACAATTTGTCCTTAACTGTCTCTGCTAACAATTTATCCTGAACTATCATTGCTTACAATTTATCCCCAACTGTCTTTGCTAACAATTTATCCTGAACTGTCTTTGCTAACAATTGACCCTGAACTGTCTCTGCCTACAATTTATCCTTAACTGTCTCTGCTAACAATTTATCCTTAACTATCTTTGCTAACAATTGATCCTGAACTGTCCTAAACTGTCTCTGCTAACAATTTATCCTTAACTCTCTCTGCTAAAAATTTATCCTGAACTGTCTCTGCTAACAATTTATCCTCAACTGTCTCTGCTAACAATTGATTTGCAACTGTCTCTGCTAACAATTGATCTCTAACTGTCTTTGCTAACTATTGATCTGTAACTGTCTTTGCTAACAATTGATCTGTAACTGTCTTTGCTAACAATTGACCCTACTCTGTTTTTGCCAACAGTGTCCTGTATTTGACCTGGCTAACAACGTGGAATTTGAGGGCAAACATCAAACCATGTCCACGCAAGCAGCCATGTTTTTAGAGGTCAGTCAAGCCAAATTGTATTTATGACATCTCAAACTGTATACATTATGACATGCAGTATGTTCATACTGTTGTTAACTGTTCAGTGTTCAGAAGATTATAAATATAATTGTATATAAAATATACACTTCCAGATCTATCTTTAGGGTAGATGAAGTAGAATTCACCTATTATTTGGGACTTTGCAAATGAACGGATAGTATTGACAATACTATGGCCAGGCACTTTGAAGTTTATATATCATTACTTAAACCCAAGATTACTGTATAATATGTATATCTGTGTTTTGATAATGTTATCCTATCTGTATCAGTTGTAGCTAGAATCAAGCTATGGTATAGCTCTAGCTCTTGGGTATGATTAGCTTTGGTTTAGATAACCATACATCCTTAGTATTTATTTTCTTTTATTGTTAAAAGTAATTATTACTTTTGTTACATCCTTAATGTTTATTTACTCTTGTTTTTACAGAAGGATGATTATGACGACCAAGGAGGATTCTATGTGGTGTTTATTGTGAAACCTGATAATGAAGTCTGTGAGGGTTTCTTGAAGCCCACCCAGTTAATGCCAGCTGGAAATGTGACAGATATTAGGAAAGTGGTGACTGTAGTGGTTAAAGAAACAATTTCATGTGAGTTGATTGGGTTGTTTAAAAAGTGGTCACTGTAGTGGTTAAAGAAACAATTTCATGTGAGTTGATTGGGTTGTTTAAAAAGTGGTCACTGTAGTGGTTAAAGAAACAATTTCATGTGAGTTGTTTAAAAAGTGGTCACTGTAGTGGTTAAAGAAACAATTTCATGTGAGTTGATTGGGTTGTTTAAAAAGTGGTCACTGTAGTGGTTAAAGAAACAATATCATGTGAGTTATTTGGGTTGTTTAAAAAGTGGTCAATGTATTGGTTAAAGAAACAATTTCATGTGAGTTGATTGGGTTGTTTAAAAAGTGGTCACTGTAGTGGTTAAAGAAACAATTTCATGTGAGTTGATTGGGTTGTTTAAAAAGTGGTCACTGTAGTGGTTAAAGAAACAATTTCATGTGAGTTGATTGGGTTGTTTTAAAAGTGGTCACTGTAGTGGTTAAAGAAACAATTTCATGTGAGTTGATTGAGTTGTTTAAAAAGTGTTCACTGTAGTGGTTAAAGAAACAATTTCATGTGAGTTGATTGGGTTGTTTAAAAAGTGGTCACTGTAGTGGTTAAAGAAACAATATCATGTGAGTTGATTGGGTTGTTTAAAAAGTGTTCACTGTAGTGGTTAAAGAAACAATATCATATGAGTTAATTGGATTGTTTAAAAAGTAGTCACTGTACTGGTTAAAGAAACAATTTCATATGGGTTAATGAAATTATTAAAAATATGTTCCCTGTACTGGTCATAGAAAACTCTAACCTAATGGCTGTACTGTACTTGTCTAATTATTTAAAAAAATAACAATATTTTCTTCTAACAAGACATAACATTATTCCTTATATCATGCCGATTATTCTTATTTTATACAGACATTTTGTCTAACATAAAATCCCATTATACCTCTACAGTGTCACAGTATATTAAAGCAATTGTAGCAGCTGTTCTAGTTTTTGGAGCATTTTATCTAATTGCTGTCATCATTGGAGTGGTTTATGCTGGATGGTAAGTACCAATGTTGTAGTTGGGTTCAAAACAGTCAGTCACATGTTTATGGGAATAGTCCTTAACTCTTTTGCTTCGGCTTATTGTTTGAACATATCATTATTAAAAATATGCAACTTTATATGGTCTTATGGCCAGCACTGAATCAGTAAAAGTTGAGTTATGCATAAAACATGATGTGAAATTTGATCACTAAGTAAAATAAAATGTAAAATGTCACATTTAGGTAATCAATCATCTAATTGTGAATTCTCTCCCTGATTTTGGCATATGAATATGGACCATCATCAGTTTCTGAAAACGCAAAAAAAAAACCAACATAATTTCAAAACATATTGTGACCAAATGCCAATGCTTTGAATGATTTATCCCTTGTCAAAAAATAAGAAAATATATTTAGCAGCTTCTGATCCACACATTTCAAGATGGAATGTTTGACAAAAATGGCACATTGATGAAAAGATCTCATTTTTGTGATTATACTCTTCCACTGCTCAGTTTATCTGTTTCAGTAACAAAGTAATTCAATCATTCATCATTAATTAAACTGAAAAAATGCTGTGACTTTAAATTTTCAGTGAAAGCGATACTTAACCAACTTTTAAACCAACATACACATTAAAGATAGTAAATACTTATAAAGTACGAGCCGATCCGCGGCGTATCATATGCCGCTATTTAGTTGTTTTATTTTCTACTTTTCAGTAGGTCTAATTCATAATTTGTGAATTCGACAGTACCAGTGCTGCCACTGAAAATATTTGCTTTAAAACACTATCAGTAGGTCGTTAAGGACGATACTACCCCCACCCTCATTTCCCCCAACCCCTACTCTACACCTCCCCCACGTGAAAGCAGCCTCCTCTTAGTTACCTCCCCTAAGTTTAAAATCGTTTCAAGCTAAATTATCTGCCCCTAATAGCCGTCACTAAACCCGGCTCTATGATTGTAATCATTTAGCGTGAACCACAGCTCACCAGACCATGTGGGGGTGGGGGTAGTAGGGATATGCCTAGAGAGGAAGATAGGGGGCTGCTAGGCGCGCTTACAGCTTGGTGTTTTCTAGAAGAGAATTATATATATAGATAGTAGGATAAGATGGTGTGTTGTGATCTACTTGTTATTTAGTTAAGGGACAGAATTTTATGATGAAACATATTTGTCATGCAGAGTAAAAGGGTTCACCACATAGACCATTAATAATGTAACTACTTTAATATTAATTCTTTTTCTTCCTCTTCATTCATAATTGTAATTTTGGAAGGGATTTCTTCCAAAATAATGAAGTATTACGTGTGAACTGTTTATGTGTTATGTAGGCCGCTAGCTCCTATTTCAGCCTGCTTTTCTTTTTGGATTTGCTTCATCCTTTCAAGAACAAACTACTAGTCAGTAGTTATTTGATTTTGGAGTTTTCTCTCCTAGATGAGCTGCTGTCCCCAACTCTTAAGCCTCATCAGCCAGGTGGGGTTCAAACTCCAGACTTTTCGGTTTAGCAACCATGAGCTTAACTGACCTGTCCACGCCGACTCCCTAATATTAATTAATTTTAATGACTTATACATTTAGATTTTTAAAGTTACTCTTTTTACTCATGACATTTTTTTCTCTTTCAGTGGACTACATAAAGGACTGGATGACTTGACAGAGGAAGAGAGAGGTAATTTGTTTTTTCAAGTTGTATGTGAATCCAATGCTTAATTTTTCATTATACAACAAACCCACAGGCGTTCTATCACTAAACATACTTTAATGCTATTCTGGCAATATTTTCAATGAATCCCAAAATAAAGAATTAAAAAAAAGTAATGTTAACATTAAGTTGAACTGAGTACTAATATATTTTTTTAGCTAGCAAACTGAATGTGTATTTAAGTCAGGTTTTAAAAATGTAGCCTGTTATTTATAACAATTTAAAAATAACAATTTATTTTATAACTTTCAGTCAAGTTAAAATAGTCAACCTAAACTTATGGCTTTTCTTTTTTTTATCAACTTGCCATTTACATGTGTGACTGGTTCCAAAAATCATGATACCTAAGTTTTTTTTTTATGTTAAGGATTAGTATTAGACTCTGGATTGTTGTATCATTATTATAGGTACAGGTTATAAATGTGGCTTATTCACATCTTTCATCACAACTAAATCCTAAAATCAACAGTTAGATAATCTATGACAAAATTAATTCATACAAATTATTAATGTATTTATTTATATATAATATACTTATGTAACGCTGTACATACTTTTCAACTGGCTTCTCTGCTAGTGCTTTTTACAAATGATGCTGCATGGAAAACTTTTATTTCCAGAAAACACACGTTTACTGTTTGAAAACAGTTTGCCAAATGTTTTGGTTCTCCCTGGTAACAACTGTTTCACTTCTTTCATGTTATCATTTTTGCATGCTGTAAATTTTGGACCATTTTATTTTGGTACATAACCAGTGGTTCAAGTTGTATTGTTCTGTTAACAATTTAACAAGAAGGTTTTATTTCATTTATTTTTTTCTAGTATTTTAATGTTGTCTTGCATGTTGTAACCTGCATGAAGTTGACATATATTTTGTATTGATTCTAACACCAATTTCAGTAGCTTTTATTTACTACAAGCCTTCAGTATGTAGCAGGTAGCTTTGGTGTAAATATAAATTTTGTAGTTTATCACTTACAGAAAATTAAGTTACTATGACTCAATAAGTTTCACTAACCTTTATTAGCTATCAGTGTTTAATCCTATCAACTTAAAGGAAAGATACATTAATATATTCTCCCAATACAGTGAAACATACTCTTTGTTGCATAAATTTTAAAACTATTTAGAACAGATGTAAAAAAAAAACACTTCAAACCTGAAATATGTACAACCTTGTACTTTAAACGAAATCTGTATAAACATAACTAAAAATTAAAACAATTTGTATACAGAACAAAACCATTAATAAACATAAAATAAGTTCTAAATGCCATTTTGTGAAATTAGTTTTTCATTATGGATTTCTTTGATTTAGACTTTCAAATTAAACTATTCTTTTCTTGAATTTATTATTGTTTTGATAATTAATTAATTATTGTTTTTATTATCAACAAGGAGTCTTGAAAAGTATTACCATAAACAATGTCTTAAAGTATAAAGATGTAACAAATTACTTCAGTTCTAGAAAAATGAACATAAAAAAATGTGTTTGATTTGGAAAACGTTTTCTTCATAAATTTTTGTTCATTACCCTAATAAAAAAATCTCTTTACTTTCTGGATATTATTTAATAGATTGTAACGCCTCTAATTTAATGCTTCTGTTTTCATTAATTGCATGTCAAGATTGTTTGTAGAGGAACAAAACTGACCTGCATGTTGCTATCCAGCATTAACTTTGTTATTATTTTATTCAACCAAAATTTTTAAAAAGTTGAACTTTTGCAAACTTCTATTATTTCGAATTGTATTATCCAGTGCACCACTTAATGTACCAAAAATAATGTTAAAAGTTGTTTATTAAAATAATTCATTAATACTTACAATTTATTATAATTGACTAAATACTTTATAGATCATATTGTAGATTAGTTTTGATTTACATTAATTAATCACATTTTGTTATAATTTTTTACAGTTTAAATTTAAGACACTGAGCGTCTTTAACAATTTAGCTTTTAATTGAGTACAAATATATGAGCAAATTAAAATTCTGGATTGTGATCTCTGCAGGGGATGAGAACAATTTCATTAACAGAACTCACCGCCATGAGAGTTATGGAACTTTATCTGAACCTAGATCCAGTCCAGGTTTGTATCTTTCAATCCAATTATTATATTGCTCTTTAAAGGGATTTCTCAGTTTTCTTTAAATTAGTCTTGATGACTGTCAAAAAGAAAAATAATTTATTTCAAGCTACAAAAAATGACTGTTATATTGTAGTGCTTATTCATCTCAAAGTAACTTGATTTCCTGAACAATCGATTTGACATATTTTTAAAATTTTATTATAACCCATTTCATATTGAAATATTAAAACTTGTCATATTTAAATGAGATATATCTTGGTACATTCTAAACTTGTCATATTTAATTGATACAGCTTTTCTTGGTACATTCTCAACTTGTCATATTTAATTGATACATCTTTTCTTGGTGCATTCTCAACTTGTCCTATTTAAATGATAAAACTTTTCTTGGTACATTTTTCAACTTGTCATATTGAAATCATACAACTTTTCTTGGTACTTTTTAACTTAACATATTGAAATCATACAACTTTTCTTGGTACTTTCTCAACTTGTCATATTGAAATCGTACAACTTTTCTTGCTACTTTCTCAAACTTTAAAAAGTCTATGTATGAAATGTTGCAGACCAGGGAATGAGTGATGTGACAACTGACCGTGAGGAATCTTCAGAGTCCTCCTCTTTAGATGAGTCCACCATAGACTTTGTCCCTGATGCTGACCTTGAAAAGGACATCTTCAGGACAAAGGTAACTTTGGTCATGTATCATTATCTGTTGAATACTGTCAGTGTTTTTCAATGCCATAGTTCTCCTATACAGTTAAAATATTTTTGTCATTTTATTTTTTTACTATCATTGTCCTGTTCTTCTTACCATAGTTCCTTTTAGTTTCTTCTTCTTCGTTCTTAATTTTTACTGTTGGAAGGGATCGAGCCTTATCTGCCAGAGGGTTTGAACTCGAGACTTTGTTCGAATTTATCAACCATGAGCTTTTGCTGACTCGACCACACCGCCATCACAATTAAGGATACGTGTCAACTGGTTATGTGCCATTGAGGCCATTGACGCCGATTTTAGCCTGCTTTTCTTTTTGGATTTGCTTCCATAGCCTTTGTCCAACCAAGAACAAACTACCAGACAGCAGTTGATTGATTTTGGAGTTGTCTCTCCTAGAAGAGTGGCTGTCCCCAGCTAACGAGCCTCATCTGCCCGAGGGTTCTAACTCGAGATTTTTCGGTGTAGCAACCATGAGCTTTACCGACTCGACCATGCCAACCCCACATTTAGTTGAAGACTTCAGATATTTAATGATTGGAATTTGTACTGATTTGTATTTTCTTGTGCTACTCCAGACTGCTTTGTTTGTTTCTGATCTGGCGAGGAAGAAAAGAAAAAAGCTATCTAAAACCTACAAGCTTTATTACTGGTAAATACTAATCAGATTTTTATTTTTACATTATCCAATTTTTGTGGTGTTATGCTTATTGCATGATATATATGATAGGTTTTTTATCACATAATGCTGAATATTGCTATTCCATCATCATCATCTTTTCCCGTTTGTGCCCAACGCTCATGGGATAGATGAGGTAGAGTTCACCTAGACACAAAACTTTCGGGTTAGCAGTCATACGCTTGGCGTGGCCTAGCAGTAGAGCGGTAGACTGCTAACTCGAAAGTCTTGGGTTCAAGTCACTAGAATGTCCCTGTCCACCGAGCTCAGGTGGGTATGTAACTCATGTAAGGGAAGGTATAGTGCTGACCACACTATCCCTTTGTATGCCGAGGTCACAGAAACAACTACTCTATTTGCCCCATGGACTGTCAAGTTCAAAAAAGGAACTTTACTTTCAGGCATATGCTCTATCGTCCAAATACGTCATCCCTTTGCAGGTCCATAGTGGCCCATTAACTAATTGACACTAAATCAAAGACAAAGTCCTGAAAGAGGCCCTAGACTAGTGGTTATTAATGACAGATGAGGCTCGTTAGCTGGGGACAGCCACTCTTCTAGGAGGGACAACTCCAAAATCAAACAACTGCTGCCTTGTAGTTTGTTTTTGGTTGGACAAAGGCTATGGAAGCAAATCCAAAAAGAAAGGCAGGAAGAAATCGAAGTCAATGGCCTCAATGTCGCATAAGGGATCCCTTCCAAACCTAAAATTAAGAGCGAAGAAGAAGAAGAAGAGGTTCTTAACCTACGTTCAATCGAACTCTAGGGGTTAGTCAGCCTTAGGGGTTTGGGGGAGGTCAAGACACACACCCGACTCATATGATTCATGACTAAATTTTGTCAGATATTTGCACATATTAGGTTTAGTACTTTGAAAAAAGCTAAGAACCACTGCCCTAGATACAACTGTTTAATATTGAGTTTTAATGTTGTGGTCAGGTTTGATGAGAGTGAGTAAATTGTTTATTTCCCCAGGAACTTGGTGACCATGTCTATATTTTATGGTCTTCCAGTGGTGCAGCTGGTAATAACATACCAGAGGGTAACTATCTGTTTCATGTTTGTTTTATAGTTTAGTGGGACTTTGTACCAAGTTTAACTGGTCTGGAATAATACAGATGGTAATTTTCTGTCCAATGTTTGGTTTATAGGTTAGAAGGAATTTGTAAATAATAGATTTATCTGTTGATCATAGAAAATAAAACTAAGCGAATTCCTTAATTCACTATTAGTACTCAACACTGTATTTTTGTGGGCATTTCGTCGGCTTAAAATGTTTCTGACTTTGGATAATTTTTTAGAGATTTTTATCCCCATTTATAAAATATATTTTAATATAGGTAATTTGTGGTCATTTTATCTAAATATATCAAATATTTTAATATAGGTAACTTGTGGTTATTTTGTAGACATTTTATCTAAATTTATCAGATATTTTAATATTGGTGACTTGTGGTCATTTTGTAGGCGTTTCATCTAAATTTATCTAATATTTTAATATTGGTGACTTGTGGTAATTTTGTAGGCGTTTCATCTAAATTTATCAAATATTTTAATATTGGTGACTTGTGGTCATTTTGTCAACATTTTGTCCCCATTGATCAAATATTTTAATATTGGTGACTTGTGGTCATTTTGTCAACATTTCATCTAAATTTATCAAATATTTTAATATAGGTAGCTTGTGGTTATTTTGTAGACATTTTATCTAAATTTATCAAATATTTTAATATAGGTGACTTGTGGTCATTTTGTCCAATTTTTTATCTAAATTTATCAAATATTTTAATATTGCTAACTTATGTTCATTTTGTCGACATTTTATCTAAATTTATCAAATATTTTAATTTTGGTGACTTGTGGTCATTTTGTCGACATTTCATCTAAATTTATCAAATCTTTTACTATTGATGACTTGTGCCCATTTATAGACATTTACTACTGGTGACTGGTCATTTTATAGACATTTTGTCCCCATTCCCTTCCAGGTGCTGACCTCCACAGGTAACCAAGACATTTGCTACTACAACTTTGCCTGCTCTCACCCTCTCAAGTCCTACCTGAGTTCTTTCAATAACGTCTTCAGTAACATTGGTTACGTCCTGCTGGGTCTCTTGTTCATTGGCATCGTCTTCCGCAGGTAAGAGTTTAGTACAATACAGGTAAAAGTTAAGTACAATACAGGCAAAAGTTTAGTACAATACAGGTAAAAGTTTAGTGCAATACAGGTAAAAGTTTAGTACAATACAGGTAAAAGTTTAGTACAATACAGGTAAGAGTTTAGTACAATACAGGTAAAAGTTTAGTACAATACAGGTAAAAGTTTAGTACAATACCTGGTAAGATTTTAGTACAATACAGGCAAAAGTTTAGTACAATACAGGTAAGAGTTTAGTGCAATTCAGGTAAAAGTTTAGTACAATACCTGGTAAGATTTTAGTACAATACAGGTAAAAGTTTAGTACAATACAGGTAAAAGTTTAGTACAATACAGGTAAAAGTTTAGTACAATATAGGTAAAAGTTTAGTACAATACAGGTAAAAGTTTAGTACAATACAGGTAAGAGTTTAGTACAATACAGGTAAAAGTTTAGTACAATACAGGTAAAAGTTTAGTACAATACCTGGTAAGATTTTAGTACAATACAGGCAAAAGTTTAGTACAATACAGGTAAGAGTTTAGTGCAATTCAGGTAAAAGTTTAGTACAATACCTGGTAAGATTTTAGTACAATACAGGTAAAAGTTTAGTACAATACAGGTAAAAGTTTAGTACAATACAGGTAAAAGTTTAGTACAATATAGGTGAAAGTTTAGTACAATACAGATAAAAGTTTAGTACAATACCTGGTAAGATTTTAGTACAATACAGGTAAAAGTTTAGTACAATACAGGTAAGAGTTTAGTACAATACAGGTAAAAGTTTAGTACAATACAGGTAAGAGTTTAGTGCAATTCAGGTAAAAGATGGCAGAGCTTATGACTGCTAACCTGAAAGTCTTGAGTTTGGATGCCTGACTTGAGTACTTAGGACATCCAAGAGTCCACCCAGATCTAATGGGTACCTGACTTACATTAAGGGAAGTAAAGGTGGCTGGGCATAGCTAGAAAGAGTACCATTACCCTTACAATACAGGTTAGTGTATGTCCCTGAACTTAAATCCCACTGACCAAACCCCCTTAACTTAAATCCTCTAGTCTGTATTGTGGGGAACTGTGTGTGCCATATTACTGTACGAGCCGACCCGCGCGTATCATACGCCGCTATTTAGTTGTTTTATTTTCTACTTTTCAGTAATTCATAATTTGTGAATTCGACAGTACCAATGCTGCCACTGAACATATTTGCTTTAAAACACTATCAGTAGGTCGTTAAGGATGATACTACCCCCACCCTCCTTTCCCCCAACCCCTACCCTACACTCGTGAAAGCAGCCTCCTCTTAGTTACCTCCCCTAAGTTTAAAATAGTTTCAAACTAAATTATCTGCCCCTAATGGCCGTCACTAAACCCGGCTCTACGAATATAAACATTTAGCGTGAACCACAGCTCACCAGACCATGTAGGGGTGGGGAGGTAGGGAGCGTGCTTACAGCTTGTTTTCTAGCGTCTCCCAGAAGAGAATTATATATATGTAGATTATGTGTGGGTTATGTGAGAGTCTGTCTGGACTGTCAAGTACCCCTAATGAATTTGATGATCTATAGCAGGGGTCTCCAAACTTTTCAGACCGAGGGCCGCATTAACTATCAAATATAAGTTCGGGGGCCAGAGTTTCTTCCAGAGAAGAACGCACCACACACCCAACGGAATATATATATATATATATATATATATATATATATATATATATATATATATATATATATATATATATATATATATATATATATATATATATATATATATATATATATATATGTGTGTTTGTGTTGTGTTGTGTTTGTATTGTGTTTGTGTTGTGTTTGTGTTTGCATTGTGTTTGTGTTGTGTTTGTGTTGTGTTGTGTTTGTGTTTGAGTTGTGTTGTGTTTGTGTTGTGTTTGTGTTGTGTTTGTGTTGTGTTTGTGTTGTGTTTGTGTTGTGTTTGTGTTGTGTTTGTGTTATGTTTGTGTTGTGTTTGTGTTGTGTTTGTGTTGTGTTTGTGTTGTGTTTGTGTTGTGTTTGTGTTGTGTTTGTGTTGTGTTTGTGTTGTGTTTGTGTTGTGATTGTGTTGTGTTTGTGTTGTGATTGTGTTTGCTTTTGTGCTTGTTTATAGTTTTGTCTAGTTCCTAAGTTGGTACAACTAAAAATGATTCACCGTGGCGGAGTACGGGAATGCAGATATATATATGTATATATATATATATATATATATATATATATATATATATATATATATATATATATATATATATATATATATATATATTTATTTATTTATTTATTTATTTATTTATTTATTTATACAAATCAATACATTATTCAGATGGATTATTTAACATATAGGAATATTAGGCACCAATATTTATAAAACTGCTGATTTTAAAGCTTCAATTATGTTCAATGAGTGGGTAATTGAGCAATCGTTGAATGAGATGTCGTTTTTACTACACTATAGAGCAGGGGTCTCCAAACTTTTCAGTCCGAGGGCCGCATTAACTATCAAATTTCAGTTCGGGGGCCAGTTTCTTCCAGGCATGTTTTTGATTTTTCTGGACAAAGTTCCTCAGCCATCACCAACAAACGTTTTTTTCCGTGGACAAAAAGATCTCCGCGGGCCGGATGAGAGGACCTCGCGGGCCGGATGCGGCCCGCGGGCCGTAGTTTGGAGACCCCTGATCTATAGAATAGATGAAGTAGAGTTCAGATGTTTCTTCACCTCAAGATATGAAAGTATGGCTCAGTCAGTACTATGCAGAGTAGACTTTACTTTCCCTAACATTAAGTCAGATATCCAACAGAGTTGGGTATCGCAGATGTCCTACATGCTCAACTCAAAGATCCAAACTCAAGACTTTTGGGTTAGCAGTCGAGAACTCTGCCAGCCGACCATGCCATTGTTTGGACTGTATTGAGGATGTTTCCACAGAGATCGTCTACACAAGAAGGTGGTGGCTAAGCACGGAAACCTGGAGAAGCAGTACGGGATACCCCAACACTTTGGGCTCTTCTACGCCATGGGGTGGGCGCTGGTGATGGAGGGTGTGATGAGTGCTTGCTACCACGTGTGTCCCAGCTACTCCAACTTTCAGTTTGGTGAGTTGTTGGCCTTGGTGGTGTGTTACAGTTGTTGGCCTTGGTGGTTGTGGTGGTAAAGTTGCTGGCTTTGGTGGTTGTGGTGGTAAAGTTGTTGGCCTTGGTGGTTGTGGTGGTAAAGTTGTTGGCCTTGGTGTTTGTGGTGGTAAAGTTGCTGGCCTTGGTGGTTGTGGTGGTAAAGTTGCTGGCCTTGGTGGTTGTGGTGGTAAAGTTGTTGGCCTTGGTGGTTGTGGTGGTAAAGTTGCTGGCCTTGGTGGTTGTGGTGGTAAAGTTGCTGGCCTTGGTGCCGTGTTACAGTTGCTGGTCTTGTTGGTGTGTTACACTCTCTGATCTTGGTGGTATGTGGTAGAAGTGGTAAATTTGCTGGCCTTCGTGGTGTGTGGTGGTGATGCAGTTGGTGGTGTGTGGTAGTGGTGGTACAGTTGGTGGTGTGTGGTAGTGGTGGTTTGTTGTAGTGTTAATAAATATATGGTGTAGATGTAATGGTGATATAGTGAGTAAACTTGTAATTTATGATAGTGCTAACACAATAGATTATATACACTTATATGGTAGGTCCAATTCTGATTTTGTGGAAAGATAGTCGTTATTTGTGAGTCTGGATGGGTGATGATTTAGAAATAGTTGATGTTGCAGATTGATGGTGACTTTATAATAACAGGGGATCATGATAACTAAGTAATAGAGCCAGTGCTGACTTTGAGAGAAAGAAAACCAGTTCAATTTTTTTTTATTCATTACAATTACTATTGAACGTATACTCTTCTTGTTTCAGACACGTCCTTCATGTACATCATTGCCTGTTTGAACATGTTAAAAATCTACCAGTCCAGGCACCCAGATATCAACGCTAAGGCCCACACAGCCTACCTTTCAATGGCTGTCATTATTTTCATTGCTGTTGTTGGAGTCGTAAGTTCCTTAGTCAAGCTTTCAAATTTTACATTGGTGATACGAAACAAAATAATATTGTTTCTTTATAATGTTTATATTAACCCAAGACAGTTATAAACAAACCTTTTTTTCTAAGATTGTTACAAAGTTTATGGTAAGACTTGTTATGGGGGTGTGGGACAGCATGGTTGGGTGGGGAACAGGGCATTTCCCCCCTGTCAATTACCCCCCGGATATTTCCCCCCGACATTACCCCCTCAGAGTAATTACCCCCCCTGTCAATTACCCCCCCTGTCAATTACCCCCCCCCCCCCCCCCCCCCCTGGATAGGGTTAGGGTTAGGGCTGGGTTTAGGGTTAGGTTTATGGCTAGGGTTAGGGTTAGGGCTAGGGTTAGGGTTAGGGCTAGGGTTAGGGTTAGGGCTAGGGTTAGGGTTAGGGTTAGGGCTAGGGTTAGGGTTAAGGTTAGGGTTAGGGCTAGGATTAGGGTTAGAGCTAGTGTTAGGGTTAGGGTTGTGTCTAGCTTTGATTTTGGTTTTGTGTGAAGTTTTAGGCTAAGGTGGATGCTTATGTTTTGGTCTTTTTCTTAAGGTTTGGATTAAAGTAGTATATATGTATAAAATTCTAGTTAGAGTTAGGATTTTAACTTGAGAGGGGGGGGGGGGGGGGTAATTGACAGGGGGGTAATTGCTCCGGGGGGTAAATACGGGGGGGGGGGTAATGTCCGGGGGGGGGGGGAAATATCCAGGGGGGTAATGTCCTGTAGCCGGTTGGGTGATAGAGCACTTGACTGGTAACCTGAAAGTCTTGAGTTCGGATCTGGGTCCAGACTTAAGTCTGAAGGAAATCACTGAGTCCATTCAGGTCTGAGTCCACATCACGTGAGGGAAAGTAAAGGTAGCTGGGCATAGTGCTGACCCAACCCATCCCCTTTATATGCAGAGGTCAAGAAACACATGAACTCTACTTCATCATTAGGGCCATTAGGTCTGAAAGGGAAGCTAAACTTAAACTTTATGTTATGGGTATGATACCGTAATATTTCTGACAGGTGTACGGCACCAACATATTTTGGATCTGCTATGCTGTCATCCACATGTTTACCACATTTTTGATGACTGTACAAGTTTATTATATGGGGAGATGGAACATTGGTATGTTCAGTTATTATCTGTATATTTATTGTTTATTGTAAATTACATGTGACTTACAGAACATTGATACGTTGTAGTGTTTTTTTTAAATTAATAATTGAATGACAAAAAATAAACAGACCATAGCATATAAAAACATGTTGAAATTTTGTTGTTTCAATGAAAATCTGTAATAAAATAAAAAAATTTCAAGAATTTACTTTAATAAATAATATGGCAAAAGGGGGAACGGTAATTTCATTTACAATTTTTTTGCACATTCATAAATATGAACCAGTAATATTAATACTAGACATTTTAAAAATTGAAACAGATCGTCATATTTTCAAGAAATTGTTTCGCCTGCTTGTCACTGAAGGTTTGAGTTGTACAAGGCCGGTCTACCTAGTAGGTTGTTTTTTTTATGATTCAAGTTTTTAAATGGTTCATCTATTTATAGTATCGTATATTTGTTAATTGTTTATTTTTCTTTTAATTATTTATCTTTTATAGTAGTCTCTACTATTTTCTTTCAACCTGTGTGTTATTTTATTGATTCAAGTTTAAAAAAAAATTATTCTTTGTGTCTTCTTACATTAAGTGTGTAGGGTAATTCAGTTGTTTAAAATAATGTGCTTGGTTGACTTAGCTGTGTCAAACCATTACTTTAATGAAACTCTTACCGTAACCTTCTGGTATGCAAATGCTAAGCTAATATTTGCAAAGAATATATGTAAACATAACAAATTTATTAATTTCACTGAAAATATTATAAGCACATTTTTTATACATGACTTTTTTTTCATAGAATCGTTTTATCTTACTGTTGATTGGCAATTTAATTAACTGGGCTTTGTAAGTATACATAATTCAACTGTTCTTTATTCTTAATTGTAATATTATGGAGGGGATTTCCTTCATCACAATTAACAAAATTAAGCATTATGAGCCAATACCTTATGTGTCATATGGCCCATTGACTCTGAATACTATTCAAACAGTTTTAACTTCTTCTTACATCATGCTCCTTATCAACTATGTTATAATGATTTCAGTGCTATATATGGTGCCATTACGCAACCTTCAGACTTTGCAACTTACCTGCTGGCTATATTTATTGGGAATTTGTTACTGTACTCCATCTTTTATATCATCATGAAGGTAAAATTTTTTAGCAAATAAATCACATGAATTTTAACAGTTCAGTCACAGGATTTTTTAAAAATCAGAGAATAAATTGCAGGAATTTATTAAAATCATTTAATGTATCGTAGGAAATTCATTGAATAAATCACATAGATTTTAAAATTCAGTGAATATATCATATACATTTTTTAAACAGCTCTGTTGATTAATATAAATTTATTAGTTACTGTAACAATGTTTGCTGACCAGATTTTATATTGCCCAAATTTGAGTTATCTCCCCTTTTACATGCTGTGTAGAGAAAAAAATAGCTGCCTGATTAACGTAGTTATTGTGACATTTGTCATTGCTGATATAATTGTGACATTTTTTCTCCCTGTACCAGATGCTGTATAAAGAAAAATTCAGCTGGCTGGTCAAATTAGTTATTGTGACATCAACTGTCACTTGGGCAGGTTCACTCTACTTCTTCTTCCAAAATTTGACTTCCTGGGATGTGAGTTTATTTCTTTAAATTTGTTTTCTAGATAATTCATTCATTCACATTTTTAATTTACAACACACTTTAACTTGCTGTATGTTAAGGAATTCTTTAAATTAGTTTTCTAGATAATTCATTCATTAGCATTTTTAATTTACAAAACACTTAACATTGCTGTATGTTAAGGAGTTCTAGGGTAAAGAATTTGTTTTACATTTAAGATTACTCTGTAATGATCATTTTTAATCATGAGCTTTTTATTATTTTATTCTCTTGTGGTATTCAATATCATTTAGGGTTTCTTATGTACATCAATATGTTGTGCTATTTATAAGGCTAACTCTAATCACAAAATTCATTTTTTAAATACACCTGTTTTTTTGAGTCCATGCTAGGTTGAATTAATGAATTCTTAAGTTTGACATAATACTTGTCTCTCATAAAAAAAACAACCCAATAATTTTGTAGTTTTTTGTCATGGAAACATCCCCCCTGTCCTTTTTTCATTATTATTTTTCATAACAATTTTACAAAAATGTAGTGTTGGTTTTTAACAGGATATGAATACCACAAGTAGTTAGACATATTTGTTTCGTTGTTCCCTGTCTGTTGGTTGTAGATTTTATTCGAACTTTCCCAGAAAACACCTGCTGGCTCTAGAGCAGGAAACAAAGAATGTATTTTGATGGAGTTTTATGATCACCATGACGTCTGGCACTTCCTATCTGCCATTAGTTTGTTCTTCTCGTTTATGGTGAGGCTAATTAAGCATATTCGTTAAATATATTCAGTACAGAAAAAATAAAATAATCTATACATTAGAAAACATCAGCTGGGTTTTTTTGCTAAGTTTTATTTTCATTCTTTAAAGAAAAAACAAAAAAAAAAAAAACCCAAAAAAACCTGCCAAAAACAGTCAAATAGAATAATTGTTTTATGTAAATTCCAATCCCTTTTTAATGGAAGCAATAATATTACTGTTTCCTGTTCCAGATATTGTTACTTTTGGATGATGATCTCTCCCAGCAGAGGAGAGACAAGATTCCAGTGTTTTAGTTTCAAGCCTGGAGCCAGCGTGGCTCATGTTTGGCTCTCTCATGTCAACTTATGTGCTCTGCAGGAAAACAATGCAAGATCATATGAAAAAACATCAAATTCCTAACTTTGACATAATTTTTTAATGTTGATCTTTTGAAGATTTTAATGTATTTCCTAACAAATGTAAATCTTATAATAATTTATACAGACTTAATAAGCATAAACTTAATTCATTAAGCCTGCTGTTGAGTATCAACGAATGGCTCATTTATAATTCAGTTTTAATACGAATGTCAATCATTTTTTAAATATTTGATTATGAACATGTACTGTTATTTCAGTTTTTTTAATTTTTCAACTGACTTAATTCACTGGTTGTCATACTAATCTAATGGGTGGTTTTTTATGCTAGTCTTTTTTTTGTGGTGAAATCCAGTAGTTTAAAAAATAGATAATGCTTAATATATGCTTGATTGTCATTATAGTTTTGCTATAGAAAATATGTCATTGCTAAGTAAAATTAATGTAACTAAAAGTAGTGTAGTTATATATGTTCATAACATTTATTTTGTTAACATTTTTAACGATTTTGTTAATGTTCAAAATAATTGAATGAAGTTCATTTTAATAATGTGATTGTAATTTAATACCATTCCATTTTTTTAAACAGTTTTTCTTTAATTTAAGTTTTGATTTTTTAAATTTTATTTTTGTTTAAAATTAATTTTATTTTTTAAATTTATTGATGGGGTAATACTAAACTATTAGAAAATACCCAACATCCTACTGAGACAAAAGTAGGCCTACATAAGTATATTTATTTTGAAGACTGAACAGTGTCTACTTTATTCTCAGTATCAGATTCAAACCCCCTTATTATAATGTTAACTAGTCATATTTATTACACCTGTTTCTATATCCAGATATTTGAACTCTTTCTATTACTACACACAGATTATAAATCCTTAACTAAGCCTGGATTTATAGAAGTTTGGTAGATCACTCATTCTCTTAAATTAAACTGTTTTATGTTGTTTAGTATCGCTGCTAGGATTAGGGTCTGGGTTAAAGGCAGATGTACGGTTGGGATCAGGTCTTGGGTTTAGGTCTTGATTAGGTGAGGGCCGTAATACTATTAAGGGCAGTAATACTAGTGAGGGCAGTAATTATCTATTAGGGCAGTAATACTCAGTTAGGCCTATAATACTAGGGCATAATTACTAGGGCATAATTACTAGTTTAGTGCAGTATTTTCTCCTCTCCGGGCGGAAAGGGGGGGGGCACTTCTTGAAATCTTTTGGGAGAGGGGCGGACACTATATATTTTCTATATCAATTCCATTTTGTCCGGGGGGGGGGGGGGGGGCAGAGCCCCCCTGAAGAGATGCCTGGAAGAAACTCTGAATACTAGGCTAGTGTAGGGTAGTAATATTAGGCTAGGGTAGGGCAGTAATACTAGAAATAAAAAAAATATTCTCTATACACCTTATTACTTATTTTAGTACTTAAATACATACTTACATTTTTAAACATTTTACTCCTATTGTCTAATCCGCAGTCTTTCTCTCAACACTCATTCCATATTTCTAGCTACACAGACTGTACCCGCAGATGATATTTTGATGCTTGTGTCAATATAAACATATTTCAGGATATTATTATTATATTATATTATATAGGACATCAACTTTTTAAATAAAGGAGAATTTGGAAAAACTGACTTTCTATTACAATTTACAAAAACAGTCTTTAAAAAAAAACCGAAATAATGCTCACAAAATTCTGACACCCCCCCTCTCCCGCCATCTTGAGTGTGATGTCATTTTTATTGAAGACCCATTTTATGAATTCTAGACTGCTGCGTATCTACACTTTGAGAATCATTAAGCGTGGTCAACTAGAAAAATGTGATAACTTAACCAAAACTCAAAACTTTTTTTGGGTGAAAATACTCAAATAGATACCCCTGTACACTCTCTACTCTTTTTTCATACTCCTTTAAATTATTTGAGTTCTTTTGTCACAGAGATAAACACAATACTTTGTTTATTGTGTTTTGAAAGGGTACTTTTTATGTTTTTGTAAAGCAATGCAATTTTAATAGTTCTTAAAATATACCTGGACCAATATTTTCCTTTAGCATAACATAATGAATAGTTTAACAGTAAGGTAGATAACTCAATCTTGCGACGAATAGAAGGGTAGATAACACTTTTCTTTTACTTTTTATTTGCTTTTGTATCAAAGAATTTCACATAATACATAAACCTGTTGTGGGACTTTTTACTTTGTTTATTTAAAGTATTTTTTTGTTAGATCTATAAAGCAAGAGTGACATGATTAAGTAATTTGTAAACTATTTAATATTTTCATAGCTTAATATTCATTTAGGTTTAAACTTAGAATAAGTTGTTTTTCTTTTACATAATTTAATTTTTTTATTGTAATTAAGCAGTTACACTGTTGAAAATGCTCATGTAGAATTATAAATATACCAATTAAATTTGAATTAAAAGTAAGATAAAACTATAATTTACTCATTAATAATTATTGGATGCATGCCTACATCAAGTGATGCTTTTATAGGGCATATCACATTCTTTTTTTAATGAAGAGATTCATTACAGTTTGGGCATGGCTGAAAGGCCTTAGAGCTCTAGATAGTAGAGCTGAAACTCTAGCAAGTCCATCCAGCTCTATAGTGGTTTCCTGAAGAATGTGCAATGGAAAATTGTGCAAACAGATAAATGTGCAACAGAAAATTGTGCAAGCAGATACATTTTTTTTTTTTAAAGTTCAAATAACTTTTTACTGACTGCAAAAAAACATTGATAACACATGTTATAAGTATATGTCTACAAATTATACTCCCATTTATCATAAAAGGTATGACATTTTTTTTTATATAATGAAGACATTGATACAAATAAGTTTGTCTGGTTCAGGGTTCCTAATCAAAGAACATCTGAGAGTAAAAAACATTAGGGAATAAAACTCAAGAACAATTTATTTCTTTATGTGCAAGCAGATAAATAACAATACTAATGCAGTATACTGATAATTCAATTTGGCCACATGTTGTGAGGTATATTTTATCATGCTTCATTTTACATTTTCTCATTCTTTGCTGATGTCTTTGAATTATTGAATAATTAATTTAAAAAAAAGAAAACAGTGCCCATTCACACACATTTCTGTTGCACATATTCTGATCACCTTTTTATGTGAAAGTAAAGGCAGCTTGGTGTAACAATTTATTATAATATCTTTAAATAGATGTTGTTAAAGAAATAAATGACCTCTTATCTCCCCTTATCTGAAATCGATCTTACAAAAACCCACCTTGTGTAAACAGCCCTTCAGTGGTTGTTCTGTTCTAGTTTAATGTTCTCTTCATTTAAAAAATTATTATCACATTAATTAAATTTTTTTTTGCATATCTTTTGCATAGTCTTTGATTATAGAATTTATTAGTAATTTTTAATTCCAAATGGGGGTTTCATTTGCTTTCAACTGTTTACACCACAATTTAACGTTACTGAGACCCCATCTGTGAATCCGGATTCATTATGCTTAATGCCCATTAAATTTTGCTTCATGCATGTTGGATTAGTCAGACATTTCAGAAGTGCCTATATATTTAAGTCTTTCATATCTACTCGATTAAGTAAAAATGTAAATTATCATTTGACAATTTTGTTTTTAATTGTTTTGGTGTGGTGTTTTTTATTTTTTTTTTATTTGTAATAGAACAGACAATTAAGTATTACATGCTTCGAGTGTTATTTTAATTATTTTTTTTCATTTTAGTTTGCTAGTCAAATCCATTTAGTTGTTTTATTTGTCTAATTAATATGTAAAAATCATAGCTATTGATTGATTTTGTATGCTCAGACATTGATTTATAGATTACAAGTTTTTTCTTTTGTGTATTATGATATATAGATTACATGATATTTTGGTGTATTAAGATTTCTTACATGTGTTATATTGCTATTTCAGAAAATTAAGAATACAACTTTTGGAAAATTTGAATATTACATTATATTTGTAGTAGTTGCTAGACATCTATGCTTGATTTTAATGGTTTTTTTTTATTGAGCCCTGTTCTTTATAAAAGTCTATAGTTAGCTGCTATCAAATGATATTACTTAGCTACTTAAAAATAACATTTTTAACCCTTTTATCATGTTTCAGAATTTTAAAAACACAGAAGTATATGAATAAGTAACTACAAATAACTGAAATTCCCAAATTAATATTCTAAGCCCTTTCTAATATTTGGCTTAAGTTGAAAATACCTTGAAGTACTTAACAACACATTTTGTTGTGTAGGGCCACATAGTAAATCAAAGTTTACAAGTTGGACAGTTTAAAAAAAAAGATAGCTACCCTCTTCCATCTGCATTTAACCCCTAGGTGATTAGTAAGCTTTTTAGCCCTTGGTTTTATACGTACAGTTGATATTTGATAAGTATTAACTTTAACTAGTAACTTGTCATACCAAATGGTTTTATGCAGCTGAATGTAATTCTATTGCAGTGTTTAGTTTTTGTTAATATCTACATTTGTTTCTAATAAAATTATGATTTTTGCAACAATTATCAAAACCTTAATTCTTGATATAAGTAAAAGTAAGTAAAGTTTCCCTTTCAAACCTGACGGTCTATGGGGCACGTGAAGTAGAGTTCACTTGTTTCTGTGACCTCGGCATATGAAGAGATAGTGTGGTCAGCACTATGCCCAGCCGCCTTTACTTTCCCTAATGTGAGTTAGGTACCCATCAGAGTTGGGTGGACTCAGGGACGGTCTATTGACTTGAACTGGATTTGAACTCGAGACTAACGGGTTAGCAGTCCAGCTCTCTACTGCTAGACCACTCCGTCCTCAATTCTCGATATAGGTAATAGTTAAAGACTGATGTGTCCTTTTATCTGGTAGTGTTAATCTTCTTTTGCACTGAGAATCTTAAATCAGGCTGATTGCAAATTAGTAGAAGTAACATTTCTTACACCAATGTTTTCAGCAGCTAGACTGGGCTGTTTTATTCCTTTTTAGTGAATTGCACCACTTGACTTGAATGTGGTGTTTGGTTGAGGGATGACTTTTAGTTTCAGAACTGGCTTTACATGCACATACCTCTCTGCTAGACCACACTGTCTCCCGGAGAAGTTTGTGAACAAAAAAACTGCACTGAATTTCAACATACTTATTGAAAATATGCCTAGTGAATCTTAATCTTTTGTTTATATTTATTTAATCAGTTTCATTTGTGCATTCACCAAACCCTTCTAAATAGTTCTAAGGTCTCTAGTAGGAAAATTGATTCGTGAAGCGTCAGAGTCAAATGTGTATCTTGAACTCCACCGAACCCCTGAGACGGATTCACTGAACCCCAAGGGTTCAATCAAACCCTGGTTAAGAACTACTACTTTAAAGTAAATAAATTACCCTTTTGAACCTTACTGTCAGGGCCAGTGGCGTAGCCAGGGTCGTCTCAAGGGGGGATGTTCCAATTTTTACCCGGGGACAAGCTTTCGATTTGCACCCCCCTCAGACTTTTGATTTGCACGCCCCCCCTCATACTTTATATATATACCGAGGGGTCTATGGGGGGATTATGACCCCCCCTCCCCCTGCCTACGCCACTGGTCAGGGCAGGTCAAGTAGAATTCATCTATTTTTGTGACCTTGGCATACTAAGGGATAATGTTAGCACTATGGCCAGCCACCTTCAGAGCTGTAGGGACTCAGGGATGTCCTATGGACTCGAACCCAGGATACAAACTCAAGACTTTTAAAGTAGCTATCAAATGCTCTACCATTTGACCAAGCTAACCCAAAGTGGTTGCAATGTAAAAAAAAAAGGACAAGTAAATCTGGTTTTTCTGCAGTTCTTTATGTACATCTACTTTAACTTTGAAATATATTTTCTTTAGTTTGGAGAAATGACGTTTTCCAACAGCTTTTACATTAAGTAGTGATAACAGTTGCAATGTTTGTATTGTTAAAGAAAAAGGTTTTAATACTTTGCCCGAAATTTAGTGGAAGATGATTAAATCAAGACAAACACAGGCTTTGTTTTATAAACCTACAACTTTATTTTATTTGAGAGGAATAAAAAATAACATTTGGATAAGAATTATTTTGACTTAAAGTTTGTAAAAAAAACTGGACAAGCATAGAGTCAAGGCCAATTGTAACTGCTGTATATGCTTCATACTAAAATAAAAACTTCAATGGAAATACATCTCTTAAGCAAAATTCAGCAAATTAAGAAAAGAAGAAAACAGTATTGCAAGGAGAAAACCTAGAGTTTTTAAAAGAAATATGTGGTGGTTATGATGTATGGACAGCCATACTGATACCAGTTTTGACTGAACTGAAGAAATTCAAACAAAATATACAAATAAAAATAAATCACAGAAATAATGTAAAAATTTAATTTTATTTTCTACAGTTCAAATATTGCTGATTCCAAAACTATTCTCTAAAGGTACAGACATATACTTGGAAAATATCCTATAAAGTAACTTCTTTTGCGTTTTTTTTTAAAATTTCGCAACTATAAAAAAAAAATAGTTTCTGAATCTAGAAATGAAACTTTAAAAAATAAAACCAACCAGAAACAACTGTATATGATATATACATTAACTGTGAAACAAGTACAGTGCACATGTACAAATAACACTTGAACCTACACCACCAATGCTTCAGGGAAACATGCGAGTAGGTTCAATACAATTTTCCAATAGATATGCCGCATTTGCAGCAATGCCATTTTATAATCAGTAATAATATGCACACAGAAAAATAAAATGCTTCAGTGAAAACAATTTCTACATGTTGATAGTTAATTTGCTGCAATAAAGTACGGACCTAGAGACCGTACACATCATTATACAGCAATCAGCATGTATTAATTAATTAATTAATCTTGCCATTTTTCAATGATTAAACCAGTTAACATTTCACATGTCCCATACATTCATTAACACACAAGTAATTTTTCTTCAAGTAGATCTGCACAAAAAATTTCACTTTAAAATTTTAATTCATGAAGAATAACACATAGCTTTGTCAATACATAGAGATAATACAGTGTTTTATGAATACTATTGGGTGTTTCTTACTAATATTATCTATCTTTGTTTATCTAACTTGAATATGGTTTATTTTGTCATTGAATACATTCTTGTAGAGATATTAACTGTGAATCAAGAACATACTTTCTACATTTGGGACTAAGTAGTTCACAAAAATTATTTTCTTGACATGAAGGTTCAAAAACTTTAGCACAAATAAACTACGTTTATAGTTTCCTAAACCTAACATTTTCAAATCAAATTTAACAGTGAAAGTTCAAAAATTTTATAGTCAAAATAAACTATGTTTATAGTTTACAGTTCCCTAAACCTAACATTTTCAAATCAAATTTAACAGTGAAGGTTAAAGAACTTTAAGGGAAAGAAATGACCACTACATTACATTTTATGTCCGATACAAGCTGTAAAGGATATATTTTTATTGTATTCACTAGTTTTCACCTAAATGGCAAACATTTTAAGTAATTGATGTTTAAACACTAAATAATTATCCACGTAAAATATTCTTAACCCTTCATGAAGTCAAACAGAAGATGAACAGCTTTACTAAATATAAATCAGACTCAAGTTTTTTGGCATTTTGTGTTAATTCTTTTAATTTCTGACAAGTAGTACCTCAGTGAACGATATTAGTACTAGATTTTCTTCTTAAAGTTTTTATAAAACTTTTTTTTATATTCATAAATTAAAGCAAAACAGTATAATTACCATCTACCAGTTCATAAATTTACCGACAACATTTTTATGTTTCTTCAATTCAGTACAAACAACATCACATTTATTCGTTCAACCAGTTAAAAAAATATAGAAAAATAGAACCATTAAAAATATAAGCCATTGAAACATATAAAAGGCTTGAAATGATTTTCATTGTGCAGATTTATTACTACATCCAGTGCAATAATGTACAACATGACAAGGGGACATAATTTTTTTATTTTTTCATTCTTGCCCAACTTTAATTCATCAAAAAATGCATTGTAAAGTATTTAAAAAAAATCTGGCATTGACAAAAAAATAATTCAACGAATAGTTTAACATTGACATTCAATAATGAAGTAAACAGGTAAGACAATTTTTTTATAACAACAAAATAAACAGCCAAAGAAACACTGGTATTAACACTTTCAACCTGTGTAGAACTTATAATTACTGTCCACTGTAAAAAAAAAAAAAAAAAAAAAAAAAAAAAAAAAGTTTTGTGAGCCTTAAACCATACTGCCTTAGGAAATATGTTGTTACTTCATATTGGTTTCAAATGTTTCAGAGAAACCAAGCCTTATATCACACTTCTTTATACAATATATTATTACTTCAAATATATTCAAGTTTTTCAGAAAAACCAAGCTAACTAACACAAACATTTTCCTATTGCAGTTTCAACCCTAATGTATCAACATGATGCAACAATTTATAAACTTTATTAAAAAAATGCAATGTTTGATGAGGTTAAATATATACTTTAAAAATCCTGGTTAACTTTTTAAATATGTATATATTTATATTACAAATACTTGCAATGTGTATGAGACACTTTAAACTTTAATCCTGAATAATTTAGCTATTTATAATTAGTCGTTTTTCAAGCCACCTGATAAGATAACTGATGTATCCTTTTATTATTTCTAAAATTTAAAAAATAAATTAAATTTAACAAGTGTTTAAAAATGTAGGAACAATGTGGCAACAAAAATTTCTACATGGCTGAAATTAGTTTTAAAAAAAACAAGATTTGTTTTTACAAGTTGTTTCAATGATGAGTAAAAAAGTTGAACTGAATGAACTTGATTACATTTGAAGTGTTACAGGAGGAAGTTGTGAAGCTCTGATGTAAGCAATGTGTGCTTGACAATGTAAGTGCTTACACCAGTACTGACAATTTGTACTTAAGATTTTACCTACATTTGTGACAATTTGTAATTAAGATTTTACCTACATTCGTTTATAAAATTTCATAGAAATTACTATTTGTATTGATGTTAAAAATTATCCTTAAAGTATGAAAGAGTTAACAGATGTAAAGAAATTTTTTTGTATATTTGGAATAGTCATTAGTACCAAAGTGAACTATAAAACAATTCTTAGTAAACTATATAAAAAAAACAACTGTAGAGTTAAAGTAAATGTATGCGTTGCTGGCTAACATACTGTGTAGAGTTTTAACAGGAAGGAAAATAAGATACAGCCTAGTTGAGTTTGTTACAGGTTCTAAATACACATAATATAATACTGAGTATGGAAAAAAAATTATGACTAATTAAAATCAATTTTTTTTTATAAATTTAAAAAACAAACAATGCACATACTTCAATAAAACATATTGTACATCATGTACAAGGTAAAAATAAGTGTACAATCTAAAAATGTTGTACTGTGATACACACTTGTAACAAGCCTTTACATCAAAAAAAAAAAAAATATAGGAACACGCAAGCTTCGTAAAATAACAGAACAAGTGGTAGGATGTAGGGCATTAGTCAGTAGTCTCATGTAATGACTAAATATCTGTAGGTATAGAGAGGAGAAAAGCAGATGACGTTGTATTCATGCATGGTAAGTTGAAAGATAAAATGTACACGATCACTGACTCAATGAAAAAACCAATCGACTCAATGGGGAACAAAATACTAGAGGAAGAAATATAATACAGTGTGTTATAAAAAGTGAATTTTAAAGTACCATGCAGCTAGTTGGCAAGTTAAGTAAAATAGATTTTTAAATAAAAAAAATCCAGTGTCTAAAGCCATTTATCAAGGGATTTGAAATTCAAATCTACTTGAAATGTGTTATAGACAAAAACAAAGGAATTTCACTAAGATGAATAGAAATAAATTTTAAAGAATTGAATGAGGTTTTTAAAAATATTTTTTTTACCTTTGTAGCATTTTGAAATGTATGAAAAATTAAAATACTGCTTTGGTGGAGCTGTATATGGCACTTTAAAAAACACCAAAAAAAAAATTAAATAACTATGGCACATGTTTTTTTTTCTACATAAATAGTGTATTTGGCTCCCAAATAAGATGAAATAGGTTAAATTGTAAGGAATAGAACAAAATATTGCCGTAAATTATTGTTTTAGGTATGTAATGTAAACAAAAAAATTACAGTACACACTTTTAAACAGGAAGGTCGGTTAAAGCTTAAAAATGTCAAAAACTTTGACTGATTTTCAAAGTGCAAAAAAATTTTCAACATAGATTTTTTTTTTGTAAAATTCATCCTATGAAAATATGTTGCTTTAGTTTTTTTCAACAGTATGAAAGAAAATTCCTCTTGTGCTATACAGCAATACATGAGAGAAGAGATCTCTTATATAGGCAGTTAGGAGAGGTAGGAAGGAAGATAGGGGGGAAAAAAATAATGAACAGGCATTCAAGTTAAACAGATCATGAAACAAATATTGCTCATGTATATGACAGTAGCTATCAACAGTTTAAAATTTAAAAAAAAGATGATTCTCATTTCAGTCTTTGCAATATGAAAGCCATTTTTTTCCCCTCCGCTAAAATGGAAGATTTTAACTGACGCATCTCTTGCCGCCTTCACTAAATAGCAGATTCCAGTTGTAGCGCCTCCTGGTGCCTTGTTGGCAGGGGCGGGGTCGCCCCTCGATCTTTGTAGGTCTTGAGGAATAAGATGGGCAACATGAGAAGGCCTGAGATAATGTTCAAGGCTCCCGCAAAGTAGAAACAGTTGTCAATGCTTTTTGTCTTGTCTAGTAGCTGACCTGTTGATCGAAACAAATGAGTTAAAACAAAACGTCTTTTTAGGGACGGAGTGGCCTAGCGACAGAGAGCTAGAAAGTCTCAAGTTCGAATCTGGGTTCAAGTCAGTAGACTGTCCCTGAGGTCACAGAAACAGGTGAACTCTTATTCACTTGCATCATAGACCATCAGGTTTTGAAGGGGAACTTTACTTACTTTACATCCTTTTAATTATCTGTGCTTTAATTTATTTCATGAAGTAACAATTATTTCAGAGTATTCTGTTTGTTTTTATATTATATCCATATCAATTAGGATTCAGTCACAACATTTTCTACAGTATGAGTAATAAATAAAGGATGATGGGAACCCTTATTCAATAAATGAAAACACATACTATTGTTTTGTTAAGGATTATACCAAAACTAAATCTCAGAACTTCTAATAAAAAAAATAAAAATGATTGCATTTCTTTATTATTTTTTTGAATTCAGCTAATTTGAGAAAAAAAAAATGGTGTATTAGTTATCTAGTTAATCACTAAAAAATAAATATTTCTAGAAAATTTGGTAGAGGCTCTATTTTTTTGAATTCAGCAAATTTGAGAAAAAAATGGTGTATTAGTTAGATCTAGTTAATTGCCAAAAAATATTTCTGGAAAATTTGGTAGAGGCACAATTTTTTTGAATTCAGCAAACTTGAGAAAAAAAAAATAAAGTGCATTAGTTAGATCTAGTTAATTACCAAAATAAATATTTTTAGAAAATTTGGCAATAAAAACATCCGCTGACCAGCAATAGGTGGACCAATAAATGCAGCCACTCCCTGGAACAGTATGAGCAGCCCGAAAGACTTTGTCAACATCTCCAACCCCAGCAAGTCCACCAGCAGGATGGTTCTCAGAGACACAAAAACAGCTGAAAACATTCAGATGGTCTTTTTAAACACATTTTTAAACAATAAATGATAGTTTGCTTTCATTTCAATGTTTTGAGACAAACTGAGGTGTATTTATAAACTGTTAGGTGAGTACAGTACAAGTCCATACCTTTTGAGATTACACTTTTAAGCAAGGGGACTAATACAATTACATTTGTATGTAGTAAATAAACAATATTAAATGTAAGCTATCTAGAGTGATCTCCCCTGTTGTAAAGGTGTGTATAAGTTATCCCTTTTTTGGCATTTTAAAAATAAGTAAGGAAAAATACAAAGAATTATATTTTAAAAATTGCTTTTAAAACAACACAAATACAACAATATCATTGTAGGTAAAAATAAATAACCGAAGAAAAATAAAGTAAAACGAAAACAAAAATTACTTTAAAAAATTTCTATACTAACTAGAAAAGCAGAACTAGCTTTAAATTGGCACCGCCAGAGCCAAGAATACAAACCTAGGCAAAGACCAAGAAAAGCAGAAATGGCTGCGAGCATGTCTTCATTAGTGGCAAGAGGGCACAGCAGCACAGCGATTCCAGCCAAGATGAGGGCACAGTTGTTCAGATGTAAGGAGTTGATGCAGGGCCGGTCTGCCACCCAGCCACATATGATACGCCCAACCGTGTTGGTGATGCCGATGATAGAGATAAGAAATGAGGCGCGCTCATCTGACATCCCTATTGATCGTCCTTTGGTTGGTAAGTAGAAGTATGGGATAAAGAAAGCTGTTGAGAGAGGGTTAACTTTTAGTAAAAAACAAAAAAATAAATGCTAATTCTGCATATAAATAATTTTCTTTAAAATGGTGTTTGTAGAATCTATGTAGTGAAGGATTTTGGGGTCTTGTTCTCATAAGTCCCGCCACTAATGCAAAAAGTGCACATGGGAAAAGTTAAGCCCCAACACTTCGTGCCAGCTCCATTTCAATGCACGCACGCAACCTTGAGGGTTAAGGTTAACACTCAAGGCACCAGAATGCAGACTTTTCAATAAAATCTAAAAGTACAATTATCATATCCTCTTTTTTATAATTTTTTTTTGGGTGGCAGGGATTAACTTTTTCGGCATGGCTTATCGGGACAAGATCCAGAATTTCTTCCTAATGCTAAGTGAATGTTGGCCACTCTCATTAAAGTGACAAGTTCACACTTTTTAAAAAAATTATTAAAAAAAATTGTTTTTCAATAGATAGCTTTACAAATTCATTCCAAAGTAAAAAAACAAAAAGCAAAATCAAAACAACAACCTATTTTTTTAAAAGTGCACTGTCAAGCACTGATCATTTGTTGGCATTACAAAATAAAAAAAGCTACTTAAAAGTGTTTTGTAAGAAATCATAAAACTGTAAAATAAAAAACTGTAGCAGACATTTAACTACATCCTTACAAAAAACATAGAATATCCAGGAGTTTTGAAAGAACAAAAAATTAAAATTGCCTTGTAAGTAATTTGAAGATCAGCTTCCACTCAGCTTTTTAAAATGGATTTCTGTAACTTGTGAGATATTTTGGTTTTTGATTATAATTAAACTGTAACTTTAAAGTTAATGTTATTAGTTAATAATTTTAATCTTAATTACATTTGTAACTTTTCTTTTTGCACTTTTAAAGTTTATTTTTATAAACTATATCAGCATTATCGAAACAAAGTTATTTTCATGTAAGGGACCAATTTTAAATTAAACTAAACTTTTTAAACATTAAAAAATATAAATTCTAATATATTTATATTTCTTTCCAAAGGAGTTTAGTCACATAAGTGATTAAAAATGACAATTGAAAACTATTAAAAAATATAGAATTCAATATTTAAAGACTTTTCAATACAAAAATTAAAGCCCAACAATGCACAATTTCATGTGAACTAAATTTTTGAAAACAGTGAACTATTATCTCCCTTGGTATCACTTACCAACAATCCTACATTACCTGCATTATAAAAGTTTTAAAGCAAAAAGAAAAAAAAATTCTAATTTTTCTTTTTGTCATTGAAATAAAAATATAAAATAAATTTAAATTTTTTTTTTACCTAAACAAGTAATGTGTTGAAATAACATTAGAGCTTAAACACATTATACGGCTAACAAGATGAATAACTAAAAAAAGTAGTTAAACGCTGCATTTAAAATAACATCTCCTAATTTTAATTGGTAGCATGGGCGTGAAGACTGACAAATTAATGTTCTAAAATAATAAGTTTTCTTTTAACGATCTTATTTATCATGGTTTGCATAAAAAATTGTAGTTAAAACCATTTTCTATTTAAATGATGGTGTATTAAAAAGTAGAAAAAACACAACATGAAACAAATATTCTGGCCAACTTACAAAGGAGGGTGAGAAAGGTGGACAAAGCCAGCAAGGCAAAAACAGGGTTAATCAACAGCTTGATGTCCACCATCTCACAGAAGATGACCCAGAACTTGTAGAGGAGGGAGGACTTGCGGTCCAGCTCCTTCTCGTATTGCTCCAGGCTGGCCTGGATCTGGGGGATGCTGAGCATGCTGTTGCTCAGGTACGTGGACTGGGAGGACAGGTGGCTCTTGTAGCTGCTGGCCATGGAACTGTTCGACCTGTACCTGAAGAATTTGGTACCTCAGTAAAGCAGTCTTTACAAGTCACAGTGTTTAGTATATAAGAAGTAATACATAATGTCTTTTTTTAAAATGATTTTTACCCTCAAGTTAGATCATCTGAGTATATGAATCAATTTCTATTACGATAAGCAAAAATATTCTTCAAGAATCACAAAATAACTGCTAGATTCAGATTCTAAAAACTACTTTTAAAAATGTAGAAGTGTGGCAGAACTCTATTATAAACCAATCATCACGTAAGTCTGAAGCTCTAATCCCCCCCTTAAGAATTGTTTATGGATGACCCCTAATTTTAAGTTATATTAAACTATATACTTATTTTTAAGATATAGTTTAATAATAACATAAATTATCAATGAAATAACATCATAATAATGCTTTAAAATGTTCTACAATAAAAAGACATGTTTTTAATAAAAATGACAAAATTTAAGTTAAATGTTTTGTTAAGTTAAAAGAGTGCTCAACCATACAACCATGCTGTCTCATACCCGAGTGTGGTAAATATATATATATATATATATATATATATATATATATATATATATATATATATATATATATATATATATAACATGAATCAGGTATTTATTAGAGCTGACTGGACTCTAGGGCATCCAACACTGGATTAGAAGTCAAACATTCAAATTAGCTCTACCACCCAATCATGCCATCCCATATACCCCAGTGTAAAAGTAAAGAAAATTAAGAGTCTTCTTTAGACCTAATGATCCACTGGGCAGATGAAAGCGTTCATGTTTCTTGACCCCAGTGTAAGCTTAGCTTGAAACCATAAAACAACAAAAATGAAAACCACCCACTCACCTGATGGTCCTGGTGTCGCTGGGGATCATGTGGATACTAATAACATTTCCCTCAATGGTGGGAGAAGACTGGAGGTCACTGGTCGACCTAGTGACCACCGGCCCGCCCCCGTTGCTGATCTGCTCAATACGCATCTCCAACACGTCATCGCCTATCTGCACGTACTGGTCGTTGATGGGGATCACGCTGCAGCTGCGAGTTTTAGACACACCGTTCGGCGCCAACGACCCGTTAGAGGTGGGGATCCGACCGTTAGTGAGCATTGATATTGACGAGTTGTTGCGCGGCAGGACGATGCCGTCCGGCAGGGAGCCGCGCTTCTGAACAATCTGAGAGTGAGCAAGCTGGTGGGTGCCGTTGGGGCAGTAGATGGGGGAGCTCTTCTGCACGGCGTCGATGACGAACCCCGGGAGGCTGTTCTTTGAGTGGGCCAGGCTCTGGGAGCTGAACCCCAGCTGTTTCTTAAACCTGGCGATGAAAGAATCGTTCCTTTTCATCTCGAAGATCTTCGAGTCAAGCTTAATCAGTTTGTTATCCTTTGTGATTATGCAGTTATCCAAAGATCCGTTGGAAATAGTCCTCTGCCTTTTTTTATCCTCAATCAGAGCTTTCATGATTGCTCCTCGCTCGATCTCCACCCGCGCCTGAACCGGCCTGCGTTTTTTCGACCCCCATCTGTCCAGTGGAATAAACAGCATGCCACACGCGGCACATTTCAGAACGATGCCGGCGAAAATTAAGTTCTGACCCTCCCAGGTGTACTCTGTGAGCAAATAACGTGCCAGCGGCGGGAAAACAAACTGACCGATGCCGGTGCCACAGACCACGATGCCAGTGGTGAAAGCCCTTTTCTTCTCAAACCAGTAGCCAACACAAACGATGGAGGGGAGGTAAATCATCCCAAACCCAATACCTGATGACAAAAAATACCATTTAGAACAAGAAGAAAAAAATCATTTATGTTTCTAATAAATAATGCTGATTATTAAATTAATTTAAAAATTTTAACATTTAGAACAAGAAGAAAAAATTGTCTGTTTCTAATAAATTATGCAGATTTTAAAATTAATCTAATAATTTTAACCTTAGCGCATAAATGAAACCCTGTTATTTTGAAGATTTTTAATCCCCCCTTCATCATAAAGCCAAATTACCCCATGATTAAAAAAAAACTTACCTCCAATGATGCCATAGGTAGCAATCAGCATCTCAATGCTACTGGATTGTGTACTAAGTAGAAAGCCTGCCATTGTTATTACACTGCCGGCCATTGTAACCTTACGACAGCCGTACCTTGTGCACAAAGCTGCCACAAATGGACCTAGAGATCCATGACAAGAATGGTTACTATCTACACACACAACATTACACTATTTAATAGAGATCCATGACAACAATTGTTACTTTTAACTATCTGCACACACACATCATTACACTATTTAACACATACTTCCTAACTTTCAATAGTAAAAGAGTTGTTAAAATTAATTTAAAATTATAAATTAGTTTAATGATAGAGTGCCCAACTTTCAATGTTAAAGTAGTCGTGAAAATGTATTTTAAATTATAAATTAACATAATGATAGAGTACCAAACTTTCAATGTTAAAAAGTCATGAACATTATTTTTAAATTTTAATCAACTTACAATGTTAAAAGAATCATGACAATTGATTATAAACACATTCAGTTCATTAAATTTGTAATACAGATCCCAACTAGACTTGTGGCACCAAACATACCAATGTGCCCAACTTTCAATGTTAAAAGAGTTGTGAAAATTAATTTTAAATTATCAATTAACTTAATGATAATGATCCTAACTTTTAATGTTAAAAGAATGACAATTAATTATAAATCCAATTATATTATTACATTTGTAATAGAGATCCCAACTGTGCCCAACTTTCAATGTAAAAGTAGTCATAAAATTTCATTTTAAATCACCAATTAACTTAACGACAGAGTTCCCAACTAGAAACGACACCAAACTTACCAACAATCAGATAGCAGCCGGTCAGTGAAGACCCCACCCAGCTGACCTGGGAGTTGGTCGCCTTAAAGGCCTTCATGAACTCCGGGCTGACAACCCCAAAGGAGAAGCAAACCCCATCCACTATCATGTTGCACAGGAAGGACGCCACCATCACCACCCATCCCCATCCGCCATCCGGTGGGATGGGGTGGCTGTTGTCCTCCTCCTGCTCGTCGTCCTCTTCCTCGTCCTCGTCTGCGTAGCTGTTCTCCCCTTCCTGCGCCGCTGTAGCTCCATCGCTTGAAGGGTATCTCATGGTTGTATTTCTTGCACGGCGCCTCTCTCTCTACAGAATCACATAGTGGAGCTCTGGGGAAGACAAAATAGCAATCATTATAAAAACATCGCTGAATCTCTCTATAGTGGAGTTATATAGAAGACATAATAGCAATCATTGTAAAAACGTTGTTGTATCGCTCTATAGAATCACATAGTGGGGTTATAAAGAAGACATAATAGCAATCACTATAACAACATTGTTGATATCTCTCTATAGAATCACATAGTGGGGTTACGGAAGACAAAATATCAATCGCTCTAACAACATTTTGGTACCACTCTACAGAATCAAATGCTGGTATCATGTGAAAAAAAAATCAATCACTATAACAAAATTGTTGTGTCTCTCTACAGAGTCACGACATAGTATCAATAACTATGACATCATTGTTGATTGAAAAGTACTGATTTTGCTACTGACATTGCCCTGGGCATGTCAGTAATTGCCATTGTCTACTGTTGACATTGTTGGCTATAGTCATGAGAGAACATACACACAATCAGATCATGAACATGCCTGTTTTTTTTAGGCAAATATATGTGAGAGAAAAAGATAGTCAATAAATAAAATAACTAAGTTAGAAGGTTTCAATAATAAAGGAAAAGAATAGTACCTGCTTATGAATGCAATTTAACTTAAATTTCTCTAAATCCATTCTATAGTGTGGAAAAAAGAAAGAATCAACTACTAAATGATGTTAAGGGATACATATATCAGCCGTCACCAGACTATTTAAAATAATATTTTGTAGATGTGAATGACTTGCAATGTAAAACAACATCATCAGCTAAGTAAAGCTGTTACTGTCTGGTAGCAAATAGAATTTAGACTCTGTACCCTGACTCATTAGATGACTCACTCATTATTTATAATGAATAATAAAGGTTGAAGTATTAATACAAATTTTTAATTAATTCATATGTCATTAGAGGCTTATCCTTTCTCATACAGTTATGTTTTATCTAATTAGGAAATCTCATAGAAGTGATTAAATTAACGGCATATTGTGTTGATAAAAACACTTTTAAAAAGTATTGTAAATAATTCCTACTATCTATACAATCTATAGTTTTATAATTAAAATAAATAGATATTTTCTACTCCATCATTAAGTTAATTTGTAATTTAAAATTAATTTTCACGACCCTTTTTAACATTGAAAGTTTGGCACTATCATTAACTTAGCTTTGTAAAGAATTATAGAATAGAAACAGATCAACATTCTTGTTTATTCACCTAAAAAGAACCAACCAATAAAATCCTCTAGAAAACGTTTAATAACTACATAAAACATATGGTTCAGAAGATTTCTACTCATATGTCCCACTGATACAAGAAGAGTGCAGTCCCCTTTCTTGTCCTGTATTGGCCTAGACAAATGGGGTGACCATTTCAAGATATGCGCTGACCTCCTCTATGAGATTAGAAATGGACAAAGACCTGTGATGTAAGACTGGTTGATATGGTATGACCTTAGCAGTGTGGTCTGACTAATACAGACTGAAAGTGTATGTGAATATTTGGGTATAATGAGATAGAGTATACAGATGATACATTTTCTTATAGGAACTTGTTAGTTTAATTGGGATTAGGACTAAAGTATTAGCTTTGGTTGTAGCAAACTGGGGTAGGGGTGGAATAGAGGAGGTAATCCAACATAGATTAGTGGTCTGAGGGAGGAAGGGAGTTCACTCACACATTCTGATAGAAGAAAACTCACGAAAAAAATTCATGAAAATAATTCTAAGATTCAGTCTGGTAAACAAATAAATAGCATCCTCCCCCTCCAAACAAACAAACAAACAAACAAACATCAAAGGACTAGAATTTGCGTAACTTTTAGTATGTTTTTCTCTCATTGTGTTATTTATATTGCTATCAACATGTTACTGCTAGCATTACTTAAGTCACAAAAACAACATTTCAGATAAGTGAGTTTCAAAATTTAAATTGGCTATAAAAATATAACGTTTTTATTTTACTTTGTTCGTTTTTATTTTACTTTGTTTGAAAGAGGTATTCTGATAATAAATACTTCACTACTGACATTTGTACATAAGATAGTCTTACTAGAGGAATAATGACCATTTCTTGGTTTAGTTTTCACAAAAATGTGACTTTAGCAATTTTAGCACTAGGCTCTTTAATTGCAGGGCCATCTCAAATGGAAATAACCAGCAACCTTGGCCTCAACACTCCTACTGTGTTAGATATGTGGGCTAAAATGCTTGGCTTAACTGCCAACAGCAACAAACCAAAGCTGAACAAAAAAAAACAAAAAAAAAAACAGATGACTTATTAAAAACAAAAAACTCAACCTTGGAAAACATTTAGTGTGCAGTCTTACTCATCTGCATAAATTTTTTTTTAATGTTTAAGTCAAGATGCTAGTACACAGTGCACGGGCTATGACCTTGGTACACGGGCTATGGCTATGACCTTGGTACACGGGCTATGGCTATGACCTTGGTACACGGGCTATGACCTTAGTACACTGGGCTATGACCTTAGTACATGGGCAATGACCTTAGTACATGGGCAATGACCTTAGTACACTGGCAATGACCTTAGTACACTGGCAATGACCTTAGTACACTGGGCTATGACCTTAGTACACTGGGCTATGACCTTAGTACACTGGGCTATGACCTTAGTGCACGGCCTATGATCTTAGTACAAGGGGCTAAGACCTTAGTACACTGGTTTATGATTTAGCACACTGGGCTATGACCTTAGCACACTGCCCAAGATTCGGTACACCTAGGTCACACAACTAGAGATGACGGACGACCCGGCGTTACACAACATCTCGCGGTAACAGCTGTTCTTGGTGGGGGGGGGGGGGGGGAGATCCGGGGGATGGGCGAATTAATAGTCATGCCTACGGCTTCCAGACGTGTAAGTTGTCAGACACTGTATTATCGATTGGTAAACAGGACGTCAGTTTACAATCTGGCTAATCGCTATGACGTTCAATATGGTTTACCTGCTATAGTAAAAAAAAAAAACAATATAGCCTATATAAACTAAAAACATAAGGGATCTGATTGATGGGTTAACTACGCAATTGGAAAAAAAATCCCTTAAAATAATAAATAAATAAATAAAGTCAACATTGTCCTTTTTTTCTGTCTTTTTATTTTAAATTTCACGACTTCTTGTCCAGGTCAGATTTATGATTTTTTAATTTTTTTTTTGGTGAAACTTAATCAACAAACTGTGTTGTTTTAGAAGCTTAATAAGACATAAGTATACAAATCTCATTAGAACTAACTTATAAAACAAGAAAGAAAAAAAAAACTTTTTTTCCCTAGCTTCATGCCTATCTGTAAAAACAAGTGCGTTGTTCGCTCCAGAAATCCTTTTTTTTTCGACCAACGATGTAGTTTTTACTTTTACTTAGAGTCAAATATAATATCTTTAAAAAAAATATTTATGGAGGTTTTATACTTGTTTTATGTTTTAATATTTAAAAAAAGGTATTTAAATCATGCAAAACTAACAAGACGAATCTAGAAAGCTCTAGAAATCTAGATCTATTCTTTACAAGCCGCTGTATCAGAAATGGGTAAAAACAAATGATCATGACCACCAACCCACACAACTACCCCAGAGACAGACAGTCTGACCTAAGTAAGCGTGTTAAAAAACTAGTTTACATCAAAACCAAATGCCGACTGATATGAACGACATTAGCCGAACCAGTCAGATATAACGAAGAATTCCATTGGTCAACGCTAGTCTCCATACGACAAAGCATTGTTACTAGAGGGCATCTCCGATTTCGTGCTATAAATAGCACAGTACAAAAGGTCATGTCTAGTCCTAATTATCTGGACCAGTGGTTCTTAATCTGGGTTCGATGAAACCCTCAGTGGTTCAGCGAGGTCAAAACACACACCCGATTCATATATTTCGAGACGGATATTGTCATTACGTAAGATAAACGTTTATAAGAAGTGTTCGGCGAATACATATACAACTGTTCGGGTTCAGTACTTCCATCAAGGATAAGAACCGCTGATCTAGACATGTTCTTGATAAAAGGTACCTCGCTAGAGTGCTGATAACGACAGGCTGATAAGTATGTCTGTTGGCTAGAAACACCTGCGTTATATGGTCAGCCGTTATAATGGTACCTGACTATAGTGAAGGCGGATAATGACAATCTATATTTGTATGTCATATGTGCTATGTCATCAGTTGTTATAATGGTGCCTGACTATAGTGTTGGTGGTCAATATTTGTATGCCATCTGTGCTATGTCATCAGCCGTTATAATGGTACCTGACTATAGTGTTGGTGGTCAATATTTGTATGCCATCTGTGCTATGTCATCAGCCGTTATAATGGTACCTGACTATAGTGATGGTGGATAAAGACAGTCTATATTTGTATGCCATATGTGCTATGTCATCAGTTGTTATAATGGTGCCTGACTATAGTGTTGGTGGTCAATATTTGTATGTAATATGTGCTATGTCATCAGCCGTTATAATGGTACCTGACTATAGTGTTGGTGGTCAATATTTGTATGCCATCTGTGCTATGTCATCAGCCGTTATAATGGTACCTGACTATAGTGTTGGTGGTCTATATGTGTATGTCATATGTGCTATGTCATCAGCCGTTATAATGGTACCTGACTATAGTGATGGTGGATAAAGACAGTCTATATTTGTATGCCATATGTGCTATGTCATCAGTTGTTATAATGGTACCTGACTATAGTGAAGGCGGATAATGACTGTCTATATTTGTATGCCATATGTGCTATGTCATCAGTTGTTATAATGGTACCTGACTATAGTGATGGTGGATAATGACGACAGTCTATATTCACCCATTAGTGGCCAAGGCGAGTATTAAAACTTCTTAAATGTAGGATGGTGTGGGGGGGGGGGGGGGAGGCGACGACAACTCAAGTTTTTAGCTTTTGTATATAATAATATCTGCCTCATGCGTCCTGGTTACGAACGTGAATTTATAACAAGCAGAGAATAGGTCCACAACACATTCCAAAAATCTGTCGAGGCAAGGATCTCATGTACTAACTCACCCCCCCCCCCGGGACCCCTTTGATCCGCCTACGGGTAGGCCATTCTAGAGCACAGGGGTCAACTTCAGATTGGGTCGTAGTAGAACCTACATAGCAATGTCAAGGTTACTTTCTCATTAGCCTAATGAGGCGTGAGCTCATTGTTCGGCTTATCTATGTGGCGGGTTGGGATGGTGGGGGATTGTGAGAGGTGGGGGAGGGGGCGATTGTGAGTGGAGTGGGGGATTGTGCGATTTGGGGATTGTGAGAGGTTGGGGTGGGGGTTGTGAGAGGTGGGGATGGGGGATTGTGAGAGGTGGGGATGGGGGATTGTGGGAGGCAGGGGTGGGGGATTGTGAGAGGTGGGGGTGGGGGATTGTGAGAGGTGGGGGTGGGGGATTGTGAGAGGTGGGGGAGGGGGCGATTGTGAGTGGAGTGGGGGATTGTGCGATTTGGGGATTGTGAGAGGTTGGGGTGGGGGTTGTGAGAGGTGGGGATGGGGGATTGTGAGAGGTGGGGATGGGGGATTGTGGGAGGCAGGGGTGGGGGATTGTGAGAGGTGGGGGTGGGGGATTGTGAGAGGTAGGGGTGGGGGATTGTGAGAGGTAGGGGTGGGGGATTGTGAGAGGTAGGGGTGGGGATTGTGAGAGGTAGGGGTGGGGGATTGTGAGGTAGGGGTGGGGGATTGTGAGGTAGGGGTGGGGGATTGTGAGAGGTAGGGGTGGGGGATTGTGAGAGGTAGGGGTGGGGGATTGTGAGGTAGGGGTGGGGGATTGTGAGAGGTAGGGGTGGGGGATTGTGAGAGGTAGGGGTGGGGGATTGTGAGAGGTAGGGGTGGGGGATTGTGAGAGGTAGGGGTGGGGGATTGTGAGAGGTAGGCATTGTGAGGTAGGGGTGGGGGATTGTGAGAGGTAGGGGTGGGGGATTGTGAGAGGTAGGGGTGGGGGATTGTGAGAGGTAGGGGTGGGGGATTGTGGGAGGTTTGGGTGGGGGGTTGTGGGAGGTATGGGTGGGGGTTGTGAGAGGTAGGGGTGGGGGATTGTGAGAGGTAGGGGTGGGGGATTGGGAGAGGTAGGGGTGGGGGATTGTGAGGTAGGGGTGGGGGATTGTGAGAGGTAGGGATGGGGGATTGGGAGAGGTAGGGATGGGGGATTGTGAGGTAGGGGTGGGGGATTGTGAGAGGTAGGGGTGGGGGATTGTGAGAGGTAGGGATGGGGGATTTTGAGAGGCAGGGGTGGGGGATTGTGAGAGGCAGGGGTGGGGGATTGTGAGAGGTAGGGGTGGGGGATTGGGAGAGGTAGGGGTGGGGGATTGGGAGAGTTAGGGGTGGGGGATTGTGAGAGGTAGGGGTGGGGGATTGTGAGAGGTAGGGGTGGGGGATTGTGAGAGGTGGGGGAGGGGGCGATTGTGAGTGGAGTGGGGGATTGTGCGATTTGGGGATTGTGAGAGGTTGGGGTGGGGGTTGTGAGAGGTGGGGATGGGGGATTGTGAGAGGTGGGGATGGGGGATTGTGGGAGGCAGGGGTGGGGGATTGTGAGAGGTGGGGGTGGGGGATTGTGAGAGGTAGGGGTGGGGGATTGTGAGAGGTAGGGGTGGGGGATTGTGAGAGGTAGGGGTGGGGATTGTGAGAGGTAGGGGTGGGGGATTGTGAGGTAGGGGTGGGGGATTGTGAGGTAGGGGTGGGGGATTGTGAGAGGTAGGGGTGGGGGATTGTGAGAGGTAGGGGTGGGGGATTGTGAGGTAGGGGTGGGGGATTGTGAGAGGTAGGGGTGGGGGATTGTGAGAGGTAGGGGTGGGGGATTGTGAGAGGTAGGGGTGGGGGATTGTGAGAGGTAGGGGTGGGGGATTGTGAGAGGTAGGCATTGTGAGGTAGGGGTGGGGGATTGTGAGAGGTAGGGGTGGGGGATTGTGAGAGGTAGGGGTGGGGGATTGTGAGAGGTAGGGGTGGGGGATTGTGGGAGGTTTGGGTGGGGGGTTGTGGGAGGTATGGGTGGGGGTTGTGAGAGGTAGGGGTGGGGGATTGTGAGAGGTAGGGGTGGGGGATTGGGAGAGGTAGGGGTGGGGGATTGTGAGGTAGGGGTGGGGGATTGTGAGAGGTAGGGATGGGGGATTTTGAGGTTGGGGTGGGGGATTGTGAGAGGTAGGGGTGGGGGATTGTGAGAGGTAGGGGTGGGGGATTGGGAGAGGTAGGGGTGGGGGATTGTGAGGTAGGGGTGGGGGATTGTGAGAGGTAGGGGTGGGGGATTGTGAGAGGTAGGGATGGGGGATTTTGAGAGGCAGGGGTGGGGGATTGTGAGAGGCAGGGGTGGGGGATTGTGAGAGGTAGGGGTGGGGGATTGGGAGAGGTAGGGGTGGGGGATTGGGAGAGTTAGGGGTGGGGGATTGTGAGAGGTAGGGGTGGGGGATTGTGAGAGGTAGGGGTGGGGGATTGTGAGAGGTAGGGGTGGGGGATTGTGAGGTAGGGGTGGGGGATTGTGAGAGGTAGGGGTGGGGGATTGTGAGAGGTAGGGGTGGGGGATTGTGAGAGGTAGGGGTGGGGGATTGTGAGAGGTAGGGGTGGGGGATTGTGAGAGGTAGGCATTGTGAGGTAGGGGTGGGGGATTGTGAGAGGTAGGGGTGGGGGATTGTGAGAGGTAGGGGTGGGGGATTGTGAGAGGTAGGGGTGGGGGATTGTGAGAGGTAGGGGTGGGGGATGTTTGGGTGGGGGGTTGTGGGAGGTATGGGTGGGGGTTGTGAGAGGTAGGGGTGGGGGATTGTGAGAGGTAGGGGTGGGGGATTGGGAGAGGTAGGGGTGGGGGATTGTGAGGTAGGGGTGGGGGATTGTGAGAGGTAGGGATGGGGGATTTTGAGGTTGGGGTGGGGGATTGTGAGAGGTAGGGGTGGGGGATTGTGAGAGGTAGGGGTGGGGGATTGGGAGAGGTAGGGGTGGGGGATTGTGAGGTAGGGGTGGGGGATTGTGAGAGGTAGGGATGGGGGACTTTGAGGTTGGGGTGGGGGATTGTGAGAGGTAGGGGTGGGGGATTGTGAGAGGTAGGGGTGGGGGGTTGTGAGAGGTAGGGGTGGGGGATTGTGAGTGGTAGGGGTGGGGGATTGTGAGAGGTAGGGGTGGGGGATTGTGAGGTAGGGGTGGGGGATTGTGAGAGGTAGGGGTGGGGGATTGTGAAAGGTAGGGGTGGGGGATTGGGAGAGGTAGGGGTGGGGGGTTGTGAGGTAGGGGTGGGGGATTGTGAGAGGTAGGGGTGGGGGATTGTGAGAGGTAGGGGTGGGGGATTGTGAGAGGTAGGGATTGTGAGGTAGGGGTGGGGGATTGTGAGAGGTAGGGGTGGGGGATTGTGAGAGGTAGGGATGGGGGATTGTGAGAGGTAGGGGTGGGGGGTTGTGAGAGATAGGGGTGGGGGATTGTGAGAGGTAGGGGTGGGGGATTGTGAGAGGTAGGGATGGGGGATTGTGAGAGGTAGGGGTGGGGGATTGTGAGAGGTAGGGGTGGGGGATTGTGAGAGGTAGGCATTGTGAGGTAGGGGTGGGGGATTGTGAGAGGTAGGGGTGGGGTGATTGTGAGGTAGGGGTGGGGTGATTGTGAGGTAGGGGTGGGGGATTGTGAGAGGTAGGGGTGGGGGATTGTGAGAGGTAGGGGTGGGGGATTGTGAGGTAGGGGTGGGGGATTGTGAGAGGTAGGGGTGGGGGATTGTGAGGTAGGGGTGGGGGATTGTGAGCAGTGGTGATCAGGGATTTGAGAGGAGGGAATTACGGAGGCAATCAATCCCGTGTATGGCAACATGTTAACTGTAAACTGTGTGTGAGGGGGGGGGGGGAGGGCACGTGTATAAAACTACTCACGCCAGTAGAGTGTGGTAGCTGTAGGTCAAGACCATTGTGAGCATTAAGTGTATGACATGATGCTGTTTTAAGTGCTCCATGAGCGGACATGGGTTGGGTTGTATATCTCCTAGTTCTACCTTCCTGCTTGAGCAGGCATGGGTTGGGTTCTATATCTCCTAGTTCTACCTTCCTGCTTGAGCAGGCATGGGTTGGGTTCTATATCTCCTAGTTCTATCTTCCTGCTTGAGCAGGCATGGGTTGGGTTCTATATCTCCTAGTTCTATCTTCCTGCTTGAGCAGGCATGGGTTGGGTTCTATATCTCCTAGTTCTACCTTCCTGCTTGAGCAGACATGGGTTGGGTTCTATATCTCCTAGTTCTACCTTCCTGCTTGAGCAGGCATGGGTTGGGTTCTATATCTCCTAGTTCTACCTTACTGCTTGAGCTCCAGCGAGATATTATGTTTTTTAATGGCGTCACGAGCTGATCTGTTGGTTACCTTAGCGACCAGCCAACAGCATTAGAGATCACTGACCACTGACAACATCGGCGATAGTCTCCACTGACAAGTGACCACTGAAAACATCTGTGTTACTGACAACAAAGACACTGACATCAGACAGTACTGACATTGACCACAATGATGTTGGCAACTGACAATAGTGACATCGAACCACTGAAGACATCTGTGATACTGGCCACTATCAACATAAACGAGTCAAACAACTAACACAATTAATTATTCGAACAACTGAAAATAGTGGTACTGCTGAAAACGACACGGACCACTAACATCATCAGTGCAACTGACCACTGATAAACAACATCAGTGACATTGACCACTGCCAGCAGTACTGACTACTGCCAACATCAGTGAAATTGACCACTGCCAGCAGTACTGACCACTGCTAGCAGTACTGACTACTGCCAACATCAGTGACTTTGACCACTGCCAACACGAGCGACACAGACCACTCTAATGTCTCGTCCGATCACGTGACACCTAATCAACAACCTTCTCCTGTTGTCGAGACAACAAGCTGACGATAACAACATGCACGACAACAGCCACAAATTCGGGCCGTCACAAACAGCTTCAGGTCAGACAGCACGCGTTCACGCACATACACACACACACATGACACACATACACACAAACAGACACACAGATAGACAAACATACAGACATACACACAGACAGACACGCACAGACAGACACACATACAGACAGGCACACACACACAGACAGGCACACGACACACAGACAGACACACACACACAGACAGGCACACGACACACAGACAGACATACACACACAGACAGGCACACACACAGACAGGCACACAGACATACACACACACAGGCACACACACAGACAGGCACACACACACACAGAGACAGACAAACATACACACATACACACACACATACATACATACATACATACATACATACATACATACATACATACATACATACATACACACATACATACATACACATACACACACATACATACATACAACATATAGTTCAAGATATTAACAGCCCCCCCCCCCCCCCCCCCCCCAAAGAGCTGGACAAATACCTGTAAGAAAAAAAATAGCTATCGGACTTCACTTGTCAGTTAGACGACCTGGGCGAACAGACACGAAAACATAGGTCATTGTACCGGCTGGATAATTTGAGTAAGGTCAAAGTTACCCGTTGATCGTGTCTACTCTAAAGTGTGAGTAGACAACAGGCACAAATGTAATATAAAATAGATTGTATACCAGTTTTTGTTTGCATCGGTTAGGTAGCCAATTCAAGTTAGTTGCTTGTTAGATAATTTATGCAAGATGATTAAGTACATAGCCATAGTAGGGCTTACTTAGCAACTGATATGTGGGGGGTTATCAGGGATTCGGACAGTGATAGAGGCTGGGTTATAGACATTTTTATTTGTAACAGTCCCTAGGATAGGTGATACAGCGATTTCGTGTTTTTGGGTTAGGGTTTGTTACAGAATACATTGCAAAGTTATTTAATTTTCCTCGTGTATAGACACTTGCACCTGTCCCGTGGGGTAAGTGTATTGGGTTAGGGTTTAACCCTTAATGCCTGAATTATGTTCCAAGCGTGTAAAAAATTATTTGTGCTGATTTTCTCTCATCATACTGACACTGAATTTGAGGTATATAGTTGTTTTTGAATTTGGACTTATTTTTGATGATGATTACGGTATGTCGCGAAAACGCGACATCAGGCACTTATGGACCAAACAGAAATTTAATTTTTTTTTAGTCCGGGTCATTTTACTATTTTTACTGTTACATGTTCATCTAAATATCCATGCACAAACAATAAAATATCACAAACTGAACATAGGGACATGCAAGGAGATGTAGAATCACTTGCAAAACTCATGAGAAATATACTTTATTAGCTCAGGCATAGAGTTACATAACTCTGCTGCACCTGCTCACAGACTAACTCTTATGAATAGGTAATTTGATGTCTTGCTGTCGTAATTCTACTACACTACAGTAACACACTACATATGAAAGGACTTCCTTCAATGTGTAGAGTCTTAGTTGTCCCCGGTTACGTAATTTTCGTGAACTCTCATTCAAGGTCAACTAATAAAGACGCATATTTCTCATTTGACCTATATTTGTTATACACACAAAGCACGTGAACAAATACTGTCCTAAATGACAGTGTTCAGCCATTGTATATTCGTCCATGCTCAATGCAGCTGCTGTGGGTACTTAGTGTTACTGCTGTGGGTACTCAGTGCCACCGGTGTGGGTACTCACTGCTATTGTTGATAGTACCCTATGTTTCCGATTCGTGCTACGGCTATTGTTCTCGACTGATTCTGATATTGATTACCAATGACAGTGCTGTAGCTACATATTGCCACTGGTATGGGTACTTAGTGCTGAAACAGTGGGTACTGAGTGTTGAAGCCATGTGTACTGAGTGCTGAAGCTGTGGGTACTCACTGTTGAAGCTGTGGGTACTCAGTGTCCCTGCTGTGGGTACTCAGCGCTGGAGCTGTTGGTAATCCATAACGTTGATGTGGGTACTCAGCCTTAGCAGTGGGTACTCAGTATCAGTGAGTGCTTAGTGCTCAAACTGTAGTTGCTCAGTGTCACTGATGTTGGTACTCAGTGCTGAAGATGTGGGTACTCAATAACACTGCTGTCGGTACTAAATACCAGCATAATGCCACTAATGTGGGTATTCAATAGCACTGCAAAGGGTATGTTTGTCAGCACTCAACCTTACTGTAATTATTACGAGTTGTAGGTCTATTCTCAGTGTTACTATTGTCAAGGTCACTGTGAAGACCTTTCTTTGGTGGTATCCAGGATAGTGGTCCACTACCTCACTTCCTGTTGTCTATTATGTTTTTATGTTCTCCTAATATTTTACAATGCTATTTCAAAGCTAAATTCGTTATATTGTACCCAGCAACATGATCACATTATTCCAGCATCGCTGTCTCTCCATTTGCCAATGTCAATGAAACAGGTGAACTCTACTTCACCTACCACATGGACCGTAATGTTCTAAAGTGCACTTTTATATATAGGCGAAGACTATATTGTAAATCCGTTACTTATTTATAATCATACTTGAATAAATGACCGCTTGGCGATGCATCGTATTTCATTATACCTGCTTGGCACCCAAGTTCCATTTGATGTCTTATTGCCGGATGTCGCGAAAACGCGACAAACCGTAATTAGCAGATAACTTCCAAAATTATTCTCATATGTGATTTATATTGTTTATATACATAAAAGAATGAATAATAAAGCTATTAGTATTTTTTGTAGCAAAAACGGATCACCTATTTAGTAATAATAATCAATGTAAGTAGGCTGAATTCAAGAAGTCAAAAAAATTACGATGCGCGTGAGTCAAGAGAGTGTGACGTCATAAATTTCGACTTGACAGCGTGACCATTAGTACCGATACAACCGTCTGGATGTACCCAATACACAACAACCGGCACCAGTAGGATAAATGTACCAATGCGCAAATGCCATGCGCTAAATCGGTATGTCGCGAAAACGCGACAGTCGGCGTTAAGGGGTTAAGAAAACGCTGCAATTTTACTTAATTTTCAGTTACAATGCACTAGACTCACACTTCTAGACACCCACAGCTCACTATATTTATAGGACTTACAGCCAGTCATGTGGTATCGATCAAAGTAATAGGACTTTATTTAAATTGAGATGAGGTTTAGTATATGGGCATTTAGAATAATTTCAGCCACAGCCAACATTTGTATGCGGTAACATCGTTTTTTCCCGTTCATGTCCAAGATAAAGGGGCAGACGGAGAAGAGTTTATCTGTTTCAATTACCTTGGCATACAAGGGGATAGTGTGGTCAGCACTATGCTCAGATGTTTCCCTAACGTGATTTAGGTACCCATTAGAGCTGGGTGGACTCAAGGACGTCTTACAGTGCAGACTTGAGCTTGGGATAGGAACTCGTGACTTACGGGTCATCACACGTATGCTCTACCATTCGACCAAGCCCTCCCTTATCAACAAAGATGACCCCATCTTTTCATTCAACAAAGTCAGCACACCGCATACAACCACACGGGGTTTTATCCTCCGGCTAAGATGCGGCACCACAAGTACACCACATACTGGCACCATTGTCTGCGAGGATTAATCTACACATTAACCCCTCGAGCACCGTGTTCACAGATAATCCCGTGTTATGACACACGACGCCCAGGTCACGGTTGACTTGCAGGGGGCGTTTGTTATGAGCGTCACGGGCCGATGAACCCTTTCGGGTTCGCCGCGGCCCCTGGGGTTCGTTAATCCCCGAGTCATCACCTGGGATGGATCAGATTCTGTCCGGGGGTTTTATTACCGCTGGGGTTTTGATATTGTCTGCTGCTGACGTAAAGCCCTCATATGGAAATTACCCCCCCCCCCTCCCTCCCCTCCGCGACAGAAAGTTGTGATAATCGTATCGTATTAAACTTATTACCACATTTCTCATATGCGGTGTCATAACTATGATTCTGAACAATATGCATATACAAACCTTTATTGTAGGTCTAGTGGGCGCTCAATAAAATATCGATGTCATTTATGTTAAGTACTACGGTATTTGAGACTCAGTCAAATGTCATTTGTCAAGTACTAAGGTACTTGAGGCTAATTTAAATGTAGTTAGTTATGCCAAGTAATACAGTATTTGAGGCTTAATCAAACCTTGTCATTTATGTCAAGTACTACGGTACTCGAGGCTTAGCCAAAAGTTGTTGACAGTTATGCGAAGTAATACGGTAGTTGAGGCTAAACAGTGTTTCTTCCAGACTTTTTTCTCCGGGGGGGGGGGGGGGGGCACTTGAAATTTTCGGGGGGGGGGGGGGGGGGCGGTAGACTTTCTTCGGGGGGGGGGGTCGGGCGGACACTGTTGAAAGTATATATTTTCTATATAAATTATATAACTTTCATTTCGTTCGGGGGGCGGTAGAATTTTTTCGGAAGAAACTCTAAGGCTAAATCAAACATTGTCATTTATGTCAAGTACTACGGTACTTGAGACTTAGTCAAATGTATTTACGTCAAGTAATACGGTATTCGAGTCAAATGTTATCATTTAAGTCAAATACTACGGTATTTGACGCCCAGACAAATATTCTTTGTCACTGAAGTCAAGTACAAATGTACTCAAGCGTATTCAAGCGGCGTAGTGAAGTTAACGACAACCCAATTAAGTCCTGACACCAGAACAAAAGATTCGCGATACTAAGTTAGTAGTTGACTTCCCCATATCATTTTCAAACAGATAAATGTAATTATAATATAAACTATAATTGTAAAATAATGTAATAAAAAAATGCAATTAAGAAGAGTAGATTAAATAATGGAAATGTGTAAACCAATATTTGATATAATTTATTCTTTTTTTCTCTATTTCTCTCCCCCCCCCCCCCCCCCAAACTAGACAATACCTATTTAAGTAATTAACATATGAACCAGCCAGTCGTAGAGAGTGTCGAGTCTTGAACGTAAGACGAGTGTCCTCAGAACAACCTTGGATGTGGTTGTAAGACATCTGTGTCTGCTGGCTGTCAGGTTGTGTGCAGGATTTTACAGGAGGGAGAGGGGGGGGGGGAAGGGCGACTGGTGGAGGGGGGGGGGGTAAAGGCTGGAAGATTGGTGTGTGTGTGTGTATGGAGGGGAGCAAAATAGGGATAAGGATATGGGAAGATGGGGATATGTGTATTTGAGGTTGGGTACAGTGGAAATAGGATGGAGATATGGATAGGACATGGGTCGGCAACCTGCGGCTCGCGAGCCGCATGCGGCTCTTTTGATATCAAGATGCGGCTCTCCAGCTCCTTGAACAAATACTAATAATCTTAATAAAAAAATAAAATATTTGAAATAAAAAAAAATGTTAGTGGCTCTTTAAAACCAGGGAAATATTGAACATTTTAACTTTTGGCTCTTCTGCTTCAAAAGGTTGCCGACCCCTGGGATAGGAGAGGACGGGGTAGATGATATGAGGCAGTGGGGAGAGGAGTAGAGGATGGGAGGATGAGGAAAGTGATATATGAGGGAGGGGGTGGGTTAGGAAATGAGATAAGAAGATGGGTGTATGGAAGTCGATGACCGGAAGGCAATATAGATATGGAGACAGAGGGAAGGATTGAATAGGGTAGATGGGATAGAGAGATAGAAATAATGAATACAAGTCGGATAATAGGACAAGGGGCCTGGAGAGTTCCCCAGCCTTATTCAGCGCTAATCTCCCCAGGTAGGGCGGCGTTACAAGCACCTACAGTCGCATTTGTATCTCTAGACAACATGAAAAAAAAATGTCACTACGATCGGCCCTGACACTTTCTACAACAGACGAAAAAAAAAAACAACCAAAATATGTACAACTTAAAAAAAAATACCCCCCCCCCCCCACCCCTCCCGAGACACACCCTCATCCCCGGGATTACTACTCCCCCAGCCCTTCTCTAGCGGCCAACGACCGGACCACCTGAGCGCGAGCAGAGAGTTCAGCAGCATTTGTCAAGGTCGTTTCCTCGCGTCGCTGTTTGGCCGAAATAAATGCAGTTGTTTTTGTTGGCCTTTAACCCTTTCCACACCCTCAAATTACATCGGGGTGTAAGGGGTTAAAAATAAAAGAAACGTACACATTTTATAGTCCAGGTTTATTCTGCTTACACCAGCAGATTTATATTTGAACTTTGACCCTTTTCTATAGAAGAAGTTATCTATCAGCAACAACTAAATATGCATGCATGCTGAGAAGGCGATGAAAAGAACATGACATCCTGAAGCTAGAGAGGCGATATCAGGAGCCAGTGTGGGTACGAACCCATCTTGGGAGCGTGTAGCGTGAATAAGGGGTCTCCCGCTAACGACTCGACCACCTAGATTGAGTAGAGTAGCTTTTCAACCACTGCAATACACATTATCTTATGCACAAAATAGCTCTTAATTAAAAACTTTAAGTCAACTTTATCCAACACGTAACGATACAGCGGTTAGATAAATCGTCTTCAAAAATCGGGGGCGTCTGAATGCCATCCTCCACCCTACCTAACACACACACAATGGCGAATGTTTACCTTAATTTAAAGAGACCAAGGCAAGTCCCTCTAATGATTCAACCACCTAGCCATCGAACATTGAGTACGGTAGCTTCTTCAACCACTACAATAAAAATTATCGTATACACAATGTAGCTCTTAATTGAAAAAAAAACAACAACTTCGAGCTCAACCCTACTTCATTCAATCCCAAGTATATAGTGTTTCTTTAAGCCCCCCCCCCCCCCCCCCCCCCCCAGAACGAAATGAAAATTTATATAAAAAACATACTTTTACCAGTGTCTCCCCCCTCCCCCCCCCTCGCGGAAAAAAAAGTGTGGAAGAAACAATGTAAGTATATGTGCACCTAACCATGCGGCGGTTGGATACATTGTCATTTTGATCTTCACAAACTAAAAAATCTGGGGCGTCTGGATGCCAGCCTCCCCCTCCCCACCACGCACACAATGGCGAATGTTTATCCTACTTTTATCATCGAGACCGGAGCTCAAATGATCTGCGTGTAAGTCACACTGAAACACAGACTAGGCCAGTAGAGTCTAGCCCCACTAAAACGTCCTGCGTGATTCAGGTCACACATTAGCTTTAACCTTCAACGTCAGCTGGCTTGGAGATTATACCGTGCATAGTTTTAAACATACGACATACATCCTTACTCTCCTGGCAACACATACGGTATACATTAAGAAATTAATAGGGCTGGTAAGTAGGTCACAAACCAGTTCTATGGCTCATGCAGTTTTTATTGAGCCGTAGAACTGGTTGGTGACCTTCTTACCAGCCCTATTAGGACAGCGAATTCGTCATTCGGAAAATCTTAAATTATAATTTAATATATTAGGCCTATAAACTAGATTCTAGGATAGTTAAGACTTCAACGCTTTGGTATTTACTTTATGAAATGTATACACAAATTCAACTAAAATTGTAGGCCTAAAAGTTTTTTAAATACTGAAACACAACGTTGCATAATTTTTGTCAGCACAAGTTGATAAGGCACGCGACTAAAAAGAAACAAAACTTGTGCAGCCAACATTATATCAGTGCTTGACGCAAATCTAGGTCACGGTGACTATGCACGCCATCTGATAACTTAAAAAAAAAAGAATTGTTATTGAGTATGGGCATTGTTCTATTATAACTAATGGTAATTAATATTAGACTCTTCGCATATATAGATTTACTATAAAACAAACCACCTGCACGATTGCAGATAAAAGTGCATAGCCACATTTACAACAAATACTAACCGATTTATTTTTAGTCAGCGACCAACTGTGTAATAATATGAACGAACGACCTTGGCCAAGTTCAATAACCCTCCGCATAAAAAAAAAATAACACCCATCGATTGCTTACATTCAACAACTCGCACGCGGGCTACAGCTCGTAGTAAATACGACCGTGTTAATTGCATATTACTGCGCTGCTAATTGTAGTTTTGCGCGTGTGTTGTCTACTAAAAAATAAAATAAAAAAATAAACCATCGAAGAAAAATAAAATCGCCGGAGAAAAATATAACCATGAATCGCGCCACACAGCTGCGCACGACGTAAAGAGGTCAGGAGGTCGCGTGACGTCAGAGCCGTCAGCTGATTTGAAGCCAATTAAAAAGCAACTATTTTAATATCTACAGCTGTTCAAACCGCCATTTATACTGTCTAGACATCTCTACATTACTCAATCGGTATTCCCCCCCCTGTATACTAGCTTTAGGCTCAAATACATAAGGGCGTTAGATTGTTGAGTAATATCTAGGATTGGTAGAGTGTGTTTATTAAGTGACCGCTATCACTAGTAGCCTGCAATTTAGCTTTAACATTTCATTAATAACACAACACCACACTTCGATAGCAACACGCTAAAAGTAGTACATGCAAAACAAAGTGATAAAATAAAGATAAATATTACTAGGGGTACTGCGCGTAAAGAGGCATCATTATACAACGGTCTCGTTATATGACAGGATTTTTGAATATAATGGTCCTGATATATGAAGGTTCTGTTATATGACGGTTTGTTTTGTGAATGTTTCTTTTGTATAAAGGATCATCAGTCATATTATATAAAGTTCCTGTTATAAGAAGGTCATGCTATACGAAGGTCATGTTTTATCAAGGTCTTGTTAAATGAAGGTCCTGAAAAGCCCTGTTAAATCAAGGTCCAGTTTTGTTTATGTCCTGTTTTAAGAAGGCCATGTATTATGACATTTTTTTAATGAAAATTATATTCTACGAAAGTCCTGTTCTATAACTTTTCTGTTATACGACTTTTCGTGTTATACGATTTTTGTGTTATACGAAGTTCCTATTGTAAGAACGTACTGTGTTGGGCAAACATGTAAACAAATTTATACACTAAAAATTTCTTTCAAAGTTATTGTGTTCGCACTTTTTAATTACTAACAAGTTGAGCAAAAAAGACCGATGCTTGCCAAGGCTGAGTGCAATAACCTCACACTCCCTGTTACCAAAGTTATCTGCCCTGGAAACTTGGTGAATTCAAACAGTTCAGAAAAAAAAAAAAACATTAGAAACATCGCTTTGTACGGGTTTATTTATAGAACAGGTTAAGGCTGTCAAAAGAGGATTGGTGTTAGTGTAGTGGTTGAACTATTGTGACTTGGGAAATCGTTTTTCTTGTAATATATTATTTGATCGTAAGAATTACTAATTAATGTAGGAGACTATGATTGGTGTGTGTGTGTGGGGGGGGGGGGGGGGGAGGATGTGATACATGTCCTAACCCAGATTAGCAAAGCATATTACTAAACCAATGTTTGGCAATGCCATCTAGTAAAAAAAAAAATGCCACTTAAAAACTATATCTACCATACATGTAAGGAAATCGATTATAGGGTGTACTACCAACAGACTCCAGAATGAAATCAGAATTTATATATAAAATATATGCATACTTCAAAGTGTCCTAACCCACCCACTAAAAATGTCTGAAAGAAACACTACATAAAACATAACCAGAACACTCCATTGCTAACAAAAAAAATAATTCTCCCCCTGATTTTACTCCTGACCAGAGCGTAGCAGGGGGGGGGGGGGTGCGGATCGCACCGGGTGACACCCATTTAGGGGGGTGACACCAAGGCCAAAAATAGCAAAATATATAGATATATATAATCGAAAGTTCGAGGTGGGGGGGTGGGGTGGGTGCAAATCGGAAGGTTTGAGGGAGGGGGGGGGGGGGATGGGTGGGTGCAAATCGAAAATTTGAGGGGGGGGGTGCAATTCGAAAATATGAAAGTTTGTCCCCGGAAGGGTCCGCTACGCCTCTGGGGGGGGGGGGGGGTGACACCATTAAGTGCCGTACGGGTGACACCCGACCTCGCTACGCCCACTGCTCTTGACAATGTCAGTAAATCCGAGTTATAAAAAGTTAACATTACAGCCGTCCCTACCACCACTTATTGAATGTCGTGTAATGAAGGGAACCTCATACATTATACACACACGCCCTAGGCTT